>NC_041407.2:38256657-38606657 GCF_900747795.2 Erpetoichthys calabaricus
AGATGGTTAATCAATATTAAATAAATCTGATTTCCAGAACACCTAAAAATAGGGCGTCATCAATCGGGTCAAAAAAGATCCAGAAGGCACAGCATTGTGTCAGTACTTGAAAATGTTGTGATGGTTAAGCCAATTAGAGAATGCTAATGTATATCATATTGAATAATTATGCTCCCTTGACCAAGTGTGATTCCTCCCTCGTGTTAGATGCTGCTAGAACAGGCTCTAGACCCCAGAGAGTCTACAGTCAGATTCTGAAAAATGGATAGAAGATATTCCAGTAAGTGATATTCCTATTTCAGTTTGACACTAAACAGTATATTCAAATGCAAAGCTCATTCATAAATCAAATTTGACCGTGATGGCCCTGTTCCGGGACAGTTAGTACATTACATACAGTTCCTGATGCTCTTAGGATTGACTCCAGTTCCTCACAACCCAGAGATGATGTAATCTGATTTGGGAGTTTTCTCTTATACTGCAGTATGAGTATATACACCTTTATTTATTTATTTATTTTTATTGTAATCATTCCATACAACATTTTTTCTCAAAATTTTGTCAGTTATTTTGAACTCAGTGTCAGTGCTCATCTTTTCTTAATGTGCTTACTGTAATACAGGTTCACAGTGAGTCAGAACCTTTCCTGGTTTGGGCAGGATCTGAAAGGAAGTTGAAAGCCAGGTTTTCTCAGTGCCCAATAACTCACACATGGCCACCCACACTCATTTATTTAATTTCCTTCCATTACTGAACCTGTTTAATTCAGGCACATAGACATTACCTTACATTCACTCATACACCTGCAGTCACCCTTCAACTAAGTACAGATTTCTCTGGGAGGCAGGAGGAAAGCAGAGCACTCTGAGAAAATATGAGAAGAAAACACCCAGTGAAGGTTTTACAAAGTTCAAAGAGGCAAACCCGTCTTTTGAGATTTAGCGTCAAAGTAAAATTTACAAATTCAGTTTTATGGGCAATCAAAAACCCCCCAAAAAATCTTCAGGCACTGCCTCACAAATCTAAATTGAATCAAATGGGTCAAACTGCAGTTTGCCCCATGACACCAGTAGCTAAATTACAACTGCAAAGTGAATTAAACTCCTTTTCACACTAGAGAACTTCAGGTCAGGTGCTCAGTCTCATATTGCATTTTAGGAAACCAAGCTGACCCCATTATGGCAGGGGGCAAAGCCTCCAAATGACACATATCTACTTCCATAAGGAAAGCTTACATTACTCTTGGTCCTCATTGACAAATGGTGATTTTTTTTGTGCTAAAAGCATTCATCTGTACCTTAGAGTGTCAACCAGTTGTTCTATCACTGTTAAATAAAGTAAAGGTAGAGATGACCTAAATAAAAACATTAACATAATGAAAATAATAAATGTAATGTTCCTCTGAATGTAAATAACATAATGAATGTACTGTCCCCCTGACCATGACTTTACAGAACTTGATCGCCAATCTATCCAGTGGCATTCCATTTTCACCCACCATGTCTGATTTTTTTTTTTACTCTTTCTCATTTTTGTTCATTTTTCTCTCTCTGAAGTCCTTGCCCCCCTTTCATTCCAGCAGCTTAGACTTTGCCCTAAATCACCTCCTAACTCTAGGCCTTAGGGGTCTCTGGCTGTGAGAAAGCTTTAAACTCCCAGGTTCACTTCTGGGCAATAAATGGGATCACTTCCAAGGTCATAGTTGTCCTAGTTTTGTTACAGAAGGCTTTGTATAGTGGCCCAACATGCCTTGATACCCGTGAGTGTCTACCTAAAAGATAGTTTCCCAGGAGCCTGCTCTTTTAAGCAAATATACATTCCTTTTTTGGTTACTGTGCCTCTCTAGGCCTCACTCTCCCTTTAAACAAAGAACCAGACATTTTTGCCTAGTACCAGGTTTCCTGGTCCCTAATGTCATGAAGGAAGATTGCAAGCCTCCATCCAAGCTGTCTGGATCTTGTTGTTATCCCTTTCAAATAACTTTCTGGGCAACAATATATATTTATATGTATATAGTGGGCCACCCTTAAGCTTCCACATTGACATTTGAATATTTCTTCAAAGAATGGTTATCTCACCTTTCTGAAACCTCTGAAAACATTCTCTTAATCTGGGACTGCTAAAGTCATATTGGTCTCTAAATTAATTAGATGGTCAATTTTTAAATGCCTGTTGGAAAGGCTGAGGATGGAAGGAGGAAATGACTTCACTATGAGAAGAAACATCAGCTTTCTATGAAATGGACTGCAATAGTTACAAGAAAGGAAATAAGGGGGTCCACAAGAAGAAGGGCATTTCCACTGGTATAAGTGTATTGGGATCTTGTAGGGGGTGCTCCTGTGGCATAGTAAAATGGGGAATGGAGAAATCTTGTTCTGTGAGACCCAAGGTAAGACAAGTGTAAAACAGAACACAAACTTTAAACAATGTGATGCAGTGATCTATCACAAAGAGCAACAATCTGTACTGCTCACCCATTGCTTTCTGTCTTTAGAACTCCATTTCTTAGTGTTGTAGATGCCAAGATGGATGTACTGACATTCCAACCAGGGGTGAAGGTTGTTCCTTACCCGGACAGTAGACTATAAGGAAAAGATTTGGATGGACAGAAATCCTGGCCGAGTTGGTTATGGGCACCTTGGTTGGCCAGGAAGATATATTGGAAAGGACAGGGAAAGACTGTGACTTGGGGCAGTGGCAGCATCCCTCAGGAAGAGCTCCCATAGGTACACCTCAGGGCACTTTGGGAATTGTAGTCCTGATGGATCTACAGGATACGTGGGTGCCACCAGAGGAAGCTGTGGGGAGAGAACTCACACATTTTTAGGAGGTTCTGCCTGACCCAGAAGTGCTTCCAGATGTAATTGTGTGGCACAGAAAGAACTCCCAAGGTCTAGCATAAAAGAAACCTCTCGATGATAGCCATGCAAGTTGGAGTTGGGAGGTGGAGAGGAGAGGACAGGAGAATTAATATCAGAGTTGTGCTTGTAAGTACTTATTTTGAAGAAACAAGTGTGTAATAAAATACACTTGACTTGAACCGTTGGCCTTGTTCATATAATTGGGTCTGGAGTCTGCGGCTATGGAGTGCCCCGTGTTGGTCACAGTGTTTAAATAACTCTTCTGTCAAGTTTTTTGCTTGAAGTTTGTTGTGTCTATAGCACTTTTCACACTGTAGAAATAGAGATCCCACTTTTAGGTAAACCCCAGGTAAAGCCTGATTTTGTCATGTAGCATCAAGTACAGTTTTAATGTGATGGACATTTGTGATGTGAAAGGCAAAGTGCAATGCATTATTCTGAAGGGGAAAATCTTATCCTGGGAAGTATCTATATTCGAGTCTTTCTATTCTTTTTCAATTATATAAATGATTTATGGAAGGACTCAAAACAGTCAGGTTGGGGATCAGCACACAGAATAGATTTACAGCACAGTTTTGTAATATCTGCTGGCATTCAGAAATATCTAAAAGTATTATGTGCTTAAGCAAATAATTAGAAAGTACGGATTAATGTCAGTAAGAGGGAGGGAATATGTACCGAACACAGGGACATAGGATTTGCATGGTAAAGCTAAGAGGCGGTGCTTACTGAAGCTGCATTTGAGTAAAAGCCAGGAGGAGTGGTAAAGGAACAATATCTCCATCTAGATATGAATAAAATGTAAAGCATTCCCTTACTGTGCTGAATGTATTGAGGATTGCAAACAAAAGAGTGAAATGAGATGGCAGCTTAATCACTCAGACTAATAAATTACTTTCTAATAGTTAAAAAGTTATTACTTATATGGTCTTTAGATTTGGAATGTTTTTCCAGTGAATGCCCAGTCAATTTCATTTAAAATCAGTGTGAAGAGCAAGTATGTTAGTACAATATACACACACCGGCCACTTTATTAGGTACACCTGTTCAACTGTTTGTTAATGCAAATATCTAATCAGCCATTGCATGGCCACAGCTCAATGCATTTCTGCATGTAGACATTGTCAAGACAACTTGCTGAAGTTCAAACCGAGCATCAGAATGGGGAAGAAAGGGGAATTAACTGACTTTGAACTTGTTTATGGTAGTTAATGCAAGACGGGCTGGCCTGAGTATTTTAGAAACTGGTGATCTAGTGGAATTTTGATGCATAACCATCTTTAAGTGTTTATAAAGAATGTTCTAAAAAAAGAAAATATCCAGTGAGCGGCAATTGTCTGGGCAAAAATGCCTTGTTGATACCAGAGGTCAGAAGACATTTGTCAGACTGGTTCGAGCTGAGAAAAAGGCAACAGTAACTCAAATGAGCCCTCACTACAACTGAGATATGTAGAAGAGCATCTCTGAACACACAACACATCGAACCTTAAAGCAGATGGGCTACAGCAGCGGGAAACCACAACAGGTGCCACTCCTGACAGCTATGAAGAGGCAACTGAGGCTACAATTCATACGGGCTTACCAAAATTGGACAATAGAAGATAGGAAAAACCTGGTCTGATGAGTCTTGGCTTCTGCTGTGACATTCAAATGGTAGGGTCATAATTTTGTATCAACAACATGAAAGCATGGCTCCATCCTGCCTTGTATCAATGGTTCAGTGGGGTGGTGGTGTAAAGGTGTGGGGGATATTTTCTTGGCACACTTTGGACCCCATAGTACCAATTGAGCATTGTTTAAATGCCTCTGCCGACCTGAGTATTGTTCACCATGTTCATCCCTATATGACCACAGTGTGCCCGTCTTCTGATGGCTACTACCAGTTGGATAATGTGCCATGTCATAAAGCTCAAATCATCTCAAATTGGTTTCTTGAACATGACATTGAGTTCACTGTACTCATATGGCCTCCATAGTTAACAGATTTCAATCCAATACAGCACTTTTGGGAAGTAGTGGGATGGGAGATTCACATCATGGATGTGCAGCCAGCAAATCTGCAGTAACTGTTTGATGCTATCATGTCAATATGGACCAAAATCACTGAGGAACCTTTTCAGGACCTTTATGAGTCTATGTCACAAAGTTACAGCAGTTCTGAAGGCAAAAGGGGATCCAACCTGATATTGGCAAGGTGTACCTAGTACTAAATCACCTGGGATGAGGCATCAGGATGCACTGTAATTGGATAAACTCTCCTTTGTCTCAATGATCATTATAAATATGTTGCACAACAACACCCGCAACATTATTATGCTGCAACTCCCGGCCTGAACTGGCTCCATCATTATACAAATCACAGCTGACTTCAGTCCTGGGCACACACACGTGAATATTGTGGTTTGTGAACTGCTGAAATGTCTACTCAATCTGACATAGCAACAGTAAGTTTACAAGACGTTTCATTTTCCATGCTATGTTGGAGTTTGTCTCCATTGGAACCAAGCCTTTTTATTTGTGTTACTTAGTATTTTCTGTGTTTTATCTTGCATGCTAAACTATGTTTCTTTGTTTCAAGAACTCTAATACTGTGAAAATTACTCTATAAAAGTAAATTACTATTATTGATAAAGGAACACTCCTCAGAAATCTCTTTGGCCTTTATTAAGGAATACTCAACCTAAAAGTGATGTATTTTTTATTATGTTACTCACCCCAAGAAGTTGTAGTGGCGGGAGAGAACATTTTTTAATCTCATATTTTCATGGAGAAAGGACATAACAAAGCTTCTAACAGAATGGAACCCAACAGTGACCAGTGCAGTACAACAGCAAATAATATTAAAAAAAGTTCATTGACAAACATCATGTTACTCATGCCTAATAATTCACATGTCAAGTCATCCAGCCATATGCTTACAACATGAAAAATACATACATTTTTTGCTTAAATATTATTAAAGAAGTAAAGCAGTGCACAAACCGGAAGCCCCTTTACATAGGGGCGTGCATTTGAATTGAAGACCCACCTAATTTTACCTCCACATTGCTGTAATGTACAGTGCCTATAAACAGTGTTCACCCCCTTGGATGCTTTCACCATTTATTACATTACAGGACTGAATCATGTTGTTAAATAACTTTCTCCTCCATCTTCAAAGAAGGCAGTCATGGAGCCCAGGTGAGAATGCAGAACATTTCTTTATTTGCACAATGTTTTTTCCGAATGTCTCAGTCCATGGAGTAAGCAATCAATTAAACAATTCATCAGCTTTTATACTTTTTCTGATTACATCACCTCATCTAATACCACTACATCAAATCATCTGACTCCTAATATGCATAAATTGTATAGATTCCCCTGTTATTGTGAACACTGCTTCATTAAGAGGGGTGTTTTGTGGATTGTTCTATTGATCTTAGCACCACTTCATAGGAGGAGTGTATTGGCTTTCCCCATCAGTTTATCCCTGCCTTCTGGAGGGGTTTTTGTTACTCATGTACCTCATTCCAACCTTGAAAAAATATAGCTTCTTTTAGATGAGGCAAAGACCTCTTCCACTTTCAGTTTAAGTTACATTTACTCAACCCTTGAGTTACATTGAGTTACATATATATATATATGTACTAGCAGTCCTCTGCGGCTCTGCCCGTGTAGTAGTGAAACAGGACAGTGAAGAGGACCCTGCCCGGCTCTCCATTCCTGATGTCATGCTTCCCTCTCCCCTCGGCCTGTAGCCTCTGTCTCGGAGTAGCACGAATATATCACTCCTGCAAGTGAACTATGATACTTAGCGCAATGAGAGAAGCTGCAAAATTAACTGGAATGCCCAAGCAAAATATAGAAAAAACCTGATTTAAATCCGTTGCGTAGTTCTGTCGTTCGCTAGCTAAGTGGAGGTAAGGTATACCCTGAGGCTAGTGCGTGAGTAAGGAGGGCCTTACCCCCTCCACTTGGCCAACTGCATGTCTCTCGGATTCGCACAAATAAATCAGTACCGCAGAGCAAACTATAATACATAGCACAATGAGAGAAGTCGCAAAATCAACCGGAATATTCAAACAAATTATAGAAAAAAAACCCGATTTAAATATGTTAAGTAGTTCTCTCATGGAAAGCGCTCAGACATACAGACAGAAAGACAAACATTGGATTTTATATATATAGAGATATGTATAATTATATATACAGATTTGCACCCTAATTTGCACAGAAACACAGGAGGTTGTAGAGACAGGAACTTTATTCAAACACTGCAAATGAACATATGTCTCTTTCAAAAGTTTAAATGTGCTCCTTGACAAGACAGAGATGACAGTTCCGTCTCACAATTAACAGAATGCAAACATATCTTCCTCTTCAAAAGAGTGTGCAACAGGAGCAGAGAATGTCTGTGAGAGAGAGAGAGAGAAAAGCAATCAATCAAAAACCGATAGGTGCTATTCAGGCTTTTAAGTTTGTGAAGTAGTTAAGATGTGAAGGTAGTTTTTCAGTGTTTTTTAGAGGAGGGTTCGTATCCTCTAGGGGTGCGATCAGCCCCCCTGCTCACAATATTAACTAAAAATTCCATGATCACAGTGGATTTAATTTGGAGTTTTCATCATTGATCAACAAAACAAAGACTCTTTAATATCAAAGTAGAAATAGATCTCTGCAATGTCATCTAAATTAATTACAAATGTAAAACAAAAAAAAATGATCACGTAAGCTGATCAATTGATCTAGTCAGTATTTAGTAGATGCACCTGCAGCAGCCATGACAGCCTTGAGTCTGTGCCTACAGGTCTTCATCAGCTTTACACATCTACACACTGCCATTTTTTCCCATTCTTCTTTGCAAAACTGGTCAAGCTCAGTCAGGTTGTATTGCAACTGTGTGAACAGCCTTTAACAAGCCAAGTTGCAAAGTCTCACTGAGATTGAGATCTGGTCTCTGACTCAGCCACTCCAGGACAATAACATTGTTGTTTTTAAAGCCATTCCACTTTACCTTCAGATTTATGCTTGGGGTCGTTGTCTTGCTGGAATACAAATCTTCTCCCATGGTGCAGGTTTCTTGCAGACTGCATCAGGTTTTCCTCTAAAATTTCCCTGTATTTTGTTGCATTCATTTTATTCTAGTAGTTGTCTTGTTGGAACTCAAATCTTCTCCTAAGGTGCAGGTCAGTAGTCATCTTCTTGCATTATCACTCAATTTTTGTGGTAATTAATTTATTGATTTTTTTAACAGGACTCCAAGGCATATTCAGTGACTTGGATATTTTCTTGTGTCCACCCCAGGACTTCTGATTTTTCGGAGATTCTTGAAGTGTTCTTTTAAGTTTCATTGTGTACATCAGGCCATGATACTGACTCACCACAAGTTGGGCTTACTTCAATCAACTGAAACCCCGGACAGGTGAGCTTTATTTAACTAATTACTTGACTTCCAAAACCAACTGGCTACATCAATGATGATTTAGGTGTGCCTCACTAAAGGGGGTGTATGCTCATGTGATCGATTATTTGGTGTTTCATATTTTGTAATTAATGTAGATCACTGTGCTCAGATTTACGGGACCGGCAACTTTCCGATTGCCAGTCCAGATCCTGAGCCTCTGAGCCACCACATGTATAGTCATGTGAAAAATTATGCATACACCTTCATGCAAACAGTGACTACAGATAAAGGTAATACAGTATATGTGAACAAATTACATTGTTTATTCATTCTCATGATCTAAATTAACAAAAAATACATATTTGTCACTGGAAAAAGTAAATACACCCCTACATTTATCACCACTTTAAATCCATAAAATTAGAATCAGGTGTTCCAGATATGTGCTAAGGACCTCCTATATGGAGTATGCAGGTGGAGTCTTTGTTATTTAAACTGCAGATATCTTTGCTGTGGTGTCATCTTGCCAAGATCAGAGCTTCCTCCAAAAAAAGTTGTGGAGATCTATGAGTCTGGATATGTTTGGCACAAAATAAAGACTGTATTTAATGCAAAGAACTTGCATACAAACAAATTACAAATTGTGAAGCATGGTGGTGGAAACCTCATAGTTTGGATTTGCGGTTCTGCCACATTGCTTGGGCAGCTTGCAGTTATTGAGTCAAGTACTGTATGAATTCTGAATTATATCAAACTGTTCCTAAGGAGAATGGGAGGCTGTCTGAAAACTGAAGGTGACTTTTCAACATGATAATGATCTGAAGCATACTATCAAATCCACCAAGGAATGGACCAACAAAAAGGAAATGGAGGGTTATGGATTGGCCTGAATTAAATCCAACTGAAATGCTGTGGTGGGATTTGAAATGGGAAATACATTCAATAAAACCCACAAACAGGAATTGTGAATGGAGTAGTGGACCAAAATGTCACACCGTCGATGGCAGGGAATGGTGAGCAGTTATAGAAAACCCTTACAAGAAGTAATTTCTGCTAAAGGGGACAAGAGCTGCTTGTGAAGCCAAGGGTGTACTTACTTTTCTCTAGCAAAAGTGAATGAATGATTGGAAAAGGCAAATGTACTTTAAATTATTTAATTTAAATATATTGCTTTATCTGTAGGCACTGTTTGCATTATGATCTACTGTTTCATCTCTGTGAAACAACATGTCCACAGTTTCCATGGGGTATGCTTCCTTTTTCAAATGACTCCAAACATTTTCAGCAATGCATTTAGAATATTAATGAGATAAAAAATATAAAACATAGATGAGTGTACACTGTGAGTGTATAATGTAAAACAGCGTAGGGAAAATTCAGTTTTTTTTTCTAACATATTATAAAGTGAAAATGAGAAAAGGTGAAAAGCACACTTGCACTGCTCACAATGCACTTGTCAACACTGCCTCATTATAATGGAATTTACAGGTTTTGGCATGGATGGGAAAAAACAGGAAGACATTTACTAAGATAAGGAGAGAAAAATGTGAAGAATAATTTGTAAGATGTTAAATGACACTGTGTAGACAGACAGACAGACAGACAGACAGACAGACAGACAGACAGACAGATAGATAGATAGATAGATAGATAGATAGATAGATAGATAGATAGATAGATAGATAGATAGATAGATAGATAGATAGATAGATAGACATTTTTCTTTATTTTGGATTACAAAACATTTTTTCCTTAGTGCACATGTCTCCACACTTCTTGTAACATAATCATCTTGAAAAGGAGAACAAATACTAAACTCATTCAATAGATTTACAGTAGAAGACGGAAGTGCTCCTTAATAAATGTGCCGTCTTTTTCATTTTTGCGTCAGTGTGACATAGAAAGCTACATGTGAAAGCTTTGGCCACATGATTTGTAACACACATTTGTGTCACAGCAGACATAAAGCAGGATGACATAATTTCAGATTAAATGCAGCTGCCTGTATGATCTTTTTTGTGGCCATCCATCCAAAGGTCTGACTCGAGTTAAAAACATCTTGTTTTACCCAAGATCCACATTTAGAAGAGAATTTGCATTTGGAATGTAGCTAAGCAGAGCTGCTTTATTTTTGTTTGGAATTAACACCACTGGGGCTCAGTTCCAAACAGTTTCCACTGTATTTGATACTTTATATTTTTCCAGGATAAACAGTACAGCATAGAACATATTTAAACAGCAATGAATACGATGGTTTAATTTAAAGCAGATATGGATGTGAATTAAAAAAAAATTCATATATTTTTCATTTAATTAATAAATATATTTTCTATCTTATTATAAATATAGAAATATGAATGTGCACTACCTTGCAGATTCCAGAATTCATAACATTCAACTCCCATTCCAATACCAAACAGATTCTACTGTTAAAAATCAAATTACAAATAAAATTAAAGATATTATAAACATTTTAGATTTAATATACTCAATACAATTAACTTCATTTTCATTCCATTTATCTGGATGAGAGTCATGATGGCAAAATGCTGACTTAGACAAACTCAGACATTCTATCCTTAGCAACTTTTTCTAGCTCCTTCTGGGGAGTTCCAGTGAAGAGCATTTCTTTGTACTGCCTCTGGTCTTCTCCAGTTCTGCCATTCCTGGTACCCACATCCCTCTAAATCCCTACCCTGGGAGTTGTTATGACCTGGGTACCATAATATTTAAAAAGAAAATGATAGTCTTACAGTATCACTGCACTATAATACAGCTGACAACAGGGGATTACCACACACTGCACACTACCAAGTTATCCATCTCTCAACATCTGCAGTATATCTAAATTTATACAAATAAATATAAACAATCTATAAAAGCTCTTGGTAATATTAAGTGATTTTTGGTAGAATATAAACAATGATCTAATGGGCACTCTGGTCATTAGCAATACTCTTATCTCTGAGGACATTATTTGATTAAAGTGCGACTGACGCTGAAGACCAACACAGCATAACTGAGAAGAGAAGGAGAACTTGAAAGACTTTGTCATAGCAATACAACCACAAAATTACTAAAAGCAGGGTCAGCATTCCCACTGAGCTAAAATGAGGTAGTCGACTCACCTAGTTCTGAAGAACACATGTAACAGTAAAGTGGCTGCTGTTCCGCCGTCCTGGGTTCATGTCCTGGGTCCTCCCTACATGGAGTTTATATGTTAGGCCCAGGTCTGCATGGGTTTCCTCTGGGTGCTCCGGTTTTCTCCCACTGTCCAAAGAAACATGCAGATTAAGTGAATTGGCAATCCTAAATTAGTTGGTGTGTGTGTTGGTCCTGTGATGGACTGGCGCGTTGTCCAGGGGTTGTTCCTGCCTTGCGCCCTATGCCATTTGGAATAGGCTTCACCAGACCCCCAGTGATCCTGTTCAGGACTAAGTGGATTAGTCTGATTTGGAAACCCAATATATCTGTCATGGCGCATTGACTATTGAACAAGTATTTGAAGTAGCTAAACATTAACAATAAGAGTGACTACTTCAAGACCTTTCATGAATAAAAAAATGCAGATTTGCACACCATAACCAAAATAAGTAGATTTTATTCAGTAGAATTGAACTTCTGTTCAATGTGATACACGCAAGCCTAGGGAGTTTCTCACAGGTATTGGGTTGCCAGATTATACAAGGAAAGATCTGAACGTGAATGTGTTCTTTTTATTAATATTTTTTTACCGCTAACAACAGGCATTAAATGGGGTCACCCTCTGGTGCCCCAACCCTTTTGGTCTAATTCTAAATTGAATTTGTTTTTCTTTTCTTGTAACTGTTTTTTTGACACTTTGGAAAGTGCTTTGAGCTACACCCTGAAACAGAAATAACTGTATTTGTTGTTTCCCTCTTATCATTTTAAAGTGATTTTGTACAACGTAAACTTTTGAACCTTGTATAATTTGTACTGCAAGTTAACAAGGCCTCTGGGATCTTGAACTTAAAAGCTCTATCAATCCATTCATTTTCCAATCATCTCACGTGAAGGAGTTAAAATCAAACCTGTATTTTACTTTGCAGCTTATGGAGGTGCACCAAAATTCATAAAATGCTAACATGGCCTATGAGTCTAGCAGCCTGCTTTTAGCCTGGTTGAAGACAGAAGATTCTGTGTGAAGGCGTAAGATTAATGGGGTTGGACAAACCACATGTTTATTAAGAGTGTTGGATATGCTAAGAATGAATATAGCTTCTGCACTCTGAGTTAAAGGGAATTGCCATACTTAGGGCAAAGAGTATAAATGTTCACCCTCTCAGCCCACACAGATGTTATAAATTACATTTTGGAATCTGTAGATGCTTTTTGTGCTCTTTCTGATTTGAAAAATTATATCTGTTTTGTTTTTATTAAATTATATTGTTTTTTTCACTGATGTCATCGTGGGCACCGTGTTGTGTTCATGGCTGCATCTATGATGTTGGCAACAACATTTCCTGTTGCTGCTCACGTGATCACCAAAAACATTACGTGTAATGTCATCATGTCAACACTACTTAAGATGGTGCCACACTGTACTCATTATCTAAGCTTTAGATAGAATCTCCATACAATCACTCATGCATTTAATTACACAGGGAAAAGACATTAGATGGGATGAGGATACTCTTGCTTTGTTTTTGACCATTTACAATTTTTATCTCTCATTTTAAACTTTGTCGATAACTATTTTTCTTTTATATTCTGCCTGCAGAGAGCGTACCAGCTCCCCAAACCTGACACAGAAAGACACGAGGCACAAGTCCATTGCAACACAAGCTTTTATTTACATGGGAAACAATTCTCAAATCGTGCACAAGGCACTGAGTTTCGTCTTCTCTCTGGAGCAGTCTCTCCTTCTGCCTCCACTCCTCCTACAGGAAGCTTTGTGCACCTCCTTACTCTGGCTCTTGGAGCAGTGGCAGCTGGCTCTTTTTATCCTGCACCCAGGATTGTGGTCCAACAACACTTCCGGATGAGGCGGAATCCCGACAAAGTCAGGCTCTGCAGCCCCTGCAGCACCCCCAAAGCCCAACAGGGCTGTATGGAACTCCAACTCCTATGAAGCACTTTGGGAATCCAAGGCACTGCTCCAACCCAGGGGGGCTACTATCTAGCGATCCAGGGTTCCTTGTCCTTCCAGCCCATAGGCATCCCGGCCACACAGTATTTTGACCAATTTGTTCTTGATGATTCCATCAGATTCCCCTATGAATTAGCTCTTCATTTCCTGGTTATCAGCTTGAAATGTTACCCTTTGAGCTCACAATTCCAACTGTACTCCTAACAAAAGATGCTCACATCCTTGTGCTTGCTGCTATAGACATGGTAATGGAATTGGGAGAGGAATTGCAGGGAATGCAAACAGAACAGGGAGAGGGTTTACCATATGTTCTGATGTGGTACCTAAAACCCACAACTGGGCACCGTCTACTGTGGGTCAATAAGCAGTTTGTCAAAAGACAAAAACAGCATGCCAGAACTTATCAAGTTTTGACCTGGTTTTACTCTAGAGACTCATACAGATAATCATTAAAGACACCATTATCTTCTCAAAAATACATAACAGTGAGTTGTAAATCTAATCCAGTCCATGATTACTGTAAACGGAATTGGAAAAGGCAAAGCTAAATAAAGTAAAGGAGGTGCCGAACAATTTTTGAAAAACACCTTCATAGATAAAAAATTTCAGACGTTTCTGGTACCTGATAACTTAAGTTAGGTAGACTTTATGATCCCAGAGGAGAATTTGTTTGCAGCAGGATAGTATAAAAACATAAGGCACTGTTACAGAGATACAAGGAAATGAGCCAAAGCAAAATATCTGACAACCAGTGTTATCATCAGTACAATCACACAAGATTTCTGCAAAAAGGAATTATTACATTAACAGTATACTCACTTGGCAAATTATTAGGATTTCCAGTACACCTGCTTATCCAGCCAATTATATGGCAGCAGCGCAATGTATAAAACCATACAGATACAGGTCATAAACTTCAGTTAATGTTCACATCAAAACTCTAGAATGGGGAAAAAATGAAATCTCACTGATTTCGACTGTAGCGTGATTGTTGGTGCCAGATGGGCAGGTTTGAGTAGTTCTGTAACTGGCGATCTTCTGGGATTTTCACACACAACCATCTCTAGGGTTTACAAAGAATGGTCCGAAAATCAAAAATCATCCAGTGAGCAGGAAGTTCTATGGACATAAATATCTTTTTTGACAAGAGAGATCAGAGGAGAATGGTCAGGTTGGAGCTTACAGAAAGGCTACAGTAACTCAGATAAGCACTCTATGTAACTGTTGCCAGCAGAAAAGCATCCCACAATGCATAACATGTCGAAACTTGAGGGGGATGGACCTCAACAGCAGAAGACCATGTTAGTTACACTCATATCAGCCAAGAACAGAAAACTGAAACTTGCTTTGGCACACGTTCACAAAATGTAGACAGTTGAAGACTGGGAAAAAAAATGGCCTGATCTGATGAATCTTGACTTCTGCTGAGACATACAGATTGTAGGGTTAGAATTTGGCACTAAAAGAATGAACCCATGCACTGAACATGCCTTTTGTCAACAGTCCTGGCTGGTGGTGTTGTAATGGGGTGGAGAATCTCAACTTGGCACAGTTTTCGCCCATTAACATCAATTAATCATTGTCACAGTATGCCACATGAGTACTGTTGCTGACCTTGTTTATTCCTTCATGGCCACTATTTACCCATCTTCTAAAGGCTAATTCCATCATGGTAAAGCACCATGTCACAAAACAAAACTCATCTCAAACTGATTTCATGAACATGACAATGACAATGAGTTCAGTGTTCTTCAGTGGCCCTTCCAGTTAGTTGATTTGAAGTCAATAGAACAACTTTGGGATGTGGCGGAACAGGAGATTTGCAGTATGAACATGCAGCTGACAAATCTGCAGAAATTATGTGATTCAATCATATCAACATGGACCAGAACCTCAAAGGAATATTTCCAGCATCTGTGGAATCCATGCCACACACAATTTAGACTGTTTTAAGAGCAATAGGCAGCCCCACACAGTACTAATATAGGCTCCCTAATAATTTCCCATTGAGTGAATATCATAACCACCCATCATAATCTGAAAACACCAGAGGTGTCCCCTCTAAGCCTAATCACTTCTATTTGAGCAGAGATGAGGGTGAGCCAAACTGTTTAGTAAGAGCAGGAAAAAAAGGGAAGACATACTACAGTTCTTGAAATGGTCTTTATTTGTTTATCTATGATATAGCTAGCAAATGAGCTTGACATTTCAAGGTACTTTTTGAAAGCAAATCCCTGTTTTTATTACTTTGTCGTTCATCATTTGAACTTCTTTAATGCTAACTTTAGAGGCTGTCTCCTTTATAAGTGGTATTTAAGATAAAACTTTACTCTGCTAATGAAGAGAGGAAAATTGATATAAGGCAAACCTGAGGTCACCATGCTAGCGAACACTGGCAATACCTGTTATTTACTAACCTGGAAACTTTCTGAGTCAAAGAAAAAAAAAAACAGAATGTTACCAATCCTGTTTGGTCAAGTTCTACAATGGAGCACTGCAGGTCAGCCAAACAGAAAGCTATTATTATAATCTCTGGTGACAGACTAACATAGTATATCCTTAAAAAGTTATTTAAAACGTCTTAGCCATAAGGTTGAACTTCACATGGGCTCATCATTTCTTATTTACTTAACATATTATTTCTTGGGCTGTAGTTATTAAAAGATTATGGAGTATGTTGCTGTAAATATTTCTACAAGCAGAGAAAAAGAAAGATTGGTCTACCATGATCAGGTTTTTGTCATTTTGACTCCCACTAGAAGACACATTGCAGAAAATGACGTATAGAAGGAGGACAAGCATCTGGGCTGCCTAATCGATTGATAATAATGGAGTTCCTATTACTCTTAATGAGGTCAGTGCAGTTTCTTGTCACATGGACCATTTTTATTAGCTAGAGGAATTAAAAGTGGAGTTGCAGGTCACTATATAAAAAATTAAAAAAAACGCAGAATGTTACTGTGTCTAGCCCTAACCAAGATTATATTTGGGTGATGTAGCCAGTGAAATCCCCAGTAAAACATTTAATTTTATTATTATTAATATATAGAGAAGATTCTGCGATGATAGGGAAAAAAAACCTTAACTGCTGGCTAGAGACTTTACCCTATGTGAATTATTTAAACTATTTTAGTAAACACTGTGGGGAACAGCCCGGACACAGACAGGTAGACATGTTGGTTTCACCACACACACATTTATTGTACATAATATACAAATATACAAATATATAGCATTAAGAGGAAAGACGCCTCACGCCTAGACAAACTGGTGAGGAAGGCAAGCTCTATTGTTGGCATGGAGCTGGACAGTTTAACATCTGTGGCAGAGCGAAGGGCGCTCAGCAGGCTCCTATCAATTATGGAGAATCCACTGCATCCACTTAATTGTATCATCTCCAGACAGAAGAGCAGCTTCAGCGACAGACTGCTGTCACTGTCCTGCTCCACTGACAGATTGAGGAGATCGTTCCTCCCCCAAACTATGCGACTCTTTAATTCCATCCGGGGGGGTGAACGTTAACATTTAACATTATACATAGTTATTGTCTGTTTTTCACCTGCATTATTATCATTCTTTAATTTAATATTTTTTATTGTATCAGTATGCTGCTGCTGAAGAATGTGAATTTCCCATTGGGATTAATAAAGTATCTATCTATCTATCTATCTATCTATCTATCTATCTATCTATCTATCTATCTATCTATCTATCTATCTATCTATCTATCTATCTATCTATCTATCTATCTATCTATCTATCTATCTATCTATCTATCTATCAAAGGTCAAGAGCACAATCCCAGTGCCTCAGCACCAAACATCCCTTTAAGTCCTTGGCCAACACTCACAATGCCTTCTTAGTCTCTGGTCCGCCTCCACTCCTCTCCACCAAGCTTCGTCTTCTTCCTCCTGACTCTTGCCCCTGACTGGAGGGAGGCGGCCCCTTTTATTCACCCCGGAAGGACTCCAGGTGCATCCTGAGGGCTTCTGTAGCCACACCCCTGTGTGGCAGAAGCTCTGTCGGCGTATCCAGCAGTCCTCCTGGTGTCCCCAGTACTCTTCCCCCTAACACTTCCGGGTGTGGCGGAAGTACTGAGGTCCAGGGCTCCAAAGGCATCGGGGTGCCCCCTGGCGGTGACCACGGGCCCCTACAGGGTTGAGCTTCCAAGCTCTATACTCGTGGTCCCCAAAGCAACCAGGGAGGACGCCCCCTCGTGTCCTTGAGGAGGCACAAGCCCTCCTCCGGTCCTCCTGGGCATCCCGGCCGGGCTTGAACCCCCGCTGGGTACCACAACACTCAAAATATTTTAAAAAGGGCTAACTCAGCCCTACCTGGAGAGCAGTTATCCTGAAGTATAGGAACACAACTGTTTTTCTGACTGTTCAAATATACCATCCAAAATAAGGCTTATCTAACTATGCCAACACTGGAGCCAACATGTATTGATGTCGGTGAGACCTTAAATTAAAAAACAAATCTTTCAACAGTGGATTTAGTAATGATAGCAAAACTTCAAGTACAAATCTAACGGCATAAATCAGCATATTTTAAAATGTTACTTGACAAATATGAATACATTGGGGTTGACTAACAGATCTAATAATTAAATCATTCTCAGTTCATAATTGACAATTTCGCAAATATTCACAATTATTTTTGACAATTTATCATTATTTATTACTTATAGTTTAAGACACAGTTTTCCTATCTGATCTGTCCTGAATTCATAACATGAAGATTCTAGCATCATTACATCAGAATGAAAAAAGAACCAAAAAAGGAATGCCCAATGTGTCTAATATTTTTAATCAATTATTTTTTTCAAATATTCTAGATAGACAAGGAATGAAAACAATGTTCTTAAAGATAAAAAGGTACCTGATGATTCCGGGCATCTCAGATAATGTCACCAGGACAAAATACTGTGTGTGAAAGAATGAGAACAAACCAACACAGCATATAACATAAAAAGAAATAACAAATTGTCTGAATACATGATCAATATCTGCCATGGTTTAACACTGTTCTTGTTAATGATTTTTATAAAGGATTCTTGTTCATTAAATTGAAATAATCAAATGACCTTTCAATGGAAGTTGAAAATTAACAATAACAATCTAGCAAACCAATCTCTTGAATTCTGAAGGTAAAATATTCTTTAGCATTGTTGCTCAAAGGATAACAACCTATCCGAAACAGAGCAATTTGATCGACACAGTGGTACAGAAAGCTGGCATACCGGGCTTTTTGGGATGCTTAGAACACACAATACAGTTTTACAATACAATACAGTTTATTTTTGTATAGCCCAAAATCACACAGGAAGTGCCGCAATGGGCTTTAACAGGCCCTACCTCTTGACAGCCCCCCCAGCCTTGACTCTCTAAGAGTATCTAATACTCTAACACACAAGCATGATATGGCATCAACTCCAGGATCTAGCTAATGCTTTTGGATTGGTCCCCCACTCTAACCTCTGCCAACATAACAGGGGCAAGGATGAAATTGAAACCCAGAAAATAAAGAAGTACATCCGTTGCCAGTGGAAAACTTGGAGTCACCAACTAGGAGTCACCAAATTCCGACAGTGTTGGAGATGTCAGTCAAGAGCCTAGGGTGGTGGTAGAATGCAAGTCTCAAAGACTCAGACCAGAGTGACCAACTAATGGAAGAACCCATTAAAGGCCTTACTAGTACAGACAAGACCTTGATTCCCACCAAGTTTAAATGGTGGTGTCTGCAGTTCGGATTGCTCTCCTGTCTGATGTGGTCTCTAACAGTCTATGAGGTCCCCATCTCCAAAATGGAGAAGCTGGAGAGGACAGTCAGTTTATTCATCATGAAGTGGCTAGGTCTCCCATGGTGTCTTGGCACCATTGGCTTGTATGGACATGGTGTGCTGGAGCTGCCTGTCATGGAAGAGTACAAATGCACCAAAGTAAGGCTGGACATGACTCTGACTGAGTCTCAAGATGATAGAGTACAGGCATCTGGTCCTAGACAGTCATTTGCATTTATTTATTTGGCTGACACTTTTATCCAAAGTGACTTACAAAATATTAGATACAGTTGGTTACATTTTTTTCCCAATTGGGGCACAGGCTGGTGAAGTGACTTATTCAGGGTCACACAGTGTCAGTGGTGGGAATCAAACCCATAACCTCAGGGTTTAAAGTCCAAAGCCTTAACCACCGCACCACTGCCTGCCTATCACAGGAAATGGACTCCATCTGATACTGTACAATTTGCAATATCTGCTCTCAGGCATAAAGACATTGTGGGAGAGGTGCAACAAGAAAGAGGTGGGTTTGGGTTAGGGACAAGCCAATCCAAATGGCATAGAACAACATCTATCCAAAGAGAAAAGCTCATGGTTGCTGAGGTCCAGCTGCAAGAGGAGGCAAAGTGACATGCAAGGGCAGTCTCACAGTCCAAACAGGTCCTGTGGAGAAGCTGGGAAAATCTGGAGCATCAGAAGCTCACATGGAAAGATCTGTGAGCGATGGAAGGAAGCCAAATCAGCTTCATTATTAGAGCCACAAAGTTCTTCCACATCCATGAACCTACATCAATGGGTTGGAGAAGATCCATCATTTTCTCTTTGCTATACCCCAGCAAATTTAAAGCACATCCTCACCATCCTGCAAAATAAGTCTGAACCAAGGCTACCCCACCTAGCGATGCAAACTGGCGAATACCCTTTAAGAAAGGAGCTCTACCACCAATGCCTTCACTCCCTTGATCACATGATTTGTAAACACCATCCCCTTCATAAGAGCAGGACAACTTCCAGTGAAACTGTCTACAAAAAAGGAACCTCTTGGGGACTGCCCAGGACTGGAAGATGCAGCAGATCTAAATCAGAAGCTCATTTTTCTGCCAGAAATTATTACATCCAGTCTGAGGCTGGACCTGATCTTGTGATCAGCCTTGCAGATTTCCTTGTTCATTGTGGAGTAAAGTGTACCATGGGAAGCAGCAGATGATGAAGCATATGAACATAAAATTCTTAGGTATGCAGACACAGTAGCCAAGGCAGAACAACACAGCTGGCATACCCAGGTGCTCTCAGTAGAAATAGGGTGTAGAGATTTTGTTGCCACATCGACAATCAGGATTTTGAAGGGAATGGGAGTACGAGGCAGTCATCAGGTCGCTATCAGAAGCTGCCAAACAAACCAGCACCTCGATTTGGTGGAAGAGAAAAGATCCCAACTGGGCTGCAAAATGATAGGTAAGGGGTAAAAGCAGAGGGGAGGGCACCTGGGACACCAGGTGTCGCTGTTGAGCCCTTTGGAGGTGAGCTTATGAACAAAACACAGATGAAGCAGGGTGCCCACCTGATGACCCCAATGAAGCAAATGCCCCATTTCCATTCAAGACATCAAGAAAGTGATGAATGTTAGGATTGTAATATCAAGTCCTATGATTTTGACTATTATAATAATTCCTTAAAATCACAATAATGTTAATAGGTGGTTAGTTAGTCACATAGTCTATTCTTTTCTGCATTGATTTCACAAATTTTCAAAATTCATTCAGTTGGTTAAGCTTAGTGAGTTTTGGAAATTATCATGTTGCTTCAAAGGTCCTCTCATGATTACTGTTTGTTGACAGCTTGCCTTTTCTCCCGGTATCTGTGTGGATTTTTGATCTGAGTATTCTGGCTTTCATCCCACATCCTAAAGACATTCATGTTATACTAATTGCTTATTGTAAATTATTGCAAAGTGGTTAAATGTGATTGAGAACCTTGCAGTGTACTGACTCATGGTTAGGCGCTGGCTTGCTATGACCCTATGATTGGACTAAGTCAGTTTGACAATCAATGGATGGAGTTCTAGAAAGTACCATTAATTAAGCACAGTATTTATATACAGACTTAGCAACATTCAGTCCTGTTTTAGGCTCTATAAAGATGTTTTAAGAAGAGCTATTAAGCATCTCCTTAAAACACTGCATTAAGAGGCTATTGGCAATATGTGAAAACTTCAGTAAGGAATAGTTAGTGTCAAGGAATGTGATCAGTATCCACTCCTACCATATGGTAATCATGAAACTATGAAATAGAGCAGATTTTTTTTAAAAATGTGTTCTGTGTTTATACAGCACAAATAAAATTAAAGAGATACACTTTTTTTACAATTACTGTTTAATTGAAGAAATTAACATTGCATACAATCAGGTTGAACTTATAAAAAAAATGACTTCCTAAAACTAGGAAAACAAAAATAAAAAGAAAGAAAAAATATATCTGAAAGTTAAAAAAGGAAAGCAAAAAAACAAAATTCAACCCCCACGTGAGGAGAGATACACATTTGTAAAAAAAAAATAAATATGAGCATAAGAATTCTAAAAAGAACTTGGAAATATGATTCACATTACTGTATTAAGATAGTCACTTGATTGGCCCTCAACTCTGGGTTTCAGTTAATTTAAGAATACTTTTATAACCCCTTTACTCATAAAGCTGTAAATTGTTCCTCTCTTGATTTGCTAAATTTATTAAAGATTACACATCAGGGTGGATTCAACAATCACTAAGACACACTAGACACTCAGCAGGTAAATTTAGCCTGACTGCTTTACAGTAGATTTTTACTCATTCTCAGTGCTGCCTCAAAAATCCAGATCCCTGGATTTGAATCTTATGCCTGGTCATTGTCTATGAGGAAGTTTTTATGTTCTCTCTATGTCTCTGTGGGATACATTGTATTTTTTACTTTTTGTATCTTTACTATTTCTGTGGAGTTAATAAGCAAATTTTATGAAGAGCAAAATAAAAAAGTAAAATGTCTTGATCAAACTGAACTTGTATATTACCAGCACACTCCTTGCATAAAGTGTCATTGCTTTGCATCAAATATGGGTATTGAGCTGGAGGCTGACCTGACCTGGAGCGCCAACACCAAGGAGCTGCTGAAGAAGGTGCAGCAGAGACTGTATTTTCTGAGAATTCTCAGAAAGAACCATCTCCCAAAAAATCTGCTCCTTGCTTTTTATCACTGTTCCATCGAGAGTGTGCTCACGTACGGACTGTGTGTGTGGTACAGCAGCTGCACTTCCTCAGAAAAGAAAGCGCTCCACAGGGTCGTCAGGACAGCGGAGAGAACAATTGGTTGTACCCTCCCCACTCTGGAACAAATCTACACCTCCTGATGCTGCAAAAAAGCAATAGACATTTCACAGGATTCATCACATCCTGGTCATTGCCTCTTCCAGCTTTGGCCATCGGCCAAGAGATACAGAGCAATGAAAATCAGGACAAACCGCCTTAAAAACAGCTTTTATCCAAAAGCAATCATGGCCCTGAACTCAGAATAAAACTGCTCCATATCATTCTACCAATGTGCAATATAGACCTTGTGAGGGATGGCCAGCTAAATATTCCGGTCCACACCTCCAGGCCACCAGATGGAGCTCTCCCAGCAGCATGGAAAGTCCCCAAATTCCGGCAGGGCATTATGGACATTGTAGTTGTTATAAACAACCCTGCTGGATACTATGGGGACCACCAGGAGTCGCTCTAGGGGGCTTACAGAAGACTACGTGCCCTATAACCCGGAAGTGCGTCATGATCACATGACAAGAAGGAACGACGTGCTTCCGGGTTGAAGAAAAGGACTTTTAATCTTTTAAGTGATGAGGACTTATGAATTGTTGGGATGGAACCACTTCCGGGTCAGGGACTATAAAGGACTCTGGGAAACCCCAGACGAGTGAGCTGAGCTGGGTGGAAGGGTGGCAACGCGTCTGGGAGTGGAGGATTGTTTATTATTGATTATTATTCTTGGATTTATTGGAGTAATGTGGAGTAGTGGTGCTTTGTGCACTTATAATTATAATAAATATTCATTTTGACTTTTATCTGGTGTCTGAGGTCTGGTCTGAGGGTTCAAGGGGTCACGGGGACCCTTTAATCTGTCATAACCTTAAGTCAACAAGTGCAATTTGTATATTTTGTAAAGTACTTTTATTACTATCCGGTTTGTTATTATTTTCTCTCTTCTTGTCTTTTTAACTCTTATTCCTCACACTGAGTCAACTGCACCGTCAATTTCGTTGTTCCTTTGTATAAGTGACAATGACAATAAAGATCTATCTATCTATCTATCTATCTATCTATCTATCTATCTATCTATCTATCTATCTATCTATCTATCTATCTATCTATCTATCTATCTATCTATCTATCTATCTATCTATCTATCTATATATATCTGTATCTATCTATTGTGATGAATGGCCAGCTACATATTCCGGCCCTCACCCCCAGGCCGCCAGCAGGAGCTCTCCCAACAGTGTGAACGTGCCCCGAGTTCCAGCAGGGCCTCATGGACTATGTAGTTTTTATACGCAGCCCTGATGGATACCTTGGGGGCCACCAGGAGTCGCTATAGGGGGACTCGGAGGCTCGTATGTGCCCTATAACCTGGGAGTACGTCGTGGTCACATGACAGGAAGAAACGACGTGCTCCCGGGGTGAAGAAAAGGACTGATTACCCTGACCCGGAAGGAATAAGGACTTGTGGGGTTTGAACAGGAACCACTTCCGGGTCAGGGGGTATAAAGGACTCTGGGGAAAGCCCACGACATTGAGCTGAGCTGGGAGGTAGGGTGGCTAAGTGTCTGGGCGAGGAGGAGGGTTATTGAGAGAGTGTTATTGTGTTAATTGTATGAGTAGTGTGGAGAGTAGGGTGCTTTGTGCACGTGACAACAAAATAAAGAAGTCTTGTGCTTTTACCTCGTGTTTGGAGTGGTACCTGCTACACTATATATATCTATCTATCTATATATATCTATATCTATCTATCTATCTATCTATCTATCTATCTATCTATCTATCTATCTATCTATCTATCTATCTATCTATCTATCTATCTATCTATCTATCTATCTATAAATATAATTTAAGCTTCTTCCTGTTCATCGTTTCCACTTCCCTGTAAGGTCGATGTGCTTGGTCAACCTTCTCTAAACAGTTTGGTCCTGCACCTCCTCAACAATCAAGCCCTTTTCCTTTAAATCTTCACTTACTCTATACATCCACCTCCACTTTGGTCTTCCTTGCTTTCTCTTCCCCTGTACTTCCATTCCTATCACTCTTTTCTCACCACATATTCATTGTCTCTCCACATCCCATGTCCATGCCATTTCAACCTACTTTCCTGTATTATCTTAGATATCTCCAGCACTTTTTTTCACCTCTGATTGTCTTATTTCTTATTCTGTCTTTTTTGTAACTCCATGCATCCATCTCAACATTGCCATTTCTACTACTCCAACTGCTTCGCATCCATCTCAACATTGCCATTTCTACTACTCCAACTGCTTCTCCTGCGCCTCCCTTTACCACCCGTGTCTCAGCTCCACACATTATTGCTGGTCATAGCATTCTTCATTAACACAATACTAGTGATATCTTCTTCCAATTGTTCCAACTACACTGTACTCTATGGGTTATCTCTGCATTTAGTTTTCCATCTCAGGCTACAATTAATCCTAGATATTTAAATGTATCCACTCTTTTCAACAGTTTCTCTCTGCAGACTAACTTCTGAATTCTGATCCTCATTAAACATATATTCTGCCTTCTAAAGCCCTTCTCCATTCTTCCAACTTCATCTCCACTTCCTCTTTTCTGGTGCTACACAACACAATGTCATCAGCAAAAAGCATGCACCAGTGGGACTGGTCTTTTATTCCATTATGCAACACATTCATAACCGGATCAAAGTGGAAAGGACTTAAAGAAAATCCCTGGTGCAGACCTACTCTAACTGGGATCTTGTCTGTGATCTCAATACTGTTTTTGACTCATGTCCTCACTCCCTCATACATACCTTGGACGATCCTCACATACTTCTCTGGTCTTCCTTTCTCTCTCATGCACCTCCAGACCTGTTGACGGGGCACTCTATCATAAGCCTTCTCCAAATCAGTAAACACCCTATGCAAACCTTTTTGTTTTTCTCAATGCTTCTCTATAAAATGTCTCAGTGCAAAGACTGCATCAGTTGTTCCTCTCCCTGGCATAAAACCAAACTGCTTCTCCCTTATGGTGGTCTCTTCTCTAAGCCTTCTCTCTATAACCCAAACCCAAAAATGTCATTGTGTGTGACATCAGCTTTATCCCTCTATTGTTTCCACAATCCTGACTATCACCCTTCTCCTTATAAATGGGTCCAATCACAATGTTAACCTCCACTCCTCTGGTATTCTCTCCTGTTCAAATATAATTAAATCATGTAGTAAATCAGACAAATACATTAACTGAAGAGTGAAAATGTTTGCTCTCTCTTAGTTTTGCAAAGTTTACCTGCCTATACAGTAGATATTAGCCAAACGTAGGAGACAGAATGTGAAAAAACTTTGATTCATCACCACAGAAAACAAGTAGATACAGTGACCAGTTGACTTCAGCTACAATTATATTACTCATTGTCACACACATGTGAATAGGAGGAAGCTGAATAGACCATGTGAAGATAACTCCACGCCAGGCCAGGGGGTGGCGGGGTGCACTAAACCTTCTTCTGTTATCTCTGCAGACCAAATCCTGCCTGATTCCACATTGAAGACGTCACCTCCAGTTCCAGCGCCAAGAACAACGTCATTTCTGGTCCCAGCAACAAGGATGACGTCACTTCCATTGTGGACCCTTTAAAGCCACAGTCTTTCCTGCTCCATTCAATGCACATGAGTGCTATTTAAAAACCTATTTGCAAACAGGGACAATATATGGGTGGCTGCCCCAAACTTTTTTGTGTGTGTCGAGGCTGTTCATTTCACACCATTCATTAATCTTTTTTTAGAGAAGCGTCACAAGGAGCAGAAATCTATTCTTGAATCATTAATTCAATTCAGCTTATGTTTGAATAGCGCTCTTCACTGAGAGCAGGTGCAGACGGCTGTGACAAGTTCTCAAGTAAAATGCAAGTATAAAGGCAAGCATAATATACAAGCATAAATTTTACAAATTACTGAATACTGAATTAGCATGTATAAAGACAAAAAATTGTTAAAACACACAGAAAACAAAGTAGAAACTGATTAACATAAATGGAAACAAAGAATATCTGTCCATTCATTAATCATTAGGCACAAGTTAGGTGCCAGTCCACATTTGAAAGCCAGTCTCACACAGGTCACATGCCATTAGGGTTCATTCTGGGTGAATTTTAGAATCAGTTCTTATTCTGACTTAGACATGATTAGGATGTTGGAGTAAACCAGAATACTGGGACTCCACAGAGTCATTGGCCCAGTTGGAGATGAGCATACGTCCCACAAGCTGTGAACTTTCCCTGCTCATCCCTGTACAATCATGCCCTCAAATGTAAATGAAGCCTAAAATATTTTCAGTTAGGACAGGGTGTCAAGATGCTTTACAAGAACTATCAATTATGTTAATAACTATTAAAAAACATATCAACATACTATAACAAATGCAGGCAAAAATGAAGTGAAACATGTAGAGGCAAACAGTCATATGTAAAGCCAAAGGGGATTCTCAGAACGTGGAAGAGAAAATAAGCCATATAAAGCTGGAAAAGTTTTACTTTATTGGTTGCTGGTAAATTTCTTTTTCAAAGGGCTATGACACTATATTTTAAGAAAGTACCCAAAGTTCCCTCACTAAGTGTCATCTTCTGCTGCAGGTCACAATCCATTAAGGTCTGAGCCATATTTCATATCCCTCAATCCCTCAGCTTCATCAGCGCTGTGATATCTTCTTTTGGTTTGCAGCTGTCTTTGAAGCTACTTTGAATACTGGCAAAAAACAACACTAGGAAATGGAAAATTTGATATTTGACTGTATAAAATTCACGAATGCGCAAAGAAAAGATCACTCATGCATAAATGAGATTCACTTTTGGCATGTACAATAAAAATGATATTCCATTCAAATTACATGGCATAACAACAGCAGTGCAATGAGATGTTAAGTTATAGGAGAAGTTATAGGATGCCATGCATCTGCATTTAACGGTTTGCACTTTAAATTAATTTATTCCTTTCCAAAGTTTATAGGCTATTCAAATTTTTAAATGAATGATCAAAGAGAAAGAGAATCAGATGTGGCTATTTTTACAGCTTTCTATTTTTTCATCAGAAAAACACTAGAATAAATCAAAGAGAAACAGAAGAATTATTTTTGATAAATATATAGCAATAATCCAATACTGTTCTTACAATATTTTCTAATTTTAATATTCAAAACCTACTAGCCCTGTCTAACAAACAAAGAAACCCTGCAAATAAAAGACCTAGCACTACTCAAAAATGCATGTGTGTTAGTTGTTCAAGTTTCTTCAAGTTACAAAAAATGCAACATTTAGTAAATATGAATCACAGTGACACAAGATTGTGAAAATGGGAAAACAGGCCTCAAAATAAAAAAGTCTTACCAGGACTGTACTGCCTCAGAAACAAGCCTCACCTCAAACAGCCTGACCAAAACAACAAGAGGCAGGCTTTCTGGATTCCTTAGACTGAAAATGGGGCACTGACTTTAAAAGTTCAAAAATCCAGTTAATTGTCCTTAAAACACAGAAATGCCCTTCAAGGGAAAGGAAAACCATACAGCCTCGAGCGTAAAGGAATACTCCACTGGAGTATTGTTTAAATGTTACTAAACCCCATTGGTTTTTCAGAGCCTAGAGCAAAATTTCATTTTGATGCATAGCAGCAAACGATATTAAAATTTTCATGGACAGAGAGGTTGGGGGCAAGCACTGATAGCACGTTGCTGTGCCCACCACACGATGAACCACCTGTATTGGGACCCTAGTGCAATAGGTGACACCTCAGCACAACACTGGTACGGTGTGAGGTTTTTTTTTTACAGCAGCTGGAGTACCAGTCCTGCCATCAACTCCCACATTTTCCCTGTAAGTTGGAGGACATGCTTGTGGGGCTGGATGAAGATTAACGTCATACCCAGGATGGAGCAATTGCAGGTTAAGGACCTTGCTCAAGGGCCCAATGGAGTATAGTCACTTTTGCCATTTACGGGATTCGAACCAACAACAATCTTTTGATTGCCAGCACAGATCCCTAACCTCATTCATGGAAAAAAGAAAACAAAACTCATGTTGCATAATCCACATGTCCATTATACAGTTGAATACTAAAAATGAGAAAAAGGTATGCATTTTCTGCTAAACTATTTTTAGTATTTATTTCTGGAAAAAGCAGCATGGTTTATAAACAGTACAATACATTCTCACAATTATGTGGGTCTTCATTTCAGACACTCTTTTGCATGTGTTTCTTAATCATTCATGAGGCCATTTTCTGAAAGTGATTTATTAAAAATATTTTAATAAAAATACATGTTTGGGACACTGTGAGCAAACAAATAGACGACTTTGCATGTGGATTATGCGGCATGAGCAATATGAGTATTTTTTGTATGCTTTAATATTGTTTGCTGATGTCCTTAATTGGTCACCTATCATGACAGTTGAATCATACAGTTTCATACCTCTTTTCTGCATAAAAATAGATTAAATCTTTTTCTCAAGCTTCACTATAAAGCATGTGGAGTAAATAAAATTTAAACAAAATAATGCTTTGGGTGGAGTATGCAGAATCAAAAGATTAAAAGAGTACAAAAATAAAACAATGGTAAAATAAATGTAAAAACTGTTTGCCTAAAAAAGGCAATCTAAGGCAAAAAAGTCCAAATCCACACTCCAATAACAAAATTAAATAAACATTATCAAACATACAGTAACCCAGAAAAATCCAATATAATATTAACAGAAAGACCTTTACTCCACAAACTCCATCGATACACAACTGGGACTATCTCCTCATCCTCAATGTAAAGGATGAGGACAATTCCTCAGTAGTGATGTCATGGTAGCCCTGCCTTTTGGGTTTCACCCACAACACATATGGAATAGATTTCAAACAACTCAAACACGCAGTACATTTATATTAAATAACAAATAAACATATTAACAAACAATACATAAAAAGAAAAAACACATTAAAAGTATCATTTCAAAATCAAGAAAAATAGCAATAAAACAGAATATAAACATAAGCCAGGCAACAAACACTGTATTCTTCTTTTTGGCTGCTCCCATTAGGGGTTGCCACAGCAGATTATCTTCTTCCATATCTTTCTGTCCTCTGCATCTTGCTCTGTTACACCCATCACCTGCATGTCCTCTCTCACCACATCCATAACCCTTCGCTTAGGCCTTCCTCTTTTTCTCTTCCCTGGCAGCTCTATCCTTAGTATCCTTCTCCCAATATACCCAGCATCTCTCCTCTGCACATGTCCAAACCAACCTCTGTGACTTTGTCTCCGAACCGTCCAACTTGAGCTGACCCTCTAATGTACTCATTTCTAATCCTATCCATCCTTGTCACACCCAGTGCCAATCTTAGCATCTTTAACTCTGCTACCACCAGCTCTGTCTCTTGCTTTCTGGTCAGTGCCAATCTGCTATACTATCGCTACAGATCACAATGTCATTAGCAAACATAATAGTCCATGGGGACTCCTGTCTAATCTTGTCTGTCAACCTGTCCATCACCATTGTAAATAAGAAAGGGCTCAGAGCTGATCCCTGATGTAATCCCACCTCCAACTTCAATGCATCCGTCACTCCTACTGCAGACCTCACCACTGTCACACTTCCCTCGTATATATCTTATACAACTCTTACGTACTTCTCTACCACTCCCGACTTCCTCATACAATACCACAGCTCCTCTCATGGCACCCTGTCATATGCTTTCTCCAGGTCCACAAAGACGCAATGCAGTTCCTTCTGGCCTTCTCTAAACTTTTCCATCAACATCCTCAGAGCAAACATTGCATCTGTGGTGCTCTTTCTTGGTATGAAACCATACTGCTGCTCACTAATCATCACCTCACTTCTTAACCTAGCTTCCACTACTCTTTCCCATAATTTCATGCTGTGGCTCATCAATTTTATTCCCCTGTAGTTACAGCAGTCCTGCACATCCCCCTTATTCTTAAATATCGACACCAGTGCACTTCTTCTCCACTCCTCAGGCATCCTCTCACTTTCCAAGATTCCATTAAACAACCTGGTTAAAAACTCCACTGCCATCTCTCCTAAACACCTCCATGCTTCCTTAGGTATGTCATCTGGACCAACGGCCTTTCCATTTTTCATCCTCTTCATAGCTGTCCTTATTTCCTCCTTGCTAATCCGTTGCACTTCCTGATTCACTATCTCCACATCATCCAACCTCTTCTCTCTCTCGTTCTCTTCATTCATCAGCCTCTCAAAGTACTCTTTCCATCTGCTCAACACACTCCCCTCACTTGTGAGTATGTTTCCATCTTTATCCTTTATCACCCTAACCTGCTGTACATCTTTTCCCAGCTCGTTCCCTCTGTCTAGCCAATCGGTACAGGTCCTTTTCTCCCTCTTTAGTGTCCAACCTCTCATACAACTCATCGTATGCCTTTTCTTTAGCCTTCGGCACCTCTCTCTTCACCTTGCGCCTTATCTCCTTGTACTCTACTTGTCTACTTTCTGCATCTCTCTGACTATCCCACTTCTTCTTTGCCATCCTCTTCTCTGTATATTCTCCTGTATTTCTTCATTCCACCACCAGGTTTCCTTTTCCTACTTCCTCTTTCCAGATGTCATGCCAAGCACCCTTCTTGCTGTCACCCTTACTACATCTGCTGTAGTTTCCCAGCTGTCTGGTAACTCTTCACTGCCACCCAGTGAAGTCTTCCTTTTTCAACTTCTACCATTTCATCCTTGGCTCTGCCCTCACTCTCTTCCTCTTCTTGATCTCCAACGTCATCCTATAGACCACCATCCAATGCTGCTTAACTACACTTTCCCCTGCCACCACTTTGCAGTCTTCAATCTCCTTCAAATCAACTCTTCTGCATAGGATGTAATCTACCTGTGTGCATCTTCCTCCACTTTTGTACGTACCCCTATGTTCCTCCCTCTTCTTAACATACGTATTCACCACAGCTATGTCCATCCTTTTGGCAAAATCCACTATCCTCTGACCTTCTTCATTCCTCTCCTTGACACCATACCTACCCATCACCTCCTCGTCTCCACTGTTCCCTTCACCAACATGGTCATTGAAATCCGCTCCAATCACCACTTTCTGTCCCTTGGGTACACTGTTCATCACTTCATCCAACTCACTCGAAAAATCTTCTTTCTCACCCATTGAACACCCAACTTGCGGTGCATATGCACTAACAACATTCATCATCACACCTCCAATTTCCAGCTTCATAATCATTACTCTGTCTGACACTCTTTTCACCTCCAAAACACTCTTGACATACTGTTCCTTCAGAATAACTCCTGCCTCATTTCTCCTCCCATCCACACCATGATAGAACAATTTGAATCCACCTCCAATCCACCTGGCCTTACTCCCCTTCCATTTAGTCTGTTGCACGCACAATATATCAACCTTCCTTCTCTCCATCATATCTGCTAACTCTCTCCCCTTACCAGTCATACTGCCAACATTCAAAGCTCCTACCCTCAGTTCCACTCTCTTTACTTTCCTCCTCTCCTCCTGCCTCCGGGCACGTCTCTCCCCTCTTCTTCTCCTTCTTCTACTTCGGTCAACAGTAGCCCAATTTCCGCCAGCATCCTGTGTTGTTGTCTGGAAATATTGATTTGGCAAAATTTTACACCGGATGCCCTTCCTGACGTAACCCTCCCCATTTCTCCGGGCTTGGGACCGGCATGAAGAAACACACTGGTTTGTGCATCCCCTGTGGCTGGGTTAGGAAACAAACACTGTAATATAACAATTAACTCTTTATGGTTTCACCTGTTTGTGAATGTGCATATGCTGATTTTTTATTGTTCTAATGTTATCATTATTAGAATTATTACTTACAATAATTATAATCATTTTCGCTTTTGTCAGAGGACAGTTTTATGCTTCACATCAATGTTACAGGGCATGGAGACTGCGCTGATGCTTCAATAATTCATTTGGAGAAAGAAGACACTTAAAATGGGGAATTTGAGTGAGGTGAGCGTGAAACAAGAATGGATCTTTTATTTTGTTCTTTTTCAGTCCACCTTAAATCAGCTAATTATTTTAAAATATTTTTCATCAAATCTAAAAATAATTAGATTTTCTAAGGGAAACAAAGTCTAAAACTAATAAGAAATATGTCAGCTACCTAGACATACAGTATGACCTACATAAAAGAGGAGTCCAGAGAGATGTATTTATTGAATTTCATTTGTTGGAATGTCAGCGGCGTAAACCATGAGGTGAAAGATAAAAAACGTTTCACATTTTGCCACTTCAAAAGCAGGCACACTTAAATGTTGAAAGTTCTAAAGAAGTACTAGGGTGTACCATGTAGTAGCGTTCTAAAGAAAGTTCTAAAGAAAGTTCTAAAGAAAGTTTAAAATCAGCAGGAAAGTTTTAATCCACACCTTATAGCTGGTTTTGACTTTAAAACTCATTTAACAAATCAGTGTTGTTTTACTATTGAGCTGTAGGCAACAAACACTGTTTTTGAATTTCTAATACTATTTTGTACCTTTTGTGCATTTTTTTGCACTTTTTAAATTTTTATATATTCATTTTGAGTTCTGTTTTTTTTTTTTTTGGATGATTTCCACCCTTTATACATGGCCATGTTACATAACCCACTGCCAGTCACATGATGTGGAGGTCTTTTGTCATTGTGTACCAGCAAGGCTTGCTTATAAAAGATGGCTGTGCACACCTTCAATCACCCATGTGCTGGATTCCATTTTAAACCAACAATTTTTATAAGTGTGAGTTACAGGTTAATGCAATAGTTAGTGTGTGGCCTTTTTACAACGCTTTCTTTGACTTTACCTTTAGTTTTGTGAGTTTAGTTTCTTGAATGATTCCCTTTACTTTTTTTCCTTTTTTTGTTTGGCTCTCTCCTGTCTGAATTGCACAACCTCGTTCCTGTCTTTGGGCCATTTTCTTTAGGAGGAAGCTAAAAGGCACTTTCAGGAAGATTCTAGTTTAAGGTTTCTTATTTAATATTCCTTTGTGTATCTCCCTTTTGATCTTGTGCAGATGATAACAGCCTGTACTGTGTTTCAAATTGATCCAGACTCTACAGTACTTTTGTTACAATTACTGTAAGTTGTGCACTTGTTTAAAACATAAATTTAGGAGAGTGTTGAATTACCCCATCATTTATCCTTCATTCTGTCCATTTCCTGGACTTGTTTAATCCAATATAGTCATGCAAAAAAGTAACTTCACTTCATGAAAATCTTTGGCTTTTTCACAATTTTTTTGATCACAGCTCTATGCAAATTTCCCTCAGTTGCAAGATGTCTGTGGGTTTTTTGTAGTTACTACCCATTTCAAATCTACAACAACATTTCAATAGGATTTAAATCAGGGTTTTGACGAGGCCAGTCCATAACCCTCCATTTCTTCTCCGCTCTTCCAAGCACAATTTCTTCAGCTGCAAGACGTTTGTGTGTTTTCTTGTATATACGTCATGTTTCAGCAACCCCCCGAACACACACAACATTTCAATATGATTAAAATCAATGTTTTGACTAGGCAAGTCCATAACCCTACATTTTTTTCTTTTTGAGCAATTCTTTGGTAGATTTAGTAGTGTGCTTAACATCATTATTGCGTTGAAAGATTAATTTGTGGTTCAACTTCAACATCTGATGGCCTCACATTCTCCTCAAGCACAGTTTATATGATCCAAAATTCATAGTTGAATTAATAACTGCAAGGATCTCAGGCCCTGAGGCAGCAAAGAAACCCCAAACCATCACATTTCCATCATCACATCTGGTATGAGACTATTCTCTTGAAATGCTGTCTTCTGTCTGTGCCAAACATGTCTATTGTTACTGTGGCCAAACAACTTTGTTTTACGTTTTGAAATTTTGTTTACAAAGTGATTATTCAGCATTTTCTGTGGCTATTTTGTGATTTTGTCATTGTGACACTAGTCCTTTTTATGGGCATGTCTATGCAAATCATTTCCTTCATGATGATTACAAAGAGGTGTTTATTTTTTGCCATTTTCCATTTAAATTTATAGATATATTCCCAAAGACTATCTAGTATTTACTATATGTCTGATCTTCTTTTTGTTAACAACTTCTGGTATCTTTTTGACTTTGATTTTTGGTTAGTGTTTTCTAGTTCAGTTGAAAGTGCAGCTTAATGTATTGGTTACATTCCTAGTGTTAGAGTTACAATATTACTTCTTGCTCTTCTGCATAAAAAAAATCCTCTATTTTTCTTCTGAGACAATTCACGTGTATACCTTACATTTGTTATTATATCCTGCCACAACCAACTATAGAAATGGTTGTAGGCCATCAAAAAGCCTACACTACGGGCCAGACCTTCCCTGGTTTCAGGTTTGGGCCCATTGGATTGCCCCCAACCCAGGCAGCCAAACGGCAATTGAACAGGGACGCTTAAGGCCTACATTGGCCCAAAAATGGGGCTAAGGTTACTCTAAAGTTCAAAGTCTCAAAAGTTCAGAATGGAGGAGAGGGGAAAACCGTCTGAAGGACAAACAAAGCAAAGCTCCTTTAAAATATTCCAAGGATTCCAAAAAGAAAACTACAAAGGCAAGGCAGGACAAAAGAAGTAAACATAGAATTGTTCTAAGGGCAATACAACAAGCAACTTAATCCAATTCCAGAAATCTCAAATTAAAAATGTTACCTTTTAAACAAAGCAGGAGTCAAATCCAGGAAACCAAAATATCAGACATTAAAAACAGGCATCAAAACAGAAATTAAATGCCAAAGCTTAGGTACAAACTGAAACTTTTCCCTCTTATACATCTGGGGCAATCCTCCAACTATATCACCAAGTGACCCCACCTCCTTAGCCTCAAATATAAGGATACAGATCAGATAACTAAAACATCCAACATTAACATAACATAAAAAGTCATAAGTGAACACTAAAAAAAATAATAATAATATGAAACAAATGTAAGACAAAAAAAACAAAATTCTTAACAAATTAATATTTAGAACACAACATAAATATTAAATAAACATTGAAACATACTAACAACATTGATTTAGGCAGGTTCAGAAAATACATGTTTTACCCACAAGTGAAATTTAATTATTGTTAAAGTGCAAGATTATTGCATTGCAATGCAAACATGCATGATTATATTTTCATTTATACCAGAAAGACACAAACAAAAGTCCCTACAAGTATTATAATATACATTGTCGGGAAGCTAAAAAGTCTCCAAACTATGTTGAACATAAATGTGATACTGGCTAGACAGCAGGCTGGTATTTTGGTCATCACACCACTACATTCAGAAACTGCTGCTCCCGCCTATATTATTCTCCTAGGGTCTTCCTGTTTAACCGGACAGCTTTGTTTTTGCTCCACCTAGTATGGGAACATGAAAAGATTAATTTTATGAGGAGGGCAATGTGCATTTCCTCTTTATTTTAGCACTTTATCAGTATGAAAGAGAGCTACACCAAAGGTGTTTTGCTGTAGTAGAAAGCCAAAACTGATAAGGCACTTATCACTAATGCTTTCTTAAACAGAAACTCAGAAGAAGAAAGATCACAACAATAAAGGCTTCCAGACTTTAATGGTAATAAAGTGATTATAAACGTTTGTGTTTGTTGCAGCTGCATTCATGACAAAAAATGACAGGATCTTGGGCAACCAGAACCTTACAGCCATGGGCGCAAGACTGGAATCTTTTCTGTATGGTGCATTGTAAGGAACAATCAGCATATGCAGTGATCTTGTATATGCTGGATTAGGCAGGTTTAACACAGATCTGCAAAACTAAACTCAAGAAAAACTGTTCTAATTGTGAATAGTTATTTTATTTCTATATGTGTATACAACAGAAAAATAATTTGAATGTTTCCATCACATCACATTTAAGTAAAAAATTGAAAAGAAATGTAATTAATCTTTATTCAATTTATTCATGTATAAAATATTGTTCTAAATCAATTTAACATGAAAATATGTAGTCAAACTACAATTAAACATACAGTATATGTAAAGAAAACAACACAGCATATTGATTGACTTACATATAACTTCTCTGGTAGTGTCTTAATAGCTTAGAAGTTGAACCACTTTGCTTCAAAGTAGACAGGGCAGAGTCTTGGACGGCACATCTACCAGTTATTGAACGTCTGGCACTTAATGTGACAAAAAATGACATCAGAATAGTACTCCATAGTGTCAAACCACAGAATGCAACAGTTCTGATGGAATTCCAGGGAGGATACTAAGAGAATGTGCTGATTAGCTGGCAGAGGTTTTTGCTAAAATCTTTAACCTTTCTCTGTCACAGTGCATTTTTCCTAAATGCCTCAAGTCTGCTTTTATTGTTATTCCAGTACCCAAGCAGGCAACAATCAGTGGTCCCAATGAATATAGACCAGTGGCTTTGGCCCCAGTTGTCATGAAGTTATTTGAAAGGTTTGTTCTAAAAGCATATAAAATCCATCCTTCCACCTACCCATGATCATCATCAGTATACCCATAAGGCAATTAGGTCTACTGAAGATGCCATCACTGCAGTCATCCACACTGCTCTGACCCACCTTCAATACCAGGGGACATAAGCAAGGATACTGTTCATGGATTATAGCTCTGCATTCTATACAATCATGAATCAGAATGATCATCCATCCATCCATCCATTTTCCAACCCGCTGAATCCGAACACAGGGTCACGGGGGTCTGCTGGAGCCAATCCCAGCCAACACAGGGCACAAGGCAGGGAACCAATCATGAAACTGCTTAATGTAGGTATTGGCATAACGTGCAAGTCAATTATTGAGTTTTGTGAAGTTTTGTGACAGTCAGGCTGCATGCTCATCACTCTTTCATCTTGACACTCAGCACTGTTGTTCCACAAGGATGTGTGCTGAGTCCTCTCCTTTTTACACTTTACACCCATGATTGTTTTCCAATTTGATTTTGATTTTGACTTGATATACTTTTTTAATCCATGATGGGAAATTGTCTTTTTGCATGACCTTTGGGGGTCAGACCACAGGACCAGCCATTTTACAGCACCCCTGGAAAAATTTTTGGGTTAAGGGCAATTGATAAAACAAATAAAATTATTAAGTTTGCGGTTTTCACCACATTGGTCGGGCATATTTAAAATTGAGATGATCAGTCTAAGGAGATAAGGTCTATAAATTAATAGATAGATAGATAGATAGATAGATAGATAGATAGATAGATAGATAGATAGATAGATAGATAGATAGATAGATAGATAGATAGATAGATAGATAGATAGATAGATAGATAGATAGATAGATAGATAGATAGATAGATACTTTATTAATCCCAAGGGGAAATAGAATAGAATGACACTCCAGCAATAATCTGGAACTTAACACACATAAAACTAAAGAACTGATCAACAGTTTTAGAAGACAAGGTGATGATTTTGTCCCATCATACATCAATGGGGGTAGAGTGGATAGAGTGTCCAGTTTTAAATTTGTGGGCACAGATATTTCTGTAGGCCTCACATGGACATCTAACACTTCCTTTTTGGTATTGAAGTCAAAGAAGTGGTTGTACATCCTTAGGATAGTAAGGAAGGCCAATTTGGCTGAGCAGCTTCTGGTACCCTTTTATCATCGCTCCATAGAAAGCATACTCACTTATGGTATCGGTATGGTATTCAAGTTCTTCTCTGGTCGAGAAGAAGGCTATTCAGAGAATCATCATGTCAGCCCAGAAAATCATTAACATTCACCTGCATACACTGGAACACATTTACACTATCCAGTGTCTCCACCAGGCCATAAACATCATTAAGAACTCATAAGACACTGGCCAAAATCTTTTTACTCTGTTATCTTCTGGAAGATTCTACAGGCTCCTGAATATTTTTATTTCAGTGCCATCAAAATATTGAACTGTGCTCTGCAGAGATCTCGACACCTTCCCACACAAAATAATGCATATGCATAGTGTATGTACATACACTCAAACTGCTTTACTGATTTTACACAAATGTCGGTTAATGATGATAATAATACTTCATTATATGGGGTGTGCAATAATGATTTCTTAATATGACAATGTTAGCTTTTCTCCTAGTATGTAAGCATTTAGAATAAATATCATAGAGGTGTATGAGTATGTATATATGTACATATGTACATATACAATATTTATGTGTGAAAATATATATGTGTTGTAATAAGTAGACAGACTACTTGAGAAGGTTTGGGGTGGTAGCCCCATATAATGTCTCACAGACAACAAAAGTAAGTTAGACGTTCTTCTTAAATGATCAAAAAACATTTGACAACTTAAAGAGGGTACATTGCAGTTATTTATAGGGAAAAAAGATGGCAGTATGACGTCTTCAGCAGGGAGTGGAGACTGACGTCTTCGTTGTGGACCAGGATGTGGAATAGTCATTTTGGGAGCCTAGATACGGAGGAGGTAAGTGAGCTGATTTATTATTTGACTTCCTTGGATCTGGAGTTAGAGAGAGAGAGATATTAGAACCCCATAAAAACCCCTTGCATCACGGGATTTCACTCACCTCTGGGCTTGTTGACTTTCTCCTAAACGCATGTGCATGACAGTGTATAGCATAGACATGCATTGTGTACAACTGTTGAATAAACTGTTGTTTTATAAATGTCTAGCTGTTGTACTTCTTTTTTATTTCCTAGCTGTATTATTGTATCCTTAACTTTATTACTATGATTTTTTTTTCTTCTAGTGGTATGATTTTCTTAATTTCTGTGTTTACAACTGCTTACTGCTTTAGTCTAGCATACCCTAACTAGAGCTGCTGATTAACTATGCATACTGCACTTCTGTTTGTTAGTCATCTGTGCAGAGATATAAGTATCACAACATTTTTAAACCATTACTAAACCTCCTCTATTCTGTGTCTCTTCTTGGTATTTGGATGTGGGACTTGTGGTGCCACTGCTCTACAGCAAGGCTGCTATCCATCCATCCATCCATCCATCCATCCATTTTCCAACCCGCTGAATCCGAACACAGGGTCACGGGGGTCTGCTGGAGCCAATCCCAGCCAACACAGGGAACAAGGCAGGGAACCAATCCTGGGCAGGGTGCCAACCCACCGCAGGACACACACAAACACACCCACACACCAAGCACACACTAGGGCCAATTTAGAATCGCCAATCCACCTAACCGGCATGTCTTTGGACCGTGGGAGGAAACCGGAGCGCCCGGAGGAAACCCACGCAGACACGGGGAGAACATGCAAACTCCACGCAGGGAGGACCTGGGAAGCGAACCCAGGTCCCCAGATCTCCCAACTGCGAGGCAGCAGCACTACCCACTGTGCCACCATGCCGCCCAGGCTGCTATCCTTCCTATGGAAAAGTCATCTCAGATAAAGAAGTGTTGAAGTCATTAAATAGAAAGATTTTGTCATCAGACTGACAGCCAGCACAGACTCCACTTTTGAAAACCCAGGAGTAGGTAGGCGGCCAGTTGATTGAGGTCTCTGTGACTGTGACTTTGTTTTTGACTTTCTGTTTTACGATTTTAATCTCCACCACTGTCAACTGGCCATAGTTTAAAATATTTTTGGTTTCCATTTATGTTTAATCAGTCCTACTTTGTTCTTTCTTTGTTTTAACAAATCTGCATTTATAATCTAATGTCTGTGTTGAATAATTAGTAAAACTTATAAACTTGTTTGTAGTGGTCTGTGCCTGCAAATCATAAAAGTGAACTTACTTTGAGACTCATGTTGCAACCTAAATCCTTAACTAATACATTTGTAACAATTTATTTATAATTTGGATCTTTATCGTTACCTAAACACCTAGAAATTACTTCTCTAAATTATACCTAAGATTCTCATTCCAGAACATTCATTGCACCATCCAATTCTGTATCAGAAATCAGTTTTTGTAATGTCAGGTCCGGCATAAATGTGCCCTTTCAGTTTAGCCTCAGACAAACCCAGAAACTTTCAGCACAAATCCATAAAATAGGTTTTGACAAACTGCTTCATTAAACAAAACTTGATATGAAGTGGGTTTTGCAGCACTTTATCTGGATCCACCAAGCCAGGTCTGGCGATGTTTTTGGTGCCAAGCTGTAGCTTTTTTCTAGCTGCCCATTCTTTGTGAACCCAATGTTAATTCTTTGCACTGCCGTCCTACTTACTGACAAAATATGCCTATTGTGTATGCCCTGACTGCTGACCCAGCAGCACACAGAGAACTTTCAGCTCTCCACCTTTGAACCAACGGTGCTCACAGTAAATCATAAAGTTCTCGTAAGATTTCTTTTAAATGCACTGAATGAGCAATAGGTAAATTCAAACAAATTATCATTAAAATAAGATATTGATATTTAATTATTTATAGTGCAAAAACAATAAAAAAAAAACTACAATTAACAGTTACAAAATGTGTTTTGTGAAAAAGTGTTACGTGATGGAGCAAAATATTTTTTCATTTTTGAATTGAGAGTGCAAAAATATACAGGGTGAGCCAAAAAGATGTACCACATTTCAAACATTTCTTCTACAAAAACTCTACAAGATCAAATAAATTGTATTACAACACAAGAAAAGGTATACAAAATAATTTTTTTTCACTGTGTTTTAAAAATGATGTCTTCAAGGTGGTGGCCATCATTAGCAATACACTCTTCAAGATGATTTCTGAATGCTTGCATGACTTGTTCGGCCATTTCAAGGGGAATAGTGGTGATTTTGTGGTGAATAGCGTCCATGAGGGCTTCAAGGTTGTGAGGTCAGTGTGTGTATACCTTTAACATGAGACAGCCCAACAAGAAGAAATCACATGGAACGAGATCAGGCAAATATGAAGGCCACACGACATCGCTGCGCAGGTAGATCAGCTTCCCCGGAAACATCTCCCGTAAAACTTGCATGGATGCCTGCGCCATATAAGCTGTTGCTCCATCCTGTTGAAACCAGGCATCCACTACGTTCATTTTTTCCAGTTTGGGCCGCAAAAAGTTATCTAGCATTTTAATATAATGTTCTGAAGTGACAGTGGCTGTCCCCTCCTCAAGTAAAAAGTAAGGGCCTACAATGCCAAAATCTGCAACGGTGCACCAAACTGTAACACACGAGGGTTGGTTTCAGCCCAATAGCAAAAGTTCTCCTGATTTATACAACCATTCAAACGGTAATGTGCCTCGTCGCTGCACATGACGATGGCATCTTGATGAATAGTTTGCTTAATGTTCATGTGCATCTCTCTATGGCTCTCCCAGTCTCTCTCAGTGAGTTCCTGCACTTACCATCATTTTATATGGATGGCAATTAAGGTCCTCATGCAAAATTTTCCTCAAAGACGTGTTGGAAGTGCCCAAGGCAGAAGCGTTTAGGAGACTGCAAAATTGATGCCCTTACAGCTTGGATGTTTGTACCCGTCTGTCTAAATTTAGCCACCCATTGAAGAATTTTCGATTTGGGACGTCACCATTACGAGGAATGCTGACGTGCGTTCGAAAAGGCACGTTGTGTAGTGATGATGGATTTGTTGTTTCTAAAGAATGCTTTGACAGCAAAAGCACAATTGTTTTCCGATTTGGGATGTCGGCATTAGGAGGAATGCTGAAGTGCGCTCGAAAGGCGTGGTGTGTAGTAATGATGGATTTGTTGTTTCTGAAGAACACTTCGACAGCGAAAGCACAGTGCTCATGGAAACAAGGCATGCTGCTGACTGAAAACTACAAGGGATGGCCTATCAAAGATCCCCCACCCCAACCCACTCAGCTGCCTCTATGACCTTGAGAAATGTGGTACTTCATTTTGGCTCACCCTGTATAAATCACTTGGAATAATCAAAACTATTTTTTCATTGTAAATCTGTGCAATAGATAGAATGGAATGGATCATTGATGGAATGATATATAAACATTTTTTTATTGAAACTTCCAAAAAGATTTATACCTCACACACAAGACCCTAGCAAAGATTATACAGTCATACGAATTTCTCTTTTCATTATTAAGAAAGAATTGACTCTGAATGCTAACATTCTCATTGAAATCCAATAAGACTCCACACCTCTCATTTTAGTTTGCCTTGTCAGTTTTTTTCGATCCCTTGTCTAAGGTCCTCCCTCATATCTACCTATAAAGAAAAAAAAGAAAGGCAATATTTTCTGAAATGAGAAAACTACAGCTATTGCTTAGTACAAGTACTTTCAGAAAAAGTTTATCTGTGAAAAGGCTTGTGCAGTGAGGCATAGCAACAAGTTGGTACATCTTTATTTAAAGGGGTCCGAGCTGAACAATGTCTGATGAGGTCAACTTTAGAAAGGTCTAATTTCAAATTTTGCATCACATCAAGATATACTGTGGGCCAATGGTTCTCAACCTTTATGGCCTCAGGACCCACTTTTAACTTTTTAAGTTCACCGTTTTCTTTTTATTCCCAGAAACCTCATAAGAAGCAAAGGAGAGGGCCATTGGTATGCTGCAGGCAGACATGCCAGTATTGTTGAACAGTAAGGATTAGGGGCATTCTACTGTGTCGTAGCTGCAGAGAAGGTTTCAGCAAAGCAGCAGGAGAAATGACAGTCCAAGATCTGGTTGCACTTGGATCACCAGAAAAGTGCAAGTCTGACACATTAGACTGATCCATCAGAGAGAACATTTTAGATCTTCTACCTGTAGTGCTGCTTGAAGCCTCTGACAAACATAGTTATGTCTGTAACAGGTCTGTGATGAACAGGTGCCATGTTGATGGCTTTAGAACAGATCTTACACCTCTTCACCCTACAGCACAACAGGCCACTGTTATGTTGTGGACAGATTTTCTTCAGATAAGTCAATGACAATATTCACCCTAAACATACCAGAAATAGAAACCACACCCTGCTCATCTTTTCCTTAACATTCTTTTGCTCCCACATAATATTAAACACAATTTTCTTAATTTACAGACTGATCCTTGCACAGTAATCTTTTTCTTAATCATCTGTGATCTCTTACAAACCACTATCTAACTTACGCAAACACCTTGTCTACACTTTCCTCAAGAAGCCACAGCCATCCCCACCACAAACCCCCCCCCCCCCCAACCCCTCCCGCCACCCCACCCAACCCGTTCAAGGCACTATTTGTCGTAACAGCAGCTGCTGCAGCACTTGCGGATATGTCTCCAAAATACAGTCATACCTGTTCCCTGTGCAGGATTTAATATTAAACAATGCAGCGGTTCACAAACTGTGGCAAGAATACATGAATCAGCCATAGTATTAAAACCATTGGCAGGTGAAGTGAGTAACATCGATTATCTCATTACAGTTGGCAGCTGTCAAGGGGTTAGGCAGCAAGTGAACTGTCAGTTCTTAAAGGTGAGGTGTTGGAAGCTGGAAAAATGGGTAAGCATAAGGATCTAAGTGACTTTGACAAGGGCTAAGTTTTGATAGTTAGGCGAGTGAGTCAGAGCATCTTCAAGCAGCAGGTCTTGTGGAGTATATCCGGTAGATTAATACCTACCATGAGTGATCCAAGGAAGGAATAAGTGGTGAACCAGTCACAGGGTCATGAGTGCTTAAGACTCACTGATGTGCATGGGGAGCAAAAGTTGGCCCATCTGGTGCAATTGCACAGAAGAGCTTCTGTAGCACAAATTGCTTAAAAGCTTAATGCTGCATCATAGCTTACCATGTATGTGGCTGCATAGCCACAGACCAGTCAGTGTCCATGCTGACCCCTGTCAATTGCCAAAAGTGCGTACAATGGGCATGTGAGAATCAGAACTAAAGAATGGAGCAATGGAAGAAGGTGGCCTGCTCTGATCAATCATTGTTACTTTTAGATCATGTGGATAGCCCAGTGCATCTGCATCATTTACTTGGGAAAGTGATGGCAGCAAGATGCACAATGGGAAGAAGGCAAGCAGGCAAAGGCAGTGTAATTCTCTGGGCAGTGTTCTGCTGGGAACCCTTGAGTCCTGATATTCATGTGGATATTACTTTGACACATACTAAAGATTGTTGCAGACCACATACATCCCTTCATGGCAACAATATTCCCTGATGGCAGTGGTTTCTTTCAGCAGGATAATGCACACTGCCACATTGCAGAAATTGTTCAGGAAATAGTTTGAGGAACTTGACAAAGAGTTCAAGGTGTTGACTTGGCCTTTAAAATCCCCAGATATCAATACAATTGAGCATCTGTGGGATGTACTGGAAAAAACAAATGTGATCAATGTGTAACGGCTGACCCACTCACCCGGAACAGCAGCTACACCACCAAGACCCGTGGCCTGGCAAACAGAGGAACATTAGATCGGACAAGTTGTACTTCTTCCAAATAAACTTCCCCAATCAACGGTTAAATAATCATAAGGCAAACAGTTTGAGAAATAATAATGTGTATATACTGTATATTAATAGTGATAAGAAACAAACATCAAAGCAATATATATATATATCACAGCGTCTGTGTTGCTAGGAATGCCGAGTCTTGTTGATTCTGATCCTTTTCTAAAGTATTTGCCTTTACAAGTATCATGGATCATGAATTTGTGTCAGGCTTACCTCAACGCTCCAGCACATGCACAGTAGTCTGCATGGGACAAGTACAAAAGTCCTAAATATCACAAAGTATCACATCTTCAACCCCCAGCAAAATCATCAATTCTGTAATTGTGCAGTCTAAGCAGGTCAAGTTCTGGATTGCTTTCATTTCTATACTTCTATATTTTACTGTATGCAGTATTTTACTTTGTGTTGAGTTTGTAAATGTTTCCCTATCTCTGGTAATGTTCTATTTTAGGGCATTCCAAATATGTACTGAAAATGGTTTTATAATTTTAAAAAAAATTCTGATGGTCTCTGTTAGCTTTCAGTTTCTTCTTAAAGACAGAGATACAGTAAAACTTTGACTTATCTAAAGTCTTTCAACTATTCCTTAGTGGTTTTCCCTCTGCTACTTGTAGTTCTAGCAGAAGGAGACTTCTGGCTGACATCACCGAGAGGTTACAATATATACAAAGAATCCCAATTTTCCATAGAGACTTCCCTTTTTGTTCTAGATAGTAAAGCAGTATAAAGGAAATGACCAGAAACCCCCTTGTCAATCAACAGTTGGTTGTCTTAGACATACAGTGGTGGCTCTGAGGCTAGGGATCTGCACTTGCAATTGGAATGTTGCCGGTTCGAATCCTGTAAATGCCAAAAGGGACTCTGCTCTGTTGGGCCCTTAAGCAAGGCCCTTAACCTGCAATTGCTGAGCGCTTTGAGTAATGAGAAAAGTGCTATATAAATGCAAAGAATTATTATGAAAGAATTGTACAGTGGGGAACAGTTTCTTTGCCAGAGTCATAGCCCTCTCAAACCAGTAACCTATCCTGACTTCTTTGTATATTCATGCATTCTGTCATATACTGTATGAAGGTGTGCGTGTGTGTATACAGTATATGTACATGTATGTGTGTGCACACTTTCACTTGCACTTCATTATTTGCACATCTCCTTTATAATTGTACTATTCTGCAAACGTGTATGACAGTTTTTCTTTTTAACCTATAATATTTATGTTATTTGTATGTGATGTTGTGTTTTATGATAAGCAGCTCCAAACCTACCAAGTGAAATTCCTGCACATTAAATACTGGCAGATAAAAGTGATTCCAAATCTTGATATAGTGAAATGCCACGAGATCAAAATGGACTCACAGCTCACTTCACTGCCAATTTTTCCCTTTCCATTGCCGCACATCTTTGCCCATGTGTATTAAGACAAACAAGCACAGCTTTTGACTAAAAAATTGTGTCATTAGCTAAAACATTTCGTTTGCAGAAGTTGCAATACAAGAATAGTAGGGGACAAAAGTTGAAATAAAATGGAATTTAGTTTTTATTATTAATTCTTAGGAGTAAGTGAGTCTTTCATTTTATTTGACTTAAAGTTCATACATGGAATGAACTCTTATCCTTGAATAAAATGATGACTGTTATGTAACATTTTGACACATGAGCAGCAGCATCTTTCCAACAAATATTCTTGTCATCAAGAATTCAGTAAAACGTAACTCTTAAATTAAAAAAAGAATCTCAGAACTTTCAACTGAGGTACAGTATCGGCTTTTTGTCCTGCTGTGGAAGTGCCCTTTTGGAGCACTTATGGCATGTGTCAGTAATGGTGCCTTCAGCAAAAAGATGTCTGGAGTTTTTTGAAGAAAGTCCTAGTATAAAATGTTTGTGACACCCCACTATTAGCTATCAGTGTTAGGTGCCCTTCTCTTTGGGCATCTGCAGTTTTATTATACCTGGCCCCAACATTAACCAACATAGATTGCTTCCTTCATTTTGAGCTTATCTTTCCAGCTTAATAAAAGGACAAGTGTCTGTGTGTGTGTGCCTGTGTATCTGTGTGTCCATCCGGGGCTATGTCTCTGTTATATGCCAATTGGTATGGGATATGTAAATTGAGTGCTAATGTTTTTATGGTGTACGATCTTTTGGAATGAAATGTCCAATGCACTTCATTTAGTTCATGCATTACAAAATATATTCCAACTAGTCATTTAGCCCGTTACAATAATGGGCGCTAGAACAGTAGTGCATAAACATTAGTAGGAACAGTCTATATTAAATGGCAAGGGACTTTGACCTCTTTCTTTTTGTTGGTCATATTTTTCTTTCTTTTAGCCTTTCTTTTGTTGATGTTTACTTGCTGAGCTGACCGTTCTTTGTGGGCTACCGCCGTGTATTGTGTGTCTTTAATTTTCTGTGACAGTAATACTGTCTTGTACGTCCACTGTCTTGTACGTCTGTAATATACCTTTAATTTTCTCTGGCGGTAATACAGGTGTGTGCGTCGGTAATATGCCTTTAATCTCCTCTGACAGTAATACTGGCTTGTATATGGCTGTAATATGCGTCACTGTATTGTGTACCTTTAATTTCCTCTCGCAGTAATACTGGTTTGTATTTCCGTAAAACGCCTCTAACTTTCTCTGACAGTAATATCATGCATCACACCATGCCCCACGCATGCGCATTTCACCAGAAGCCCCACGCATGCGCACTTCACCAGAAGACACACACACAGGGACACTTGGACGCACAAAGGGATTTTATTAAAGAGGATAGATGGAGCACTGCAAATGATAATGCTGAAACACAGGCCTACACTGATTACACACATCTCAGATGGGCAGTTTCTGAATAAATGTGCAGTCCAGCCTATTTTAGATAACCTAGAAAACAGAATACCAGGAAAAAACAGCCTTGTCTACATGCAATGCTCAAGACTGCATGTAGGGTTTCAGAACGGTTAAGACAGTGTTCCCCAACCTCGGTCCTGAGGGCACACTGTGGCTGTAGGTTTTTGTCCCAACCAGTTTCTGTTTTTAATTGGACTCCTGGGCTAATTAAGTGATGTGCTAGTTCCCAAGTTCTGTGTTTTGGAAACAAAATAGAAATTAGAAGACTAAGTTTGGTAAAAAAACAATATATATTAAAATGTACCAAGCAGTTATATGGGAATAATGTATTTTTTCCTCTTTAACAATATTTTCATCTTGATTTTCATTCTACTTTTCTAGGTGTTCTAATTGTTTAATTAATCCATTATTTACTAATTAGTGGGTCTGATGCTAAAGTAGTTGCAGCCTTTGATTATTCAGTGTTGTTTGTCCGCGGGTCTGTTCTGCTCATTTTTAATTGTCATTAATAAGATACAACAAAGGGGAAAAACTGCACAGAGAAAGGGCAAAGTATAATGAAATCAATGAAAGAGAGTTAAGCATTTAAATCTATAGCAAAAACAGAATTATTTCTAAATGTCTTATAAATGTAAAAATCATGCTACTGGGCCTTTCTTAATGTAGAATAAAAGAAAAAAATACCAGCTAATTAAATGAGATCAGTGTTATCAGGTGTTATCATTGATTAGGATTCTGGATGGACCAAAAACCTGCAGCCACAGTGTGACCCCAGGAACGAGGTTGGGAACCACTGGGTTAAGATGCTGAATATCTGCCTAATCTCCAGGGGCCTCATGTATAACGCCATGCATAGAACTCACATTATAACATGGCGTAAGCACAAAAGCGGGAATGTGCGTACGCACAGAAAAATCCAGATGCAGGAATCTGTACGTACACAAACTTCCACGTTCTTCCACTACATAAATCCCGATCAGCGTGAAAAGTAACGCACAGCACCTTCTCTCCCACCCCAACTCCTCCCAGAATTACGCCTCTTTGAATATGCAAATCGATATTAATAGCTTTCTGTGAAAAGACAATGGGAAAAGCACGGGGGAAAATATAAGGATTTCAGCGAATACCAAGTGGAGGCAAAGGAAAAATGTACTATTTGTTGGTTTAAACAGTGGTATAATCAACAAAAGAAAGTTGATCGAGTGACATAGCATGCCGGAGAAACTTTAAAGCTCAAGTTCACAAAGTCGCACAGTGCCCGAAATAAAAAAGAAGTCACATATCAAAGTCAGCGTGAAAAGGCGACTCGTAGCGGACCGTCTGAGTGTCATATGAAAGCTTATTAGGGTACAGAGAAAGAAAATAGGCACACAGTGGGAAAAAAGCACGAAATGTCAACTTTAATCTCGAAATTTCCACTTTAATAACGTAGTTTATTTTGTCATTAAAGTAGAACATCATAAACTTCATCTTAAAATCATTTATTTTACTCGTTTCTGAAGTAGCACGTTAAATGCTTTGTTCTGTGTTTGATCTTCTATGTGCTCTATGTGTGTGAATCACTATGTGCTTCCGTTCTTTCTCTTTCTCCGACAGGACACAGAATCCATTACATTCATGATATTACAGCTCTCTGAATAATTAAAATACTGAGATGTATACGTGATATCTTTTTCATGATGATAGGAATGAAAGCATGTTATTAAACATGGGAACACGTTGGTGCAGTGATTGTTTGTATCTCACGCAAGAGGCTTGCTGCGCCATGTGCGACCTTCGATTAAATAATTTATTACAGAAGTACTGTCTCTTTTAAACGTACTAACCTCCAATTCCTGTCCTTACTTTTCTTTCTCCAAATACCCAATCGCCACACAATCAGCTCTGTAATAGACGTTAAGCCATCTGTAAGCTTAGAACGCCAATTCTTCAAAACTTTTAAGGAACATTGAAATATCTTCGTAGTACATGTTTAATTATTCTATCCATCTATCCTTCCAGTGTCGCGTCAGCACCAGCAATAATACAGCGCAAGGCAGGAGCTATCCGTGAACTAGCTAGCGCTGCGGCACCGTGTCCTCACATGTTTAATTATTAACAATACAGATTATTTAAATTAAGTTAAAGTTTTATCTGTATACTATAAGCAACATATTTTGCTGCATTTCATCTTAAAAATGTAATCGTCATCATACGCGCTTTATAAAGTGGCGCAGGTTGTGCAATATTATAACTGTAGTGCAAGTTTACAGTGAGGTAATTGTACTTATAAGTACATACAGTTCTACAAGGAGCACTTGATTGAGTGCGTTTATAGTTCTTGGGATGAAACTGTTTCTGAAACGCGAGGTCCGTACAGGAAAAGCTTTGACACGTTTTGCCGTGGCTGAGGTAGTGTGTGCTTGAAACTGCATACCGATAATTCTCTTTCCGATCAGCTGCTGCTGTGATTCCCCACTCAGATACAGTGATATAAATACTCTGAGTGGTGCAGTGAGAGTAATATGGAAAAAGATGATCCGCTGTGGCAACCCTTAACGGAAGCAGCTGAAAGAAGAAGAAGACACAGTGAGCGTAACAACGGTAAAGCAGTTATGGTATTTGGAATACTATGGCTATTCCCTGGACCATTATATTGCTACAGGTTAATTACAATCAGATGCATTACACTAATAAACAATATGCAGTTAACTTCAGTGTATTTATAAAGCCGCGTCAGGAATGTGAAGCTAAGAAAGAAAGGGTGAGCACTGCTTTGACGCTGGGTGCCGCCAGTCTGCAAAACTGAGCGGAGAAATTGCGTACGCCAAGGTATGAGTTACCATGGAAATGTGCGTGGCTTTACGCCAAGTTTAGGTTTTATACATCGCGATTTGAGCGTGGAAACGTTCGTATGCAACATTTCTGTGCGTACGCACCATTTATACATGAGGCCCCAGGTGAACATGCGAAACAGTAAAATTGCCTGATTGGGTGCTAAATGTAATATTCTTTTTTATTTTTTATTTAAAGTGGAATTTTGCATTATACTTAAATGATCTTGTTTGAAGATAAATGATAAGCTTCCCTCTGGTCCTAAGTCAGCTTTTATTGTTATATAGTTCCTTTCCATAGGTAATACTTGGCGCAGATATGCAAAGTTTCTACTCACAAGAATTTATTTAGAATTTCAAATTTGCTATCTAGTGAGAAGTCAAGCAAAATGACAACTTTTATTGGCTAACTAAAAAGATTACAATATACAAGCTTTCAAGGCAACTCAGGCCCCTTCTTCAGGAAATTCTTCTTAATTTGTCCCACTTCTTCTTAATGTGCTATCTTTAATATGAACTATCTTCCCATTTTCTATAATCAGAAATACACAACAATGTGAGTTTTAGCAGATTGCCTGTGTCCCTTTTTAGTACTAAAGAGAGGTGTTTGTACTTTTGTACAAATTGTATCCATTTATTGACTAGAAAAGACCAAAGTGCAAATGATAACCAATGGTAAAAAGAAGCAATTACCTGAGTGATATCTTCCAAAACATTTAACAACAAAATGGTAAAAAGCAAGTCCAGGAATGCAAATGTATCTCTGCTTTAATAAAAACACACATTATTGTTCAATTCTTGTAAAAATCCAGGTTTAGAAAATAAATGCAGTTCTGTGTATTCAGTCAGTCAGTCATTTGCTAACCCATTTAGTCCTGAACAAGATCTTGGGTGTTGCAGGAGCCCATCTCAGCTAGCATAGGGTGCAAGGCAGGAACAAACCCCAGACAGGGTGCCAGACAAACACACAAACATACAATTCACCTAACCTGCATGTCTTTGGACTGTGGGACGAAACTAGAGCAAACTCATGCAGACATGGAAAGAACATGCAAACTCCATACAGGGAGGACTCTGGAGGTGAACCCTCATCTCCTTACTGTGAAGAGTGCAGGACCACCACTGTACCAACGTGCCATCCAGTTCTGTATATTAAACACAAAAAGTCTGGTTAAATCGTGGTAAAGAATTAACAAACCTTATTAGCAATTCCTATTTTAAACCAGTAAAGGGAAACACTGAGAACGAACAGCATGCTTCATGATGATAGGAATTTGCATAAAAGTGTTTAATCATTTGCAGCCATAGTGGTCAGCACGTCTGAGTGTGAGAGCCAACATCTTTAGCTAATGCAGTGCCAGTAGGACTTACTGTTGTCTGCTTTGCCTTTTGGTTGAAGGAGATATACCAAAGAGGAAAATATAATGATCTTTTTAGCATTTAGGCAAGAGCGTTTTGTGGGACTCCATGATGACAGATCCTTTATACAGTGCTTAAGATTAAGATCAGAAGGGCCGTGGCATGCTGCAGGGATGACCTGACCTTTTTAGAGTTGTAAATGGTCTCACGGTACCAAGGACAAACGGAGAGCAAACATGACAGCCAACAAGTTATTAATTGATAAAACAAGATGTTTTTGCTCTATATTTTAAACCAATATAAAATAAGCAAAAAAGTAATTTGAGAGACAGTCTGAAGAATAAGAAATTGCCTCTCTTTGCCTAAAGAAAATGTATATAAGGTTTTATATATTTTCTTGTTTTTAATCTCATAACTACTGTGCAGAAATAGGTGATTCACCATCAAGAATGAAAACTATTTTTCAGGTCTTTAGGGCAGCCATGAGCAGTAAAATCAGTAATCCAGCAAAACGTCCAATGTATAGTTAATCTAATATTTGCCTTAGCTTCTTCCGTCTGATACGTTGAGTTTGATTTCTCTGTTAGTGCTGATAAGAGTTAATGTGTGAACAGTAAGAAAACATATTTGTGGAAAACCAAACAGCTCAGCAGAATAGCAAAGGTAAAAAGACATGCAATTGTTAAATTTCCTGTGTATCCTTGGAAAGAGGAATGGGTAATTAGTCTGTTTCGGCAGTAGAAGGAGATTCCGGAACTGTGTGAGAAAGCAGTAATATTAAAGCAGGCTTGCCTTGCAAAGGTGTCAGAAGCGTGATAAGTCCTGTTTAAACTTTACCCAGAACTGAAAGCCATGTGTCAATAGGAACCCGTGCCTGAATGCTGTGATCAGGCCAGGCAAGTATCAAATCAAAGCAATAAATCAAGCAGGCATCAACAGCCCAGGAGAACAAGTTATAGTAAGTAACTCATTAAGTGCTGGCGGAATATGAGTCACTGAAGGAATGTGCATTTTTCTAACCTTGCATAAAGTCGAAGAGACCAAAATAAGTACGGTCTCAAAACCTGACTGGACCATGCAGCCTTTCAGGCTCATCTGGATAGCTAATAGTGGGGTGTCCCAAATTCTCTTCCAGAATTCTTGAAATACTATAAATAATTTTACAGTTTGTTATAGAGTCTCATGTGCCTTTGAAAGAGTGCTTAATGCATTTCAATTTGGATGTGGTTTCCTTATTTTCCTTCACTGTCCTCAAGTGCTTTATTCACTATTTAACAAAGAATTGTGCCGAATCAGCTCAATCAAATACCTTGTTTAAGCTTGAAGACTTGGATTACATTCTGACATAAGTGCAGTTGTTCAAAACTTAAAATGTTTAATTTACTGTTTAGGTGTAAGAATGTACATCATGGATTTAATTTGCATCTAGTGTTTATTATGTGTCTTTGCTCCAGATTTCATCAAACTGCAGCCTGCAGGTTTTTATTTCAGTCACTTACTTAATTATTAACTAATTACTGCTGCTAAGACAATCAACTTCTTTTGCATTCATTTTAAGTGACCTTCTTTATAAATTTCAGAAACCTTATTTTTTTACACTACTCAAACAATAATAGGATAGAACTGAAAATCAGTTAACTTGATCCCATTTGCATTGGTTTGTCCATCATCTACTATATAATAAAATGCCACTTTCTCTCTGTGTGTGTATGTGTGTGTGTGTTTTCCCTCCGTGCCATCTGATTAGTCAGTTTTGCTTTGGCCTGATTGGTCAGTTCAGCTTTGGTTGCTCAGTGATGTGGATGATGACATGATACTTTAGGGGAGTTAAGTTTAATTCATCATTGTGACCCCTTTTTTTTTGTTTTACAAAAAAAGGAGTTAAAACGAAGCATTTTGACAACAACAGAGCAAGTAAATTACTGAGAGACGTTGAGTCTCTAAATACTAACGTGTTTGCAAGAAAATAATTGATGCCTTCACAATGGGTAATGGGGGCCCATCCACCACTAATGGTGGTCAAAAGGTGGATAGGAGATGAACAAGGAACATGATTGAGAAAGGAAGAGCTGGACAAGTCAGTGTGAGACACATGAGGATGCTGTGAAAAGTCATGGGAGGAACATTGAGGGAATGGGTAGGGCAACAGTCGTTAAGACATGTCAGGATATTAAGAAGAACTCTATTTTTAAATTCATTCTGTTACTATGTGACTCTGTTTTTACCTACATTTTTATTACTCTTTCATTTAATTTTTTTTTTGTATCAGTATGCTGCTGCTGGAGTATGTGAATTTCCCCTTGGGATTAATAAAGTATCTATCTATCTATCTATCTATCTATCTATCTATCTATCTATCTATCTATCTATCTATCTATCTATCTATCTATCTATCTATCTATCTATCTATCTATCTATCTATCTATCTATCTATCTATCTATCTATCTATCTATCTATCTATCTATCTCTCTTTGACAGGTAGGCATAGCTAGTAACAATATATGTTTGAAGAACATGTTTGAAAAGACAAAAGTGTTCTGTTTTTACATTCTTCTTGTGTATGTGTGGCTTTTCAATTGAGTACATTGGTTTTCTTTCCACATCTCTTAAGACATACTGGTGAGGTTGACAGGTGATTCAAAATTCACCCTTTTCTGTGAGTGTGAACAAAATGGTCCCTGAGATGGATTGCCACCCTGTCCGAAGCTGTTTCCTGCCTTGCTGCCAGTGCTGCCATGATAGGATCCAACACCCTCCCCCCAAGCCCATCCCAAATGGTCCTGAAATGCATTAGACAGGATGGGAAAAGTTATCTGTTATGTTAGATGGAGTGGGAGTTCTCAGGCTAAATGATCTGTGCTTGTAACTCGAAGGTTGCTGGTTTGAATCTTGACAATGCAAGAAGTAATGCTACTCTCGTGGGCCCTTGAGCAAGACCCTTAACCTGTGAGAAAATGTTTTTCTTTAATCTTGATTTCTTTAATGATTTCCTTCATAAATATTATGTTTCTGTGTATTATGTGATGTTCTTCTATGTCCCTTGTGTTTTGTGGGTGGTACCTCAAGAGGCGGGGCATTGATGTATTGATGAGTACTATTTTTTTTGTTTTGATTTTCATAACTTTTGTTTACTTTGTCCTCTGTTTATTGATTTCTTCTAATGAATTGTCTTTTCAGGACTGGGTTAACTAGAATTAATTTTTGGTAAATCATTTTGCTGTTTTGAGCACTATTGTTATTTCTTGTTTGTTAAATAAATATTTTCCCTTGTAAAGATTTCTTGGTAGATTGTTCTCTTCAAACTAATGGTTTTTCATGGTTACTTTTTCCCTTGAGGGACACTTTGAAATTGTTTAAACAATTAAAGTATTTGTAAGAGCTCACTTATTTCAGGTCTGTAAAGGCCAAAATGGGCAATTACGGTTGGGGCTAAGCTCTTTGTGGTGAGGCCTATTCGAGGCAGGCAAAGGAGGTCTAACCTGGATAGTGGAGACTTTAGAGTCCAGATCATAACACTACTGTCGTTGGTCACTTCTATAATTAGAAATCTTCTTTTATCACACTGATATACACAATGCCATTTTATAATAATAGTTGTTTAGTGTATTTGTGGTGATTCTGTAAAGGTCTATCCCCAACAGAATTACAAAGCCTTTTACAGCTCTGAAGAAGGAAACATGTTGGCCAGGCTTCAGTGTGAACTGTGGTTTCTACTTCATCTTTTTGCAACATACTACGACTAAACAACAGTGGAGTATATATATTTTTGACAATGATAATATGGACTTGGTTCTTTTAATTAATTTCTACTGCTTTGAGACTACATGCTTTCAGTTCTTTATAAGAAATATGTAATAATCAGTCCAGATTTTTCCTTTGTCTATTTTTTTTCATAATACCGTATATTGAACTGCTTGTGTCAATAGTATTTGTTTGTTCTCAGCCACCCAATTATTTCATTACTATCTGTGCAACCTGACTAAGACAAGTTGAAATCTAAGTAATCAATTGTGATGTGTCATTTGTTGGAATGACAAATGCAATGCATTTTATTACTGTTGGACAGAGACATAGAGAAACAGACTCTTTTATTAAGGTGGAATAACAGTTGCATTCTAATAAAAGTATTGTATTCATTGTGAATTCCCAGCAGCCACTGTTAAGTGCTTGATGTTGTTTTACAATTATTGAACCTTTTAATTCGAATTTTATAGCCGAAGAATTTCAGTACCATGGGGTAGTAATTTCATTTTTAGCATTTATTACTCATACAATTAATTTACATTTATTTTCATTTTTTTCCTAAGACTATAAGGATCCTGATTTTTTTTTTTTAATTTATGATGACTGAAGGATATTTAAAAGTCTTTGACAGAGCAACTGCTGAAATGTTTAAAGAAACCACACTACTCTCACTTCTACATATTTAGTTGTCCACAAATTCATCTTCCGATCTGATGTTTCTCCAAACTCTGAAGCACAATACATATATCAATTTGAAAAACCATAACTGTTCAGTGTGGCGGGTGGCCGGGTCCCATGCCCGGCCGGTACGCCCCTTCTACTTATGTTCCGGGTAAGCAGCCATGGGCTCCTCATTACCTCCCCCAGGACGCTTCATGGAAGCCTCCCTGGTTGACGATGGTGCCTCAGTTTCTCGCAGGGTTCCATGGGAGATGGAGTTCTCCACAACCCTGTGGGGATCTGGGGTGGCCGCCAGGGGGTTCTACATGGATCCCAGAGCAAACATAGACACTTCTACAGCCCCTCCTGGAAGTGCAATTAGCAACAGGTGATCAAGCACCTGGAGCACTTCCGGGTGGGCTATAAAAAGGGCCAGCATCCACCACTCAGGGGCCAGAATTGGGAGTAAGAGGACAAGGTTGCCTGGGAGGAGTGGTGGTGCCATGGTGGAGGATTGTGTGTTGTGGGTTTAGTGCTTTTGGGACTGTTATGTGGCTGGGGGGTTCACGGGGAAAACGTGCCCTCCAGCTAAAGAAAATAAAAGTCTTGTTTGGATTTTACATGTGCCTCTGTGTCAGTCTGTTCCGGGTCAGGGGCTATATAGCGCCTTTCTCACATCAGGAAACTGCAACAACATTGAAAGATTAACTCTGTCAGATGAACATGTATGAACACCAGGCCTTTATACTGTAAACATTTTTAAAAGTTAATTTAATGCTAAGAATTTTTACATTTTCAGCCTCTGGTGCAACAATTGGGACAGCAACCTTACAGCTGCCAGAATCTGAACTCTTGTCATAGCCTGACAAATGCCTGTGTGGAGTTTGCATGTTCTCCTCATTTCTATGCAGTTTTTTTCATGGATTTTCAACTTTTTCCCCAGTTCCTAAAGGCATGAACTTGGGTTAACTAGTATCAATAAACTGGATAAGTGTGTGGGTGTGCGTGAGTGTGCTGTTTAATAGAATGTCATGTGGCCGGTGCTGGTCCTTGTCTGCCTGATGATAAAACAGTATACGTTGAACAGATTATAATAGATGTGTCATAGTAACCATCCCCATGGAAGCTCCATCCTGGAACTTCCCACAGTAGCATTCTTCACGTTCACTTCTTATTCTCAAAAACATGTCATTGAACATGTCTGTTTAAAACTCTCTACAGACCAACATGATTCAGGGTGCTAGATAGAAAGGGAAACAGAGGTATTCTATAACGTAGAGCACATTCAGATGGTTTGGAGAATATCATATCTGCCCAAATCCCATTTGTTCTCCACTCAACATATCCCTTGTACACCCTACCCCACCCCCCACCTCTCACAGCCTTCAGTCCATCTCCTTCCTAGGAAGCTAACTAGTGTGAGTGAAAGTATCAGACAGGTGTAAATCTGGGCTCTCACTCCTCAGTCACACTGTCATTTATCACATTGCTGTGGACTCTTCTGAATTCCTCTCATTCTTCATGAGGGCTTTAAGGTGCAAATCAAACAGGCTAGTGCAGTTCCCAGCCGCACCAACTGCCTGATTCTCCCACACTGCTTTTGTCATTAGTTTTTTATCGGCCTAGATACCTAGAAAGGCCTCTCCTTGTGTTGTCAGGATTCTCAGCAGTGTCTGAAATAACTTAACCTGTGCAAAGATAGGGAAAGGGGGAGTCGAGGCTGTCAGTAGCCCATAGGAGAGATAATTTATTGATCTGTTAGCTCCTGCTGGGTTGGAGTGGTCAGGCTAATGATCTTCACACCACCACATATCTTGTGCAGGTGGCCCTTGCTGCACTCTGTGTACTGACTCACACGGCCGACCTGTCAAGTTTGCAGTGGCTAGATCACACCCTATGTGTTAGTCGGTGGCGTGACATAAGGTCAAAGGTTATGTCTCATAGCAGTTTCCTTCTAAGAGTAATTATAAAAATATGGCACTTGCCTTAAAAACTCCCAAACTTCTGTATTAAGAATCACTTTTTACAAGAATACCTTTTTTTGTATAAAAGAGAAGCAGAATTTCAGAGTAACATGGAAACATATCCACAATGCTTTCCTCATGAAATCTTCAGTGAATAAATAATAATACCATGTGCCTGATAGATCAACGGAAATGATCTTTTGATATATTTCAAAATAAATAGTTTAAACGTAAGATGAAACAGCTCTTACAGAAAATTTAGGATTTGTTCAGCACAAGAACTCTTTTAATGAGAAAGTGTCAGGATAAGAGACACGGTGAGAAATCATACCAAGTTAGTACCAAGGAAGTCAACAGATCTTTTGTCTAACTCTAAACACTGACCCAAAAATCAGGAACCTTTAGTTAGGCTTTTAATACCAGAAATGTACCAATAACACACAAAAAACTCTTTAATGTTCTTATCTTGGATAATCTGGGAATGAACCCATATTAACTTTACAGTTTATGGTTGGGCCAATGACATCAGCCACAGCAAACATGGAAAATATTACTATACCAACCAGCATACTGTAGCCCCTAAAATGGTAGTGTTCAAGTACAGTACAATCAGAATGGCACCGTGGAAAATGCAGAAAAAAATGTAAACTTTTTCATCAAAAAGATAACATCAGAAACAAATTCCCACAAAAAATGTTTTACCTGTTATGGTTTATCACACAAAGTGGCTAAAGTCACGCAGATGGTTCAGTGGTAACACTGCTTCCTCGCAATAAGGAAATCTTGGGTTTGTGTCTCGGGTCCTCCCTGTGTGGTAACGCTTTGAGTAGTGAGAAACGTGCTATATAAATTTTGAGAATTATTATTATTAAAGTGGTGTGAGGTCTTCAGAAACAGCCAGGGGAGCAGGCCTGAATCTCACTAGTCTGCCTAGAGGAGGTACACCAGAAGGCAGTCTAGAGACAAAAGTTAAAAAAATATACTATGAAATATGTCAAAAAACACTAACAATGCCTGACAAATGAATCACTGTCAACCCCTACAGAACAAGGCAATGAACAAACTTTTTAAAAGAAGGATTCATTGGAGGAATAGGAAAAATAAAACAAAATAATTCAGACAGGTAAAAAATAAGCAAAAAAAGAGCTGCCTAAACAGGCAATCCAAAGCAAATGAGTCCAAATATGAAATTCACAGGAAAGTCCATGTAACATAATTAAAAAATAGTTAATAGCCAGAGATCAAATAAACAAAAAACATGATCCTCATAAATTCCATGAAAATCCAGCAGAGCACTTTGAAAATGAATCACTTTGGACTTTAATTCCCAGCCTGCTTTTACAAACCAGGGGGCGGTCCCTTAGCATTGTTGGATAGGTAGCTCTGCCTCTTGGGGCTTCACCAGCAAAATACATAAGAGAACAACAAAACACACATAGACACTACAAAATAGATAAATAGTATAAAATTAAAAGACATAATTATTATAAAACTAATGGACAACAAAGAACAGTAATGAAAAGTGGACAAAGAAGATGAAAAGAATCAATTTAAACTTAAGCCATCGGGAGGAAAGTGAGACCAGAAGATAAGACATAATTTGTTAAACCTAACTAAATGTGCACCAAAGGTTCTGTCCTACCTGTGGTTAAAACCCAAATTAGAAACCAAAAATGAAAGTCAAGAAAATCAGAGCACTATAGTATTTAGCTAGAAAACACTGACCAAAACACACTGTGAGACTTGCCTGGACACCACCAGTTGGAAACCACATCTTTATAAAATCACATGTTTATTAATCACAGTTTGCACAGTCCCAAGCTGCACACACAGTGCCCCAAACACCTATCACTTCTACTTAGACTTCTTTCTCAGTCCTTGGCCGCCTTTCCTCTCCTTATGGGAGCTTCATCCTGCTCTCACTCCCGACTCAAGCTCCCCGACTGTAGGAGGGGGCGCCTTTTATTTCCCGCCCGGATATGCTACAGGTGGCTGATGACGATCTTCTGGCAGCACTTCCTGGTGTGGCGGAAGTGCTGCCCTTTGCCTCGGAAGCACTCCGGGCGTCCCTGGCAGATTCATCTGCCATCTTGCCTGGTGTGGCGGAAGTGACAGTTCTCCAGGTCCCATGAAGCTTAAGGCGCCCCCTGGCGGTGGCCATGGTTCCCAACAAGTTAGAACCTCTTTGTCCTTTTCCCGTGGTCCTCTTTTTGTCCAGGGCGGCTGCCCCCTCGTAATCTGGAAGCTATTAATGTCCCTTTCCAGTCCCTCCAGGCATCCCGGCCAGGTAATGACCCCAGCAATCTGCCACAACACATAACAAAGATTTAAAGTTCTATCCACAATCTTGAACAACCAGAATGCATGACCCTGACCTTAATGCTGTCACATTGATGATGTTATGCACCACTCACTCGTGGTCATCCTTGGGAAAAAACACCACATACATGAAATTCCACAAGATGACGACACCCATAAAGAAACAATAATGGCAGCAGTCACTTGTAACATTAAGAAAAACACTTTGAAAGTGAAAATAAATTTTATATTTGGATTTCCTTATGTAAAAACACATGTATGGAGCAGGAAAATTCCGAATAAAATTTCAAAGAACCCAAATCATAGCAGCTTAAAGGTGATAGTCCAGTCTCATAGTATACAAACAGTTTTTAATTTTTCTCTATGGGGTTTTCATGTATTTCTGTGATTCTTTTCCTTTTCTGCTTAAGTGTTTCTCTACACGTGGATTTTATTTTTGATATTGGTTTTCTTCTCTAGTGTCATTTTCTGCATTTTAAGAATATTTTGAGCCTTGGAGCACCACCTTTTTGGTATTCTTTACACAGCAAATGACACATAAGACACAAAGAATCAATATCCCAAAAAAGTAATGAAATTGCGCAATATTTATAGTGAGTATTGCAAGTCTCAAAAGAAAAAAAATTAACAAGAACAATTAATGCATAGGGCGGCACGGTGGCGCAGTGGGTAGCGCTGCTGCCTCGCAGTTGGGAGATCTGGGGACCTGGGTTCGATTCCCGGGTCCTCCCTGCGTGGAGTTTGCATGTTCTCCCCGTGTCTGCGTGGGTTTCCTCCGGGCGCTCTGGTTTCCTCCCACAGTCCAAAGACATGCAGGTTAGGTGGATTGGCGATTCTAAATTGGCCCTAGTGTGTGCTTGGTGTGTGGGTGTGTTTGTGTGTGTCCTGCGGTGGGTTGGCACCCTGCCCAGGATTGTTTCCTGCCTTGTGCCCTGTGTTGGCTGGGATTGGCTCCAGCAGAACCCCGTGACCCTGTGTTCGGATTCAGCGGGTTGGAAGATGGATGGATGGAATTAATGCATATCATCAATAAAAATGCTGGTAGGAAGAAACTTCACAACAACACAGTCCTCAAAAATCCACAAAAATATTTACAAAGAAAAAAAATCAGTGCATATATAAAAAAACAAAAAGTGCACCACAAATGCAGATAATATAAACACCTCCACCAAATGCAATGTAGATATTTACATTTACATGGTAATTAAATAGTAGATATTTACATTTGCAGAATGAAAATATGTACAAAAATAGGTACAAGCCACTATGCTTGATTTACTTTTAAATCTGAGCTACACCAAACACTCACCACTACGTCTTAGTCAAAAAAAGAGATGACCCCTGCAGGCAGGAAGTGCAATTTATACTCAGCGTCATTTTGCCGACCAATCCTGGAGTTCTACGTCACCCTCTAACCAAACATGGCTAACACAGGAATGTTCACACTTCACATCTACCTTTGCAAGGCCTGCATTAAAACATAAGTGATTTTGCAGGTGTGTGAGCATGCACTCTCACTGACGTTATGGCTCGAGCACTCTCAAACTAGGTAAGTTAATATCTTTCTTTAAGCCTATGATTAGGTGACAAAGCAAAAGCTATGCCTTATTCTTCTTCACGAAAAAACTTTCTTTATTTTTCAAGTGAGTAGAAGTTAAATCTAGCTCATCCATCTTTAATAACGTGGCATCTCACACATCATCAGTTATGGGGCATCAATGTGCTTGATCACAAAGAGTAATGAAAATAGAATGAAATCATCAACATCTTAACAAAAAAGCCATAAACAATTTTTAATAATAAGGTCTAAAAAAACTGGAAGATTAAAAAATATTTTAAAATCCTAAATGTGGAACAAACTGATTGTAGATCATGACACAATGAATGGACAGGCACTCTATTTCCATTTTTACATGAATCAAGCTAGTCTTTAAAAACTGTCTGCTTCTGCTTATGGGTACTGGCTGTTTATTTGAGCAACTAACCAATGTATGTACAGTCAGCTGTTTTACTATGATTAATAATTTTCATTTTTTAATTATGATGGCCATTTGAATTTAACATGGTTCTCATGGGACATTCTGGCATTTCTCCCTTGTTACAATACTTTGACTTCTGAATGACTTTCTGATTACTGCTGCTGATAATGAATGATCTGCCACTTGATCAATGCGACATGAAAGACATATTCAGTGGAGCAAAGAACATAAGGATAAAAATTAGTTTTTTGTTCTCTCAGTTAAACCATAAACTTATTTTTGATAGTTTTGTTGATTTCATTTGAGGCATATTGGTTAAAGACTAATGTCTGTGGTGTCATTTAGTGATTCTTGACATTGACCACGCTCCTTTTGTTGGTAGGGTTTCCTTTTGTGTGTCCAAACCTCAATCACTTGATGTACTGTATGTTTATTATAATTATTTGGAAATGGTTTGCTCACCTGAGGCTTGTACACTCTTATGCTAAATATTTAATAATTACTGAAACCTTGATTTTACAAAATTCTGTTACCATCCTCATCTCTAGACTTTGGTATTTCTCACTTTCTGGCTTGTTTTATTGTTTCTGTCAGTTTACTTTGCCTCCAAGCTTTTATTCCTTGCTTTTTTTGCCTAGTTCTTGCCTAGTTGTTTGCTCTCCCTGGCTTATCAATCTTCATCTTTTCCGACCACACCCTTTCTAGTCCCTGAGCTGCCCCTGACCTTAACTAAATCAACAAAAACATTAACATTGCAGTGAGTGTCAGCTGCCCATATGCTCAGAGAAGTCCTTTGTGACTAAATACTGCTGCATCTTATCTTGAAGCATATCATTAGCATGGAAGTAAAGGTGAAGACTTAGCCTGACAGGGTGTAATCCAGTAACTAACTGAGTATGTCTGTTTAATAAAATTATTCACGGATGTGAAACAAATCTGAAATTCCTAACACTACGCTGTGTCCCACCACTACAATAAGCTAATGAGAAGATGCGCACATTGAAGCTTAGCTTAGAATGTTTTTACTGGTGAGCTTTTAGCCAAAGCATTGGATGTAAAGAGATTGTTCCATCTTTAATCCTCCAAAAATCTGATTATGTTGTGTTTTTAAATTGCAAATATATCTAGAATGTTTTGACTTTCCAACTGTCAAACAACAGTCTTGTTTAACAGGCTAACAGATATATGATCAGACTCAGTGGACAGTCTACTTTAATGATAAAATTCACAATTAAATATGACTCCTATTTTTTTTTTGTTCTTTATTTCACCTTATACAATTTCTTGTATTAGGAATTTGTTAGTTTTCGCATACCCCTTGGGGTCAGAGTGCAGGGTCAGCCATTGTACAGCGCCCCTGGAGCAATTACAGGTTAAGGGTCTTGCTCAAGGGCCCAGCAGAGTAGGATCTCTTTTGACAGTGACGGGGATTTGAACTGGAAACCTTCTGGATACCAGCGCAGATCCTTAGCCTCAGAGCGACCACTCTGCCCCTATTACCTTCACATTTGCATTTATTTGCTTAGTAGATGCTTTTATCCAGAGCCATTTACAAAACATATGGCTGTATGGCTGGTAGGCTTTTTGGGAAACAAGAATTATAAGACAAGTTTCATCACCAGTGAAGAGTTCCAGACCAAAATACTAAAGTGTAGCAGCTACTAACAGACTGAAATTCACCAAATAAGAAACTCTTCGAATGCCTCTTAAACACATTGAGGGAGTCAGATGTTTGAATGGAGGTAAGCAGCTTGTTCCACCAGATAGGATCTACAAACAAAGAGAGTCTGGATTGAAATTGGATGCCACATAGAGGTGGCATTACCAGGTGGCATTCGTTAATAGATATGAGTGGTGAAGATGGAATGTAAGACACCTCTCAAGTGTCTCCATATATATAGGCGCTGACCAACTGACTACTGTATAGGCAAGCCTCAAGGATTTAGGCATAACACTTGCTGCAGCCAGGATCCAATGTAGTGATCTGAAAAGAGGAGTGACATGTGCCCACTTAAGTTAGTTGAACGCCAGACGTACCACTGCATTTTCAGCCATCTGCAGTGACTTGGTCAAACATGCCAGTACTCCTTCCAGCAGAGAGATGAGGTAATCCAGGCATGATAATACCAAAGCCTGGACCTGGAGTTGTGCCACATACAGTCGACCCTTGATATACGACCGGCCTGATATGCGAACAACTTGTTTTACGACCAAAATTTTTGTTTTGAATTACGACCAACATCTTGCGTTGCAACCCGAATGCGGTCACGTGTATCCGCTTGTGCGATTGTAAACAAACAGCCGAGAGCGTTTGTAAGCGTCAGTCGGAGCCCAGATACATGTGTTTGTGGACGTAATTTCGGTCAGTGCAGTGATTTATATAATTTATTTCGATAATTGCTAAGGAAGGAAGCGAAGGTAACGAAGGTAAAGAAAGTGATCACAATCGGAACGAAGAAGGAAATTGTGTGGAAATATGAGAGTGGCGTTCGTGTGACCGATCTGGCTAATATGTACAGCATGTCGAAATCCACCATCTAGACAATTTTACAAAGAAAAGATTTGTATAAGGAAACTCCTTCCAAACAATAACCACCTTCCATTTCATTCTCCTCCTCCTTCCTTCCTGCAAGCTAAAGATGTCAACTTAAATGGTGAGTACAGTATGAAATTGTTGTTTCTGGTAGGCTAGGCACTTTTTATAACTTTTTGGTTAGAACATTAGAAACATTATTGGTGTTTTTGGTAAATTATGCACATTATACAACCCTTTTCTATTAAAAAAAGTTAAGTAAGTGTTGCTGTGGGAGGTTCGGAACACATTAAGGGCATTTCCATTATTTCTTATGGGAAAAATAGTCTTGACTTACAACCAACTTGAGTTACAACCAGCCCTCGCAAATGAATTGAGTCCGTAAGTCAAGGATCCTCTGTACTCTGTTATATTGTCTGATCTTGTTATGTTGTATAAAGTGTCGCAAAAACCAGATATAGGAGTCATAAAAAGGTTTGGGGCAGCCACCCGTATATTGGTATACTGGCTGCAAAATTGCAAAATGTATAACAGCACTAATGTGCACAAAAACAAGTCCAAAACAGAACTGAGGGAATAGGGAAAAGGTGGAGGCTTTTAAAGGGGAAGACAGGAAGTGAGATTAAAAGGGGTCTTCGGCCATAGGCTCTAGCCAGGATGTGTCATCACATGTACTGGAGCCGACAAGGTCTTCTTCCATAGGCTTGGATCCGCAAGTGACGTCAAGAGGGCCAGGTGAATGGTCTGCAGGAAAGGGAGAAAAAGAGTCAGTGCACTCTGCCACATCCTGGTCTGATTCGGAATTACCCTTACTCAAGCCCTTTAGCTGCCTCCCATACGCACGTGTGTGACAAAAGTGAATCTGCAAGACCAAGCAACCACAGCAACATGGTCCTGGAAGGACAGCTATTCATTAATCATCACCTTAAGGTTTCATGTAGTCTTGGCAAGTATTATCAATAATGGACTTGGATAAACAGAGTTTGGGTACTGAATAAGACAGATGATTTGGGATAACAAGAAAGTTAATTGTTGCCAGGCTGAGTTGGAGTTGATGTTCCTTCATTAAGGTTGCAATATCAGTGAGCCATTCAGAGATTCTAGCTGATACCATGTGGTTCTCCAGAGGAAACAACAGGTGTAGCAGTGTAATATAGGTATAGCACTTACTGTATAAGAAAAACCATGGGACATGATAATAAGGCTTAGTGAGGAGGTGTAAAGTGAGATGAGGAGGCGGCTCAGCACAGATCCTAGGGGCATTTCTGTGCTTGCTTGGAGTGCCCAAGAAATGCCTGCTGACAAATAAGCCTCTCTTGGTTTTGTCTCCTTTCCTTAATATACAGAGGAAGACTACATGCATTAATTCATTTTATACAGCTACTCATCACTTTGACTGTCTGCACTAAATGCAACCTGCAAAATGGATACCTTTATATTGCACATGTTATAGCAGTTTAAAACAAACATTGTGATGGAAAATAATATGTGTTGAACATGAGCGTGATTTATTCATGCATGGAAGATCAATCTGTTTACAGTGAGACAGGCTTCAGTTACTAAAAACCTAACCTTGAATTCAAGCATCTCTAACCCACATAAACAAGTTAATATACTGTATTAGCTTAAAGAAGGGCTTCCTACAATGTCTGTCAGACTGTTTAAGATTGTCCATTTGACAGTTCACATACCATTTTTCAGATTGATTAAATCAGCAAAGTTTTACCACATTGTCACTCTACTATTGGTAACAATCACAATTATTTTGATGAATCAATGATGACAATGATTCTTTGAAGATGTTTTAGTTCTTCAAGCAACAAAACAATGCAGCCCACCTCACTCATAGAGACAGTGACAGATGTGAGAGCTTTGGGAGTCAAAACGTAATACGAGTGATTCTCAAACCAGACTCAGAGCCCCCCCAACATGTGATGCCAGTTCTTCTCCTGAAACTCTTGAAAACCTAAAATACACTGAAAGATGTATGTTCTATATATATTAGCAGTATCTATTTGTCCAACCGTACACATTTTAAATCAATTTTGTGCATAGCAAATTCTTGGGAAGGCAAGAACCTATTCTTTTTATGGCAAAACAACCTTGCACTGAGTATGTTGGAGTAAAAACATGCACATTTTTTCAATGTGGGAGAAAAAGTATCAGTATTACCATGGCCATGGAAAGAAGGCACGTACCTCACCCAGAGATAGCTCTGACCAAGAATCAAATCCAAGTCCAGGAATTCATGAAGCAGCAGTATAAACTGCTGTGCTTATTTGCTACCCCATCGCAACAACATTTTGTACAAATTTAGTTTTCTATGGCTTCCTGAGAACCTCATGCTATGTGGTCTCCTTTAGAACTTCTCAAACAGCTTTTCAAAACATACAGTATATTTACAAATTTATTCAACTGAACAGTCAGTGAATCATCAGTTCTCACGGCATGACATTCTCAATTTATTTTCAAAGGACGCTGACATGCACAAATTGCTGATTGTCCTCAATCTTGTTAGAACTTGATATTAAAGTTGCATTTAGGGTAAGTTGATGAGTGCTGAATCTTGAAATTGAGAAGGTCAATGGTAGTAATACTAAGCATGAGATTTAAAAGCCTAGGGTGGGAGTGTTTTCTGGAAAGCCATATGGGGATTTCCACAATGTCACAAAGGGAAACCCCTTAAATAATATTTGAGGTAATGAATAGAAATGTTTTATTTTTAACTGCGACACATTCAGCTCAAACATAATGATCCCGGTGATTGCATTCACTACACTTGTGGCACGTAGACTTATTTTGTTAAATTGGAAGAATCCTAACTCTCCTCTGATAAGTCAGTGGGAAACCGATGTTTTATATTATTTGAAATTGGAAAAAAAATCAAATTCTCAGTTAGAGGATCTATACAGAATTTTTTCAAAACCTGGCAGAATCTAATCAATAATATTTTAGAATAAGAGAAATAATTATTACCACTTTATTTCCCTTCTCCATTTTTTTTTATTTACCTATATATATTTCTTCCTTTCTGTTGTTTATTTTTGCCCTATTAAAAAGCCCTAAGCAATTCTCTTTTGGCTAAGCTCTCCTTCTCAAGGGTGGGGTTTGATTTGTCTTTAATTCTTTTTTGTTATGAATTAATCTATATTGTATGGAATGATTACAATAAAATTAATAAATAAATAAATAAATTAAAAAAAAACAAAAAAAAAATAATGATCCTACTCTGGATTATATGATACAATACAGAGAATGTGGACCGTAAACAGGTTAGTTTTCTTTGAATTTCGTGAAGTACAGTCAGACAACAACCTTAAGTTTTCTTGTTTTATGTGTTTTTGTTATCTTCATGTTGCTTTTAAGATAAGTATTGCAGATGAATCTTCTCTTCTCAAATAAATATGAGACTGGAGATTAGCAACAAGTAACACTGAAAATGTTTCTACTTTCACAGCCTTATCTATTACTCAAAGTCATTTGCTTTAAGAATGTATGGGAAGAAATCCTAAAACCTGGTAGTAGCACTTCTGTTTTAAGGGCACAGCGAAAGCACATGTTGTGAAAAGTATAATTCCCTCAGTAATTAAACTTATTATTAAAATGTTTATAACAACCCTCGACTTTGTCTTCTTCACCTCTTTTCTTACCAATTTTCTATCTTATATTAACAGTGTAATTGGCCCTTTTTACAAAATTTCAGAAGTGACGCATTGTCAACGCCTTGTCTGTTTCCTGTTAATTAGCCAGTAACAGATCGTGTTTATTCTACTTCTCTAATTTCACTTCCAGTAATCAATTTTTACAATGTAAGAAGTATTAAAAAAAATAAACAACAATACAAGCAAGCTGGTCAAAGACTACTTCATGGAGGAATTCCTTCATAAATTATTAAGGTAGGTTTGTTAACTTTCATATACCAGTAGGCTAACAGTTTCAGCTAAACTGTTTTAATATTTGACGTTAGCTTAGTTTCGACATATGTCAGTATATTGTAATATGGAAAAACAAGGTAAATACTGTAAGATGTAATCTTATAAAATAACTATATTTGATTTACAGTATGTTTACATAGTGACCATTTATCGTGCTACTGTTTTCAAGTTTTTCATGTTTGTTTTATGCGAGTTATTAAAATTCCTGACATGAAACATTAAGATGTATAGCATTTATAATTTATATTATTAGTCAGAAAAAAAAATTAATTTAATCACATTGCAGTTGTATATACTGACCATGAAAAGGTAATTGTGTTCCTTTGAGAGGAGACTTGCTGCGCCATCAGCGCAGACTCTGAAACGTTAACTTTTAAAATTTACCTTTTAAAAAGTTGATTCCAATGTCAGTATGACTCCAGTGTTGTCTGAGCTATAAATATACATCATCAGTATTAGGGCAGCATGTCATTTTTATTTTAAGTACCAGCCACAAGTGTAAATGTCATTATTGCATATAAAAAATGTGGTCCTTGATGTGTTATGATCACTTAGGTCCATTTTCTTCACTATGTTTCATTGGTGGGAAAGCTGTTGAAACTCACACAAGGTTGTTTTTGTTTAGTATTTGAACACAGAGGGGCATCACCTTCATAATTCTGCCATTGCTTAGGATAACTGAAAGTGATATTACTCATCAGCAATGCCCCCTGGAAAAAAAAATACAGAAGTATTTAAAGGGCTAATTTTTTATCTTGAAATATATTGTTTTAAGCTTGTACTGTGAGTTTGGACTTTCCAGGGTTATTCAGCCAAAACAGTGAAAAGCTAGTACGAAAAGTCCATTAGCATTTTCTCCCTTAAAGGTAATAAGAGAGAATAATGCAGATCAATTTGAGAAATGCATAACGCACAAGACGTAACGCTGATCAGAATGGGGCTTAGTGGCATCTTGGTGTTCATTTATTACTGGAAACCTTAGGTGTGCTCCTTCCACTGTGTGGAATACAAACTAGCAGCAATATGCCCTTAACAACATTACAGTTCCCTGAGCAAAGCAGTGCACTAGGGCTCCTACCTACACAACCACTCAACAAGTCACAACAGACATAGATAAGAATGGGGCCCCTGTGCTCGTGGGACAACTGCCCAGTGTGCCCATGCGTTAAGATGGCCCTGAAGATGCCCTGCTTCCAAGAAGCTCAGAGTCATGGTGTTGGAAGAACAGATTCGTAAAAAATATTTTTTTCAGTTCTTTGTTGGCTTCACATTGTGCAACAAACACCAGGGTGCATAGTAGTTAGTGGTCACGCAGTGTGTGTAATCTGTCAGTGTTACTGAGGATTCACTTTTTTCACTCAGTTCAAAACTTGAGGTGTTGCTGTTTCCATTTAGGTAATTCATAGGCAAACATTTTGTTACCAGGAGAGGTAGTTGCAAGGCCCGAAGTTTACTTAACATTTAAATTTATTTAGCTGTATTTTGTAGGATGAAGATGATGTCAGAGGGTATCACAATGATCTGATGCTAATCTAGACAGACCAGGAACCAGCATCCCATTCTTTGATTCATTGTTTGTGGTGTAAAAGCTGCATGAACTTTCATGTTTAGCCATTAGCAAAAAAGGAACAGATGTTATCAGAGAGAACTCTGAACTTAGATAAGAAAATTCTAGTATGGGCCTACCTGAATTTTCATGCTAAAAATGCTACTGGTGACTTTGTATTTTATTTTTAAAGTTATATAGAAAAGCTGTCACCTTTTTGAATCAACCCTTAATGTATTACTGAAAATCATAAAAACAGGATTGGGAATATGACAAAGAGAAAAACAATACTGGATGCTGAATTAGAGATACTATATAATGATTCTTGTAATGATTTGCTAACTGAAGCATAAGAAATCCCCTTTAAATGTATTTATTTCCTAACCATCTGTGCCAAACAAGCATTATATATCTTCAAATGTTCAAATGTATCTTAAATGAAAGGAAATGGATCATGTCAGTCTTGATCTTTACAACCTTTAAGGTCTAATTTTAAAATTTTGACACAGGCCCTTCAAAATGTTTCACTTCAGCATCTCTGAGTGGAATCCGAGATGGGAAAAGGGATCTAAGACATGATTTAGCAGTTTACTCCCAATATTTGCTCTGAAATTTTACGCCACATTTCGAAGCCGAGCTGAGAAGTTTCCCAAGCCCTGGGTCTCTGGACTAATGTACGACATGCAGGCTAAAGCTGTAGGATCGGCACCACCCCTGAAGCCAGACAGCTTCCATCCTTTTAGAAAGGATTTTTTTTTTTTAAGTCTCGAGTTTTGTATGCCAAGACAAAGGCAAACTAGTAAATTGGCAAAATCTGGAAAGGCACTTTTAAAATCAATTGTTTAGTATGCAAACTCATTGACATTCTAAATAGCTTGGCTACAACTTCCCACTTTTCTGTTAAAGGCCTGGGAAACCAAATCTTTGCAGTCCATGTTTATAATCACAACAGGGTAGAGTATAAGATGCTATCCTAATTGCATTTAAATGCACAAAATGCCAATTTGGCATGAAAGTCCTCTCATCTCATCTGTTAAAGTTTCTGCAGTGTCTACAGTAAACTTTTGCAGGAATTACAGCTGTAACTGAAAAATAATTCTAAAACTTTTGGGCTGGCAAATTTCCAGAATTACGGCTTATGTGTATCAATCATTACAGTTATTAGCAAAAACATATATTACTATCTGAAATAGATTAATTTTGTTCAGACCATCCAACATATAATATACTGAAATCAACATCACTGTGTATATTCAATAACTTGATTCTGTTTATTCTGATTTACTGAAGCCCTCAGCTTAATAGCCATGATAAGTGCACTTCTTAAAAGAAATTCTTTGAGGACTTGTGATTGTGCAACATATTTCTCATATTCCATAATTCTGTGAATTATGATGCCAAACACCAGCTTGTTGGCCCTAAAGCCCGTAGGGAAATATGAACTAAAACAGCCCCATTTACAAGGGCACAGAACATAATTTCAATACCTGTGCATGAAATGAAACCAGAGAATGTGTAAAATCTGAAAGGGGGTAAAAGCCAAACATTACAGTCAACGACGCCAATAAGTCGGGAAGGGCACATTTGAAATGCACTGTGCTCATTCTATAATCTCACACACAGAAAATAAATGTGTTTACAAATGAAACCATTTCTAGAGTCACTTGTAAGCATATGGCAAATATAATTTAGGTATTAATTTGATTCTTACAGAATACAAAAACGTCTATTGATCATTACTCTTTAGAGCATTAAAACGGTACAAAGGATAAAAGCTTTGTTATATGTGCATAATTCTCTTGATGACATCTAAACTTATTTTCAGCAAAATACCCAAGACATTACTTTTGACTGGATTAAGTGGATTTAAGAATTGTGTTATATTACAACTGCTACTGCATCTCTTGGAGAAAAAAATTACAAATGCATTTTACCTGACTTTGTTAATGAAATAAATGGTTGTGGGATGCCATGCTAAAGTTTATAGTCACTGCATTGAGTGGAGATAAAACTAATAATTTGCATTTAATTATTTTACAGTATTCATAAATAATGCAAATAAAGTATTGCATATAGTGATGGTGTGGTTGTGTTTGCATTCAAAGGTGTTAAATATAAGAAAAAAATATTTACCTGAGTATTATATCATATCAATATCATATCGTATAGTATAGTATAGTATAGTATAGTATAGTATAGTATAGTATAGTATAGTATGGGTGGCACGGTGGCGCAGTGGGTAGCACTGCTACCTCGCAGTTGGGAGACCGGGGGACCTGGGTTCGCTTCCTGGATTCTCCCTGCGTGGAGCTTGCATGTTCTCCCCGTGTCTGTGTGGGTTTCCTCCGGGCACTCCAGTTTCCTCCCACAGTCCAAAGACATGCAGGTTAGGTGGATTGGCGATTCTAAATTGGCCCTAGTGTGTGCTTGGTGTGTGGGTGTGTTTGTGTGTGTCCTGTGGTGGATTGGCACCCTGCCCAGGATTGGTTCCTGCCTTGTGCCCTGTGTTGGCTGGGATTGGCTCCAGCAGACCCCCATGACCCTGTGTTTGGATTCAGTGGGTTGGAAAAAGGATGGATGTATAGTATAGTATAGTATAGTATAGTATAGTATAGTATAGTATAGTATAGTATAGTATAGTATAGTTTAAAGCTTAAATATGCTTAATCCAGTTCAGGGTCACTGGGGTAACTCTTATTTCAGCAGCATTGGGGTGCAAGGCAGGAGCCATGCTTGGGTAGAGTGCCAGTCTCATGCAGGACACATCCACACACCCACCCACATTCACTTATGTAGGGCAAATTGACAGGGTCCAGTTAACCTAATACACCCTTTCTGGGATTTGAGAGTCAAATCTGAAGCACCCACACAGAGAGAGTGAAAACAGACTCTACAGTGTGGTTATTATACCCAGCAATTTGATGCCAGGAGGCAGCAGTGCTGTGTGGCACTCTGCCCAAGAATAGTATAGTATAGTATAGTATAGTATAGTATAGTATAGTATAGTATAGTACTGTACAGTATAGTATTAGAAATATATTTAATGTTATATTCTGTTAAACCACCCAATGATCCATATTTCACTATGGTGAACCAGACCCTTGTAGGAACCAAACCTATTGGATGCCACTCCATCAAAGAGAAAATTCACAAACACAGCTGCTGTGACATTTTAGAGTCTCTGATTGAGCTCATGAATTTGAGATGTAGAAGGAAACTGGAATACAACTCTCTGACTTACTCAGCCACATTCTCTCAGATAAGTTCAGTTTACAGCCAGTAGTTACCACAGCATGCAAGAGAAATTGACTACTCAGAGAAAAACAGGACACAGAACATTTAAACATCACACAGACAGTGTGCAGTTAGGCAGCGTCACTAAACAGGGCGTTACTGCATGTTTAGCACTGCTGCTGTTCCCACTGTGCAGACATTCTCATTGTGAAATGACTACATATAAATGGAAATAAATAAATAAACAAACAACAATCCAGTTCTTACTGCTTGATGAATATGTACAGAAAGAAAAAATAATTAATTAAGCTTTGCAAACTCAACAGCATGCAAAATCTATATATTAAAATATTTGCTCGACTTTACAATTACAGCTACAGTTTTAAGTTTCAAACAAAGAAAATGTTAGCAATAAACTTGATGGTAGAAAAATAATTTAAATTACATATTCATTTATAACCAACTCTCCACAGTATTAAAAGAAAAGACTGTTTCTTGTAATGAACATTTCAGCACGGCATAAATTTAGAAACAAATAAGCACCAAAATATGTTTGAACAGGACATTTTACCTTCAAAGACATGCTGTCCCAGTGAGTAATTGAAAGTGAAAGATGTGATTACCAGAAAGACTGACAAGCTAATCAAGCTTGTTTTTTTTAATTATTCTGTGGGGTTATGACCCAAGATGGCAGCTGGCTGATGTACTTATACTTCGCAAATATGCATTTAAACGAGGAAGTTGCTGGAATTCTTAATTAATATTTTTGAATCATGAAGTGTTTCGTCCGTGGACTGTAATCGAAAGGCTAAATATCTTTATGCTGTACATCTGGAAAATAATTTTCTCTGAAGTATTTTTCCTTTTTTTTCATTAACTTTTCGTGAACAGGAGTCGAGTAAGTGTTTTGCAATTAAATCACTATTTGTCTGTTTATATTTTGGCATATGTTTACCAAATACTTAAAAATCTAAAATGATCTCTTCAAATTCCATATTTCATATTAATCCAATAACTATTTCAACATTAGTAACTGTTAACGTAACTGATTAATTTTGTTTCAGTCTTAAATGTTTCAATTATTTAACTGCTTGTAAACAGATACTATAGTTCTTTATGTAGTATAATTAAGAATAAAGTAATATAGTTATTAGTGTATAACTGCACGAGTTGCTTCATAGACCAGCTAATTTATTCAAGGTTATTTTTTTTTATATTTCTGTAATTTCTTTAAAAAAATCTCAACTCTCTTCAATACATAATTTTAAATACAGTCATGATTAAATAACAAATTCAAAGAAAAATGTAGTAAATAGAAAGAAAAATATATGAACACGGTCTCATTAATCTCTGTGAATGCCCATCCATATTCTTTAAGGAATTCTTTATGTGTTACTTTCATTCGGGCGTCCAGCAAATTCTAAGAGCAGAACTATATGGGTCGTAACTAGTACGCTGTTTATTTCGTAAAAAGATGTATGCTAAATGAAATGTAATAAATGTATCGCAAATTGCCAGTACGGTAGTAGTGATGCCGCCTCGGAGCTCCAAAGTATTGAGTTTAAATGCCGGCCCGGCCACCATCTCGGTGCAATTTGCCTATTCTACCATAGTTTATTGGAGGTACATTTTTCGTGGTTGCTCTGCTTTCCACCCACTTTTCAATCGTAAAGCTATTTTGATCTGGTACGAGTGGTGTGTATGGCTTCCCTGATACGAACTGGTGCCCAGCTCTGACTTACCTAGTGACTTGTGCTATAGACCCCCCCAGGTGTATTCCATAATCTAATATTGGGGAAAGTGGAAGAAAGAGCTTAGTTTATACTATGCCATTATAGAGATTTGATAATAATAATAATAATAATAATAATAATAATAATAATAATAATAATAATAATAATAATGTGTCTTTCTGCTAAAGTTGCAGTTCAGTTTCAGGCTGACACAAAAAAATGTACACGATTTGGATTCATACGATCGCACATTCCAACTGAACAGTTTTAACTAGAAAGAAAGAAAGAAAGAAAGAAAGAAAGAAAGAAAGAAAGAAAGAAAGAAAGAAAGAAAGAAAGCATAACGCTTGTACTCGCATTTCATTTACATTCAAAGGGCAAGTTTAATTATCAGGAGAGGTAAAACGTATTAAATAAAAGGTAAATACGAGTTTATCTTTGATATTGCTTTTTGAAACAGTACCGACAGCAGGTGTTTAATTATTTAAGCATTTTATGGTTCTTATAGTTATAAAACAATTGTGTCTCCGCACAGTAAACGGAATGCTGAAAAGTATTCCCAGTAAAGGAATATGGGGTCATCAAAGTCCAAGCTGTTTGAAAATAAATGAGACTTAGCAGACTGTGCTGTTATGATTAGAAAACTCGGAAATTATTTCGGTAATAATATGAAAGGCAAAGAGACGCAGGTGCGTGTTAGGTGTGCTCTCTCTCTCTCTCTCTCTCTCTCTCTCTCTCTCTCTCTCTCTCTCCGCTTCTTCATTCTGTCTTTGAAAGTGCAGGTGCACGTATGGCAGATCCAAATTCTTACGAAGCCGAGATCTTTGGCGCTTTTATCTATTTCATGCCACTGCCTTCTATCTATAAAAGTAGTACCTGGCAATGGTTTTTTCTAACCACTAATTCATCATAAGAATCATAATTTTCAAGTCCGTTTAACCCCCGCATCCTCCGATGGAACACACACACGCGCGCGCACACACACATGTAATGTACGGGTGGGTGTGTACGCATTTAAATTACTTTTACGTATCATAAATTTCGATAAGGCGTGTAAAGTTTATGTTTTCTACTATTTAAAACTGTAATTGCACATCTATTAATAAATGATGCGGTCTTAAACAATCTATTTGACATTTCGCAGTAGAAAATTGTAGTAATTATCAAAAATACTCTTCAAATGCTTTGTCAGGAACGGAAAGGAGTCATAAAATAATTTAAGTGCATTTTTACAACAAGAATTAGAACTTGATGCATAGAAAACGCGTATAACAAGCCATTTCATACAGCGATAATTCTATTTTAAATAAACGACGGACTCCTCTCGTCTACCAAGGCAGTCCATTTAGCGATGAAGATACTGTTATCAGACGTTGAAATAGTTCGGTGTTCTGCTTAGACCACAAAGTGGTTAAGACGTGAATATGTTAAATAAATACATTCAAATGTAAATAAACTTAAAATTGTGGACCAGACCTGGACTCGGTTCCAATATAGCCTTATGTATTTTTTAAAAAATAAATCAAGAGCTCTAATTAACATGGCTAGAAGATAGGATTACTGACTGATTCGACGTTTGGGGGGTTTGACATAATACAAACAAACAATTTTACAAGTTCCAGAAGTCTGAATTTCCTCCTATAGAAACAAGGCAGTATGCAAGCTGCTAGGATGGGGGGTGGGATGGAGAGGGACGGGGGGCAAAGCCTCGGAGACATCTGTAAACTATTAGCAGCGAAACTTCAGGTAGCCTAGGAAAGCACATATGCTGCCCACATTACACCTAAAATTACATTTCCACAACTTTACTTACCCAAATAAACAATTACACACTACATACATTAGCTCGAAACTACAAAAACACAGAGCAAGAACAGGTACAGAAAGGGAGGTTTATTTTCTGTTCAGTCCTTTGTGGGATTTAAATGCATTGCTCGAATAAATTCGACTTTATTTAAAGAAAATTGACTAGTCCAAGCAGCACTGTCGGACGAAATGTGCTTTTTAAAATGTATGATAATTCTTAATCCCACACATTTTATGAAGCTACTGGCCTCTAATCCACTCTATACATAAATCACACGCCATTAAAAATGTCAAACAGTTAAATTGCATCACAATGTGCTCTATAATAAAAACAGGCGCACGTGGCTTTGTATTCGATAAAAACAAATGACAAAAATAAGAGACTTCTTAAACCGAACATTCAGTTCAAATGGTAAGAAAATAACGGAGAAACAGAAGTGAACCAAATGCTGATTCTGCATCTAATCAATGCTTACACTTAAAAAACATACTTTTCTATGTTTGTTTAAAATACATTTGAGGGAAAAAAATTTTAAGAGTCCTGTGAGTGATAAGGCAGCTTTGCTTTTATTCCAAGTCCCCCTTTTTATTCTTGTGACTCTAATACTGAAAGTACTTATTAGCCAGGAAAGCATTATATATAGAAAGGAATGAACCTATGCGCATAAAAATCCATTGGTTTGAAAAATGTATTTTCCGTAATGTATAATGCGGATTCAGAAAATATGTGGTTATGTATAATAAAAATGAAGTAGATTCTAAGCACATTTTAAAAAATATTTGTAAGTATAGTTCGATACTTTGACATTCACCTACTACAGCTGATTTTACGTTATGTTATTTTGGATGCCAGGATTAATACTTAAAGTGGGTTAATTGAACACAGTAAGAGTTCATTTATCCCGGTGATTGCTGTGTATTAGTGTCTAAAGTATGCTGCATAATGGCTCTTGGGAGTCACAGATAACATCAACTGTATCTGATTTAAGGTGAACTCTTCTAATGTACGCATATACTTTCAGACTACTAGAAGATTGGATGTACTAAAGAATAAGCACGGGGGATATTGTTACAGTCAGTAAAGTTTCTTGGGACTATATAACTATGGTTATTGAAAACGAATGAATGAGCTAAGAAGCATCTCCTCTTTGAAATAATCGTTGATTGTTTATCTTCGTCTCATCTGTAATAAAGAAAAAACATACATTGCCGAGACTGGAATACAAAAAGCGTGTTTTTATATATAACACATTTTTCAAGGCAATATATGTAGGCAACTAAATGAAACAAAGCAATATCTTCAAAATCCGTTATATCTACACTGCCCACCGCTACATTATAAACATTTTACACACCCACAAAAAAAAGTTTTGAAAGCGCATATTCGCTTAATAGGACACATTTTGGGAGAAGGGTGAAAACATCGGGGTTGGGGGTGTACTTGTGAGAGGCTCAGCATTTTGAAAGTCAGTGCTTCAAATAAACTAAGCCATCAGTACAATATACGTTTATCCAAGTCTGAACAGCAAAAGTAGATATGATTTTTATTATTCCTATTATAACAATGTATATTATTATTATTATTATTATTGACGTGATTCCAGTATAATTTTTACTTGTATTATACAGTTGTTGCCTATTACAAGAAGGCGATGCCCAGTTTATCAGCTATACTGCCATTTCACCAATAAACGTGAACCAGACGAGCACTCCTTGCACTCATTGGATTGCGGCAACAGAACGGACAGTCGATGAATGGCGCTCCAAAGTGTGGCCCACAGAAATGACACGCTCTTCTGGTTATTTCACGTTCGTGATGCTACCCTACCTGCTACGAAGAAAAGCACATTTATTTGGTGAACCCCACAAGACGGTTTATTTTTCGCATAATAAAATAACGAATCAATTTATTAGTATGTCCTAAAAGAAATGTTAACATTTTTGTTTATAAATTTCCGTGTATTAAACACACATCTTGTGGTTTTTATTTTTTCGTACAATGTATTCATAATTTTAGCAGTTTCCAAGAAAGTATTGATTATATGCGGAATTATCAGAAACTATTCGTAATGAAAACTGCGAAGAAACAGGGGGCGTGACTGGAAATTAAGCATTTTAATGTTTAAACAACCAATTACATTTCTGGAGTATTTACAAGCAGGAGATATATTACTAATTTGAGATTAAACAAATAAATAATAAATCATTAGAGGCAATTCAACCAAATTTATATAGTTGTGTAAAAATCCTGTACTCTTGAGTGCAAAAGTGTATTGTTTACTAGACAGAAGGAACAAATCCAAAACCAAAGTTGGACGCTAAATGCGTGAACAATCAACGCCTTCGCAGTCGATAATATTAGTTTTAAGTGACCTCTCATTAATCTTTATCACAGAAACGCATTTTTACACTCATATTAATTAAATACAAAATGACTTTGAAAATCCGTTACTCGGAAAATAATGAGTTTAAAGTTAATTAATCATTCACGCCTAATTATTTACATCATTTTAACAAATGTATTCTTTACAGTATTCCAATCTTCGCGCTTTACTTTGGCCACCATCTGTGAGCTATGGCTGCGTGCGCGAGTGTGTGCTGTGCTGTATACTGCTCTCCCGTCCGGGCTTGGTTCTTCGTTTGTGTCAGTTTTAACCGGGCTAGTTTCCAACCCACGGTAATAATTCCACACTACTCTAAGATTCACGCAAACGGCCAGACATTTAAATTAGAAAAACAGTCGGTTTGAATTAAACGATTCTTCTGTTAACAATGCAACAATCGTACACTAGAGACGTGCAGATAAATGAACTTATTAGGAACACTCAGATGGCACTTCGATTTTAAGCAAAATGTCAGAAAAAGGCAGGAAAAGGGATTCGTATTTAAAATATATAGGCATAAAGAATGAAAACGTGAATAGAAAACTTATCTATATAATAAAGTTAACCTAAATCAAGATTATTTTGTGTTGTTAAAAAAATCTCAACTGAAAACGTGCTTGGAAATAGTTACAAGCGAATAGTTACACTCGCACATTTGCTCGCTGTTAAATTTCAACTTGAACGAACGAAGTTCCTGGACTGTTGTCGCCCCCCTACGGTCAGTGCGAGCAATGATTCAAACTTGATGCACGGCAATATAAACTTAGTCGATCCGGGCACATATCGAGGACAAATATTTATTCAAAAATACATATCATCTGATTATACTTTCCGGTGGCAGGGTTAAGATTCCAAAAACATAATATAACAGCACCAACGGCAAATGCAAGGTTTTGTTTTACGCAGAATCGCTTGGTGCGATATGCTTTGTTTATTTACTTCCCTCGGGCAGAAATGGGCGCAGTGCAGAAAATGGTGAATGCAGACGGCAATGAAGATTTCTATAGAGTTCATGAATAGTCTGCAGAATATCTTAAGTAAAACGTAAATTATGAGGTTGGCAGAGAAACGACTAGAGACGTTTTTGCTCCTGCTGTGTGAATTAGAACAAAATGACAACGAGGATTAAAGGCAATGCAAGGTGCTGACACAAGAACGGTCGGCATTACGTGAGCAAATCACAAGTAGGCAATCGATCTATCTCTCTCAGTCCCTCTCTCTGTTTTTCGCCTGTCATAATGTGATTATATATTATTCAAGTAATGGTGGAACACGAACAATTTTAACTGATAATAAACACTTTACTGTTTTTAGAAAACCGTTTAGGTTTTAATGGTGTGCTGGAATTGTCCGAAAGACGATATTTTCGAAATATACATCAGGAAATAATTAAGACAAAAATATATATATATATATATATATATATATATATATATATATATATATATATATATATATATATACAACTTTTAAAATAAGATCGATGAATCAAGGTAAGCATAGTGTCAAGGTAGCTCTTTGTTTCATGTAAACGGCGAACATACTCTTTTTAGGTCTGTGTTACTTTCACTAGAGTCTGTCTCGAGTAATAAGGCAGCGGGTACATCAGTCGTAACTCTTCTTTTTTTCCAAGACAAAATACAAAATAGGTGCAAGTAGTAAATCCTATGAAACTTTGTCTTCTCCAGCAATCTCAGGTTCCATCTCCGCCCATTTTAGTTGTGCTAACCAATCAGCGTCTTAAACACACCCACCGCTCTGGCGAAAGAGCTTGAAAGCCTGCTACACTATTTATTCGAAATCTCCCGACAGAACTAGTCAGAAATCTCGCAGACAACTTGGAAATAAAGTAAAAGGAGCTTGTTTTTTTCTCCAGCAAGATTTGACTTTAAATATTCATCGAAACGCTTGTTTCATAAAAAAAAAAACAGTTCGTACCGCACGTGTATCTTCAAACTCGTTTCAGATTCAGACAGCTGCTTTAAACATTTTTTTTGCAGCTAAGAGAATTAACTTCATCACGCGGCAGTGCATGTCTGACAGCTTTATTAGCTGTTACCAATACTGAAGACGCTTTTATTTCTTCGAAGCATTGTCTTGTTGCCCCGAGCTGCATTTCCCGGTTCCATTCGGGAGCGCTCCATTCAGGCCGGGCGAGGTTTTATTCGATTGCATTTTTTTCCCGCTGATTTTTGTCAGTACCCGATCTTTCGTATGAATCTACTCGATCCCTTCATGAAGATGACAGACGAGCAGGAGAAGTGTCTTTCAGACGCCCCCAGTCCGAGCATGTCTGAGGATTCCGCTGGGTCCCCCTGTCCGTCTGGTTCCGGATCCGATACAGAGAACACCCGACCGACGGAGAATAACGTCATGGGCCCGGATGGCCAGAGGTCCGATTTCAAGAAAGATACAGAGGACGACAAATTCCCCGTTTGTATCAGGGAGGCGGTGTCCCAGGTGCTGAAGGGCTACGACTGGACCCTGGTGCCAATGCCTGTCAGGGTGAACGGATCAAGCAAAAACAAGCCACATGTGAAAAGACCAATGAATGCTTTTATGGTGTGGGCTCAAGCTGCACGACGGAAACTGGCTGACCAGTATCCCCATTTGCACAACGCGGAGCTCAGTAAAACGCTTGGAAAACTATGGAGGTAAGCTGGCCTTTTATTCACCTATTAGGTCCAACTGATTATCGGAAAGGGTTTGTTTGCGCTTTTGGTGTCAAAACATTTTTGCTTTCCTATCTTTGGCCTCTCGAAGTTTAATAAAATAATGACCGCCTCTGTGCAAGTGCCAATAACAAGCGTTTTCTGTATGTTGTTCTAAATTAATATCATGGCGAAAAGTTGTATTTTTGAAGGAATGGAATTGTTACTTTGCATTAAAGTGTAAAACCGCAACACATCTCGTAAATGCCGACTAACTGGCCCCCCTAATTGTACAGTATATTGAAGTTTATTAGTATAAAATACATAATTTGATTGCGCTCCTGAAATTCCAAGGCTCGTATAGGTTAACAACGAGCCAGTTTCTGTGCCACAAAATATTATTTTAAAATTGAACTACTGTGTCATTGAGAAAATTCTGTCGCAGCCAACGAGACAACTTGTGTATGAACAGCCACTGGAAGGCGTTGTCTTTAAGTTTATATTCCCTGCTCGCTTTTCAAAACCAACTTGGCAGCTGTTTAAGTGCTGCTGTTGCTGTATGTGTGTGTGTGTGTGTGTGTGTGTGTGCGCGTGTGTGTGTGTCCTTGTGCGCCGTGGGGTGCTACTGTGTAATTTTGCCAGCGCACTGCACAACTTTGTAGTACTGTTGATTGTACCAGAAGTAATTATAATAAGAGAAGAGAATTAACCAATAAATGCCAATCTAAAAGTCTAGTTGTTAAGCTGGAAAGTTGAGACGCAGTTGTGTTTTGCTGATTGACTGACCGATTGTCTTTTCTTGCTTAGATTGCTTAACGAAGTAGAAAAGCGTCCTTTTGTCGAAGAGGCCGAGCGACTGAGAGTACAGCACAAGAAGGATCACCCCGATTACAAGTATCAGCCCAGAAGGAGAAAGTCAGTGAAAAATGGGCAAAATGAGCCGGAAGACACAGCGGAGCAAACTCACATCTCACCCAATGCCATCTTCAAAGCCCTGCAGCAAGTGGACTCCCCGCACTCGGCTTCTAGTATGAGCGAGGTGCACTCTCCAGGCGAGCACTCGGGTGAGTCCGTTAGCTATACAGCGCCTTGAGATTGCGATTGCATTCAGATCAAATATAGATCTGAACATTTAGAGCTTCACTTGTCGACTGTCAAGAGAGTTTAGCTAAAAGTCGAGCTTGCCAAGTTTAGTGTATTATATATTTAAAAAAAAGTAAAATAAAACGAAGCGCTTTGATGTGCCCTCTAATGTCTTCACGTGTGAGATTTATTTGGATAATGAAAATGGGGAAACTGGATTTAGATGGTTATATACCATAATGCCTTTCAATGGTTAATTTAATCAAATCCAGCATAGATCGGATTATCTCCTAAACAGAGTGTTGATTTTAAAAAGAGTTGATTTATGCAAATCATTACTTTTCATTTCCAAAGAAATGAATGTATGTTTAAGATTTTAAAGTTACCTTTTGGAAGAAGGTGAAGACCACTTCAGTTTAATGTTTGTTTCCAGGCTTTGAAACATTCCTTGACATTTTTAAAGCTGTCTTTACCCTTGCTAGTTTATATTTCAAAATGTACAGCATGCATTTATTCTTCAAGTGCATTTGTTAGTGGAGGACAATGTTTAGCACACATCTTGTAGATTTACATCTGCAAAATAAATAAATAAATGCTTTTCATTCTCTAGTCTTTACCCTTTCCAATGAAAATTGAAACTGTTTTTCTTTAGTATGTTTACATTCACTAAACATATATGGCTTCATTTTTATTTTTTAGGTCAATCCCAAGGGCCCCCCACACCTCCCACTACTCCGAAAACCGACGTGCAGCCTGGAAAAGCTGATCTGAAACGCGAGGGGCGCCCTCTGCAGGAGGGAAGTGGCAGGCAGCCCCACATTGACTTCAGAGACGTTGACATTGGGGAGCTGAGCAGCGATGTCATCTCCAATATTGAGGCATTCGACGTTAATGAGTTTGACCAATATCTGCCACCAAATGGTCACCCTGGAGTCCCCGTCACCACCTCAACACATGGCCAGAGTGGACAGTCCGTCTACACTGGTAGCTATGGCATCAGTAGCACCTCTATCAGCCAGACAGCAGGCGTTGCAGGGCACAACTGGATGTCCAAACAGCAGCAACCCCAGCAGCAGCAGCAGCCACAGCCACAACAACACTCCATGACTACCCTCAGCACTGAACAAAGCCAGGGGCAACAAAGAACAACACACATCAAGACCGAACAGCTGAGTCCAAGTCACTACAGTGAGCAGCAGCACTCACCACAACAGATCAACTATGGCACCTTCAACATGCAGCATTTCACCCCGTCGTATCCCAGCATCACCCGCTCCCAGTATGACTATTCAGACCACCAGAGTGCGAACTCTTATTACAGTCACGCTGCAAGTCAAAGCTCAAGCCTGTACTCAACGTTCACTTACATGAGCCCCACACAGCGGCCCATGTATACTCCCATTGCAGATACCACAGGGGTCCCTTCTATTCCACAGACCCACAGCCCTCAGCACTGGGAACAACCTGTCTACACACAACTCACTCGGCCTTAAGAGACTTTGAAACCTGCACACAAAAAGTGACTGTTGTTCCCGTGGCCGGCTGAATTCACAGAAAGAAACTGGAGAAGCTATGTATCACCGTTCAGTGTCAACCGATTTCTAAAAAGAAAGTATTTCAGAGGAAACTTTGAAAAGCGGGACTTAGAGTGAAACCGAGAAAAAAAAAATTAAAAAGGCAATGTGAAAAGGTTTGAACTTTCTGAACAGTTTACTCAGTGCCTTTTTGTCTGGACTTGTAATTAATCATTTTTTAGCCATAAAAGGGTCCTCTGTGAGGACATATGAATTTGAAATATTTTAGTATGTACTGTGTATGTTTACTTTTTCTGCAGTCTATTTTTTTGGGATTTTAAACATATTTGTAGAGAAAAAGAAAAGCTCTTATTTTTTCAAATAATCTATAAACCACTTCTGGTAGTGCTGTCCGCTATAGCTTTTTCTTTTGGTGATATGACATATTTTTGTACAGGATAAAAAAATATATATCATTTTGTTTTTACTTCGTCTAGCAATAATGTACCATGCTTTTGTAACTTTTGTAGCTCCTCTGAAATTGAAAAGAGGTTCCCTACATATCGAAAAAGGTACCCCAACTAGAAAAAAACACAAGTTTTTGTAGCCATATAAAAAAAGATTTAGCGCTGTACTTTCAAGAGCAGAATGTGTGAAAAATAAACGGGAAATCCCTTTCACTGCCCATAATTCCTTCTTGATTCTTTTCACATGACTACAATGAGTTCTCGCGGAAGATATTTCACCGCACCAACAGTGCCTACGATCCGTGCATTTGAGACCCAGATGAAATTTTCTCCACTTCCCATAGCCTGACATGCCACACCAGTGCTACACTGGCCAGAAGCCCCAGCTGATACATTACTCACTGCTTGACAACATCTGCTAAACAGGTCCAGGAAATGGCCTTTGACACTTGAAGATCTTACAGGTCACCACCACAGTCACTTCATTCTTTCAGTCTTGTGTTATCCCTGCACCACTCCCTATCCCGAACCTTTGTTAAGTTATTTATTAGTATTAATTTTATTTTAAAATAAATATTTGCATTTTATTCCTTTTAATACAGCTGTGTACAACTAATTAATATTTTAGTTTACAAAAAGACAAAAAAATTTGAAGCTGTTATTGGAAGGTTATGTTTGTCTAAAAAGATGGTGCAAATTAAAACCATTGTTTATTTATCAATTGTATGATTTGTTTGTTATTAAAAAAGTGTTTTTTAATCTTGCATTTAGCTGTGTACAGATGTGTTTTAATTTTAATAAATCTTTATTAAATGTAAAAGTACAAAAAGGAAAGATCAACTGGAAAGATTCTCTCTTATTCTTCCAAATGTAACGCATCACTTACTTGTTCTGATTTTCAGCTCTTGGGACTATTAGTCAAAATGAACTTTCAAAAAAAAGAGCAACACTAATTGGGCCTGTTACTAATTGTTCCATATAAAATAATTTGTTGGCTGCATTGTAAAGATTTCTTTTCTTTATAAGCACAGCATATTTTTTCCATTTAAAATAGGGTATATTGTTTCCTGCTTTTTTTTTTATATATATTTTATTACTGGCTTCTGCAAATTCTGTATGCAACTGAACAAAGCGTTTTGTTTTTCTCTAGGTACGTTTAACACGTTGTTGCCTTTTTTGTATAATGTTGTTTGCAATAAAAGCAAAATTGTATTAAAATCAGATATTCTTGAATGTATCTTCTTTTTTTCAGTGCAGTAATGTGTGGCCCGTGTTCCTTACATGCACATGGGGACTGGCAGCCCTGTGCTTCAACATGTCAGTGTGTTGGCTGTCGTGCCGCACCATTAAAAAGAGAGCTGAGTGCGGGGAACAGATGACAACTCACGAGAGTGTGTGTGGCTGAACAGGTACTAAAGAGTGTGTAAGGCTTTGTGTTAATGGCAGAGTGTCAGCAGTGCACTACAGAGATGGAGCCGAGTCAGGTTTCAGAGGCGGGGACCCATTAGCCAAATGCACGTTTTTGTATGTCGTTTTTGTGGCTCTACTCTTAACATAAAACTTAAACGACAACCGTTGTCGGGATTGTGGGCTGTCTGTGTAGCTCAGGGCCTGAGCTCCGGGTTACACATAAAATATAGCAGTCTGAAGTGCTCAAGTGGCAGTCTTGATCAGCACTGTTTGCCTGCTAATTTTAGAACTCTTTAAGGCTGATTAACAGAAAAATGTTATTTAAAAAAAAAGGGTTGTAAGAAAAATTCAAACAATTTTTTAAGAATATAAAGCAAGTCTTTTAGCAGCACTGGCAAGTTGTTTTAAAGGTATGGCAAGGCCAGAGACTCCATAACACTGTGAAGGGAAAAATTCACAAAAAGGCAGGGATACATCATTGCTAATAGACGCTGGAGTAGGAGCATGTTCTGGCGATTGTATTTGCTCATTTTTGTTGAATACCTTGTTCACGCTGTAACTTAACATTTTCCTTATGAAAAAAAGTTGCTGTTTGCCACAGCTGAATACATTTTAAACGGCGCTTATCTGAGTAATCGGGCAATGAACCCAGAAATTTAAACTGCTTTAATTATTGCGGTCGTGGTTTTTCACTCATGTAAGGACAGAGTGAAATCCTTAAAAAAAATATCAAAGCTAAGAAATTACAAACCGCTTATTAAAGTGGGTCCAATACATCACTTGACCTTTTTTATAGTCTTGAATAGCAAACATTTTTGTGAACAATTTTACAAAACACATGAATGATAAAAGCAGTTCTACAAAATGCAGAAGCATTTGGTAAATATTTCTATAGAAATGGCTGAGGGGTGAAATAATGGTTCATAAAAAGTCTTTAACTGTGGCAACTAATAACAATTAAATCTCTAAATGAAGACACTTGCCGCAAGAATCCCTGTCTTTATGGTCCAGGATTCTCCACCTTTTGTCAGCACTCCATTAAATACCTGATTGTGTTTACCGTAATATTTAGAAGAATACAGTTAGAGTCTTTGTCAGTCATACTACGTTTTGCCTCTAAATTTCAAAGCAAATGATGATTTACCCGTCAAAAGCAAAAGCAGGTATCCATACAGCTCACACTTTAAAGGAACGGTCATGTTTACCATTTCCATTCATTTGCTTAGCAGATGCTTTTATTCAAAGCAACTTTCAAAAGGGATCAAAATAAACACCAGTCTGAGGTGTCACAAAAAACATGATGCAAGAGTCATAAAAAGGTTTGGGGCAGCCACCCGTTTAATATTTTCTGGCTGCAAAAGAATAAATTGTTCACATTGATGTGCTCAGTACAGAGTCCAAAACAGAACTGATGAGTTAGGGTAAGTATGGTGGCTTTAAAGGCCAGCAAGGGAAGTGAGGTCATTCAGGGTGAAAGGGCTGGGACCTTCCATAGGCTGGGACCCGTACGTGACATTATCAAAACGGCTGGAACCAGAAGGCTCTTCGTTCATAGGTTCCACACCGGAAGTGACATCATCAGAAGGGCTGGAACCAGAAGTGACATTATCAGGGCCAGGCGGAATTTCCTGTAAACGGTGTGCAGGAAAGTGAGAAAAAAGGTCAGTGCACTCTACCACCTCCTGGTCTGGTGTGGAATTACTCTTATTTAGACCCTTTAGCTGCCTTCCATGCACACATGTGTGACAGAAGACTGTTTGGGAAACAAGTGTCACAGGACGAGGGTACACAATTGATCATCACAAGTGAAGACCTCCCAACAAAATACAAGCTAGTTACAATTTCCTAGATTAAAAAACCTAACAGTATAATTTAGACAGAATTTCACCAAACGAGTTTCTAAACGTTTCTTAAACACATTGAGGGAGTCAGCTGTTCAGATGGAGGTGGGCCGAGTGTTCCACCAGCCAGGAGCTACACATATAAAGAGCTTGGACTGAGATTTGATTCCACACACAACTGGCATCACAAGATGCTGTTCATCATCAAACCTGAATGGTGGAGAAGGAGCGGAAGATCTCAGTAGTGTCTACAGGTATACAAGTACATACCCACTGACTACTCTGCAGGAATTAAGCAGCCAGTAGCCATACTACCTGTGCTTCAGAGCATCTACATGAAGCTAAGCACATTTGGGCCTGGCCAGTGCTTGGATGTGTGACCATCTAGGAAAAGCTAGGGTTGCTTCTGGAAGAGGTGTTGGTGTGACCAGCAGGGGGCGCTTACCATGTTGTCTATATGTGTATCCCAATGCCACAGTGAAGTGACAGGGACACTGTGCTGGAAATGTCGTGTGGTCCTTCGAATGAGATGTGAAATCAAGGTCCTGACTCACTGTGGTCAATAAAGATCCCTGTATATCTTTAAAAAAATAGGTTTTATCCCAATGTCCTGGCTAAATTACCCATCACGGCCTAATCTATTCTGCCCCCCCTAATCATCCCCTGTCTCTAATTGACTGCCTCTCTCACACCTTCACCACCTAATAGCTAATGTGTATTGAGCATACTGGTGCAATAATGGCAGCCATCACATAATCCAGGTGGGCTACACGTTGGTGGTGGTTGAAGTGGTTCCCCTCTGTCTATGTAAAGCACTTTGAGTAGCATGAAATCACTATATACATGTAATTAATTATTATTATTATTATTATTATTATTATTAATACATGCCTGTACAAGAAGCCAATGCAGTGATCTGAAGAAAGGAATGAGATTTGCCTGTCTTAGCTGGGTGAATATCAAATGTGTTGCTGCATTTTGTATCATCTGTGGCAGCTTGGTGATACATGTCAGTGCTCCTGTAGATGAGCAAAGCCTGGACCAGGACTTGTGCTGCATCTTCTTGTATAAAGTAAATCTACAAGACTGAAAGACCATAGCAACATGGTCCCTGAAGGACAGCTGGTCATCATTCAATACCCCAAAGTTGAGAACTTATTTGAAGGTGTTAGTGATAGTGAGTCAAGCTGAACAAGACAGGATGCTGAAACAATGAACAAACTGGGATAACAAGATGGTCCGTCTTTACCAGGTTGAGCTGAAGATGGCATTCCTTAATTCAGACTATAATATCAGTGAGACATGTAATATTTCTAACTGTGATTCTCTTGAGGGAGCAACAGGTATAGCTGTCTATTACCAGCATAGCACTGATGGGAAAAACCATGGGACTGGATGACTGGACCAAGTGAGATGGTATATTGAGAGAAGAGGAGCTGGCCCAGCACTGATACTTGGGGCACACCACTGCCAGGACACACAGTAGGACGTACCCAAGAGGTAGGCCTGAAGCCACTTGAGGGCAGTACTAGTGATGTCAAAGTCAGAGAGGGTGGCAAGGAGGTTCTGGTGGTTGCTAGCAGCAAGGGCAGACAAGAGACCTAGCAGGATGAGCACAGATGCCATGCTGGTAGCTCTGGCCTGCTGTAACATATCAACACCTGGAAGTAGAGCTGTCACGGTGGAGTGGCCATTCGTGGATGGGTTATGAATAGAACTGGATCCTGTTATTCAGTGAAGCTTACTGCTGAAGTACAGCGTTAATGATAAAACATGCTGTGCTAATTAATGGTTAGCTATTAACATTTGCCTGCAAGGTGGAAGGTGAACAAAGTAAACAAACATTAAACAGGAAATTCCCCCTTTTGACAAATTGGCTCATTAAAAAGGTTCCCAGCTCATCAAAGTCCTTTATCTACTGTACTTGCTTCTCAGTAGAAAAAGAGAAGATAGATTCATGGATATCTAAATTTTAATTTGGCTTTTATTGTAAACAAAATAATATAAATACACTTGCATACAGAACTGGAAGCAGTGATTATAAATTTAAATTAATGCAGGGAACAAAATTCCCCAGTTTTAAATGAAAACATATTCCGCACAAAAGCTCCTATTTAAACAATCAAAAATATGCCACAAATCGCATCACATGTAATCCCATAATAATGTGGTCATTTTTCTTGATACATTTCAGAAAACATAACATTTTTAATCAATCAGAATTCATGGTTGCAGGACCCAGAGCACATGCATGCAGCTCAAGACAGAAAGTAGCTCAGGACAGGATGCCACTCTATCGCAGGGCCCATTCACGTATACACCTATACCCACTGAGCCAGTCTGGAATTGGTAGGGAACCTAATCTGCTTCAGGATGTGGGTGGGTGGAAAGACAATAGGAGAAGGAGATAGACAAGGGGACAAACTGCTGACTCTAAATGTACAACAACTAGGTACATAATTCAAACCCAGCATGGTGAAATCATAAAGCAGTAGTGCTAACCACTAAACTACCCATTTCTGAAAAACAGTTTCTTATATTTTAACAAATACAAATTGATTATTGTAGTTTATTTAGTTGTTAACACTCATTGGGGCAGTAAAAAACAACACTGTGGTCGAGTGAGGAACGACAAGTTTAAAACGATAAATGTAGGGATCCAGTCAATCCAGTCAAGCAGAAGCATTCTATGGAGCAAAAAGGAAAACAAAGTGAGCAAAACATGAGAGCCAGTTAGGGCTTGATGGTTCTGTTCCGTCACTGCAGACTGTGGTATAGGAGCTGTCTTGTGGTGTGCTCTAATCACAGAGTAGCACCTGTTTCCTGTGACCCCGTGATTCATAGGTGGGAGACCAGAAGGGACAGAGTCAGCTGCCCTCACTGGACATCTTCTCTGCTCTGTGAAGGGAATGGAAGAGGGCATGATTAGTGCCAGCGCCCCCTCTTGTTACGGAGTGGTATTACGTACCTCAGATGAGCCTGGAGGGTGATCCACTGTGTGACATATGAAAGAAGCTGATCACTGTTGCACAAGATGACAACAGTTAATCATTTCCACACTGTAACCTGCAAATTGATATTTGTTTCCAATATATGGTGTGAGACTTACCCGGACACCACCAGTCGGAAACCACATCTTTATAAAATGCACACGTTTATTCATCCACAAATAAACACAGAATCACAGTCCCAAACAACACACAGTGCACTCAGCACCAATCCCCCTTATTCGGGCTTCTCTCTCAATGTCCATGGCCGCCTTTCCTCTCCTTATGGGAGCTTCGTCCTGCTCCCGCTCCCGACTCAAGCTCCCCGATTGTAGGAAGGTGGCCCCTTTTATTCCCGCCTGGATGTGCTCCAGGTGTCTGATGACGTCCTTCCGGCAGCATTTCCTGGTGTGACGGAAGTGCTGCCCTTTGCACCGGAAGCACTCCTGGCGTCCCTGGCAGGTTCTTCCGCCATCTTGCTGAGTGTGGTGGAAGTAAAGGTTTCCCGGGTTCTACGAGGCTTAAGGCGCCCCCTCGCGGTGGCCACGGGTCCCAATGAGTTGGAATGTCTCTCCTCCTCTCCCGTGGTCCTCTCCTGCTCCAGGGCAGTTTCCCCCCTCATGACCCGGAAGACATAAAGGTCACCTTCCAGTCCTTCTAGGCGTCCCGGCCGGGTCAGAACCCCAGCCATCTGTGACAATGGAAAGAAAAAATGTAAACAACAGAAAATATGACTTTATTTTGAACTTCTGAAATAATTATTAGAATAAAGGCACATGAGCTCTTGATTTACAACAGCTACTGTAACCAAGGAAAAAGGGCAAGGGGTGTTTATAAAGTATAGTAGGTCAGTTTCTAGAATAAATAGGTTTCCATGTGAGGCATTAGGTGGAGGTACATCAAGGTTATTAAAATCTGATTTTTTTTTCTATGAGCAACAGATATAAAAACATTCATCACTGACCGAATGTCATAATTAAGCCATACTTTTGGAAAGCTGAAATTTAGACTGTTGTACATACTGCACTCAGCAATAAATGTGCAAGGAACATTATTTAAACATTACAATATGAAACTTTTTATGTCAGTCTAGCTATTTCATTTGTGAAAACTGGACATCAAAAACAAATCCTTAATTAAAAGGTCTAGATTTGACGAGCTGTATGGAGGAGAGTTAATAGGATTTTGCTTGACAAATTGAAATGAGTAGTGATTTTTTCCATAAGCAAACTCAGACTAAAAATACAAAAAGGAACAAAAATTAGACAGCTTAGAAAAGCCCACAAAATGATGAATCTGTTCTGCATCATAGGTTTATAATATCCTCCAGATTTTTTTTGATGCAATCAGTTAAATAATATTTTAATGCTTATGTGAAGTCTGTACTTTCAATTTCTAAACGTGTTTGATCCTTTTGCAGGGTTACAAGGAGGAAAAACTTATTCTAGCAGCCACGGGTTGAAGGCAGGATCAAGTTTAGTGGGGCAGATTCATGCACTCACTTCAATATGGGAATTCAGAGTCACCAGTTCACCTAATGGGCATGTTTTGATGCAACCCTAGTAGAATTTGTAATGTGGTAGTGAGGATGCATTTTGAAGTACTGTAGGCAGTTCACAGGCTAAATACTTCTGGCGTCCATGCTACAAAAAAAGACACAGCTGTTCTAAAGATGTTCCGACAATGGCAATGGTCTCCTGGATTGTCCTAATTATTATGTTTTTATGAAACTGGAATAAAAGCCCACACTGACATGTAGAAACTGCACAAACACCCCACAGAAGGTTTCTAGCCTAGAAATGTAGGACTTTGGATTGTTGAGACAGGTCAGGTTAGGTCAGGTTGGGGAGCATGTACTGGAACAAAGCGTTGCTGCACCCACAACACAACAAAACAGCTCAGGATTCCGGTTGGCCACCCCCCAGGCAGACACGTGGTGCAGTCCCAACCTCCAGAAATGACCATCTATCTACCGCACCCAGGTATTACATGGGTATCCCATTGGCCTGGTCGGGCCCTCAACAATGAATATCCTGCGTGCTGGGTCACCCTCATGGAATGGCAGCACATGGCCGTAGTGCCGTAACTGACACTCCCTCACAATGCAGGTAATGTGCCTTATTTAGGACTCTGTGAACAACTGCTTATTCGACACAAAGTCAAACCAGCGGTACCCAAGGATTCTCTGAAGAGACACAGTACCAAAGGAGTTTCAGGTCACTGGATGTCTCGCAACCACATAGCAAAACAGGAAGCACTAGGACTCTGAAGACTTGGACCTTCAACCTTTTGCAAAGGCTCAACATACCCCTTTCTAGCTACCTCGTGAGCCCCCCCACCCCCATGCTCTCCCAGTCCATCTACTGACTTCATAGGAAGAGTCACCAGAGACATGAATGTCACTGCCGAGGTAAGTAAACCTCTCGACAAGGTTAAGGTTGAGACAGCAGTGCTAAATACTGTGTCAACATATCACTTCAGTCCAGTAATTAGTTTAACATTTTAATGCTGTTATGTGTGAAATCCATACACCCCAATTCTGAACTCATTCAATCTTCATAGGGTTTATTGAACCTTCCTTGGTACAATTAGAAACAAGACAGAATCCAGCCTAACAGTCCATTGCTGGCACAATAATTTAGACACATTAATTAAACACTTACCTCACCACGATATGGGAGAAAGCTGGAATACCCAGAGAAAACCCAAATCAGCATGAGATGAATCTGTAAATTCCACACTGACAATGACCCAATAGACAATTAAACCTCGGTTCTCAGAAAAGTGAAGCCACAGTGCTCATCAATGCATCACTCCACTATCCCATGATGCAGGGTGTTTATCAATTTACCCTGAATTGTTCACACTTTTAGAATGACATATATCATCTTTCTGGCCTTCTATTTTTGAAGTCGTATGCAGTACATTACCGGAAATCAGAGTTTCAACGTAACTTGCGTGATGCCGCAGGGAATGGACGGGCATCCCAGTGATTGATTCCTTGCCTGGATGGGATGCCACAATTAAGAAAATTGGAAAGACAGGTTCTCTGACCAGATGGGAACAGGAATCCTTACCCAGCAAGGAGGCCGGTATGTTGGAAGAAATGTATCACCACAGGGCATCATGGGAGTTGGAATCCCGGAGTATAGCTCTGTTGGGTTCCATGTGTGCCACCTGAGGGATATGTGGAGGGATATGGTCCCTACTTTGTGGAACTCCTGTCTGACCCGGAAGTGTTTCCAACTCACCATGCCTTAGCCTTTGAAATACGACTGGGTCAAAGATAAGAGGAGCCACTTCACAGTCAGAGTGAAGGTGGTTTACAAGGCTTACTGGGAGAGGAGTGGAGAAAGAACATTCTATTGCTGTACTGATTACACTTTGATCATATTTACCTGTCTGTTAAGGTAACATAGTTAATAAACATTATTAAGAAACATTGACATAAACATTATTAATAAAAACTGTGTTGGTTGGGTGTGGTTGTGTCTGGTGTTTGGGGCTTGGTGGTGCCCCCTACTGGTTACATCTGTAAGCAGAAAGTCCAAGGCTGCATCATTATACAGTATGTTGTATATCATTATTTTAAAAATAATTTCCCCAGTGCTAAGTGTCATTATTTACATGAAACTATTGCATTGAATTAATTGATTTGCATTATTTATCAGTTAAACCAATAAATGCTTATGCAGTATTTCTATTTCTACCAGGCTTCTACTTCCTAGAAAACGTTTTGACAGATTCTACTCCCTCCACCAAATAATTTATTAATCCATGAATCCTTTTTCTCTGCCGCATATCCATACAGAAAGATTTGTGACACTCTGTTAGCTGAATCAATTTTTTTACATGGCGTATTCAGCAAATTCTGAAGTAGTCTGTGTACTCCTGAGTCACCATGTCTGCAAAAAGTTGATCTTCAATCGTTATATCCCCTAACGCCTTCCAATTTTCCCCTGCAAACCTGCCAAACAACATAAATCTGGGAGAGCTAGCTGCACATGTTACTAACAGATAAAACTTTACAAGAACATCTGAAAATGAAGGGCAATAGAAGACTATTCAGCCCACACAGCCTTGCTTGAATTTTTTTTTCAGAAGAGTGACTACATACTGTAAACTGACAAAAAAATCCAGCTGTTTTAAGATGGAGGACAAAAACTCATGGGACCCATAAGAATTACATCAATACAAAAAAATAAAATAATGTCATATATGAATAATTTATTCCAAAAACGTGTGATAATACAAACCATTCCAATAAGGATGCATTTAGTCATCAGTGTTAAGTTATATGTAATATTTCCCCTGTTTCGCCTTTTGTGACAGCGTTTTAGTGATTTCAGCAATCGATGTCTTGTAGTATTTAAGTGCAGAAGTGGGTGGACTAACATTCCAACTGGGTTTAAGGAAAATTCCCTCCTAGGGGAAGATCATACATTTCTAAAACCCATTCAGGAGGAGCAATTAATGAACAGGTAATTTGTCCCCCAAAATGAAAGATGGCAGTGCTCCTCTGAGCAGGTCCCGGATTAGACACCATCATGGTTGCCTGGGATGTGGTACAGAAGGGCAACCCTGCCAGGGGATACTGTCAGTAGAGGACCACCCTGTTATGGGCAGATCTACGTGACCCAATGCTTCTGTCATGCAATGCTGTTTCACCAGAAATGCTCTAAGATCAAAGGAGGCATCTTGCCTCACTCAGGGAGAAGGAGTGGTGTGGAGTTGGAAGGAGTGGAGGAGGAAAAGAAAGAAAGAGAGGGAAAGAATGAAAAGAATTGTATTGTGTTTCTGCCACTGTTATAAGGAAGTCTTTTTAAGGTATTTGTATAGTAAACCTTGTATTTGCACCTGGGACTTGCGTCTGTGCAGTTGTGTCTGGGTTTGGGTAACAACAACACCCCCTTGTGGTCACAAGTGTCATGATCACCCTGCTGCTCCATGCATGTCTTGTTCTCTTTTCATTCTTCAGTTGTTTTCTTTTTCTGCATGAATTGTTTTAACCAGTTTTGATTTCAGTTAACTGTTAACTAGTTCTTTTTAAAATACAAGCATTTTTTTAATAGTTTTTCTTTTGTTCCTTAATTGTTATGGTCAGCCCCCTAATTTTGTTGGGCTACTGTTAGGGCAGACACATGAAGATGCTCTATTTAAAGACCATGTTAGCTGAGGCATTGAGTTTTCCTAATAGTCATTGGGTCTTCTTCCCTGAGTAGTTGCTCAAAAATTTGTCTAATTGTGTGAAAATTTAATTTTGGAAGTAAATATTGTTTTTAGTTTGAATTCTTTTGGTTTAGAAGATTCCTCTCCTCCTTTATATAAGTACTTGGAGTTTTTTAAAGATATATTTGAATCTATTTATTTTATGAACTGTCCATAACTGAAGTCCAAGTAAGGAGACAACTTGTGAGCTGCACACAGGAATAGCCAGAAGATCAGATGAAATCAGTCCTCGAGTTCTTGATCAAGTTTATGGTATCATCTGTCATCTGTTCATTCTGTACCTAAGGCTCCAGAAAGTGCCACTGATGCAGAAAACACCCTGCATTGTTCCTGTTCAAAAAAGGTAGGTACCTCTTCACCTAATGACTACAGACCCATGGCATTTATGTCTCACATCATGAAGACCTTTGAGAGGCTGGTCCTAGATTATATGAGTCATCTTATGGTAGACCACCTGGACCCATTGCACTTTGCCTACCGGACAATTGTCTGATGCAATTATCTATCTACTCTGCAAGGCTTATTCTCGGCTAGACAAAGCTGGCTGCATGGTGAGCAATTTTGTTTTTTGATGTCTCCAGTGCCTTCAGTACCATTCAGCCATCTCTATTAAGGGGTAAACTCAGAAATATGCAGGTGGAAGAGGCTATGGTGTCCTGTCAGGCAGACTGCAGTTTGTGAGAGTCTAGGATTGTGTCTCTGTTATAATAGTGAGCAACACTGGAGCACCAAGAGGAACAGTCCTGTCTGCTTTTTTCTACACTCTATACACCTCTGACTATTAATGAAACAGCAGGTCATGTCACTTGTAGAAATTCTTAGATGATTCTGCACTTAACTTCCTCATGGACATAAAGTGAGAAGTCAAGCAAAATGACACCTTTTATTGGCTAACTAAAAAGATTACAACACGCAAGCTTTCATGGCAACCCAGGCCCCTTCTTACATCTTGCCTAATCTTACATCTTTTCATTACATCTTGCCTGAAGAAGGGGCCTGAGTTGCCTCGAAAGCTTGCATATTGTAATCTTTTTAGTTAGCCAATAAAAGGTGTCATTTTGCTTGACATCTCACTACATTCACAATGGCTAACACAGTGCAACACCCTAGTACTCATAGAGACAAATATACTCCAATCTATCCACTTTTTATTTTTTGTTGGTTTAGTTTGTTTACTCTTTTTTGCAGAGTTTATTATTTAAAGTTAAAAAGTTTTTTTTTTGTTTTCATCTTCTTTTATTTAAAGTTGAAATATAAATATAACATGACAAACATAAGTGGTTAAGGTGAGTAATTAGTGTTAGCTTTTCAAGCTACAATTGTTTATGATGTGCCACAGAAACTTAATCCCAGTGTACTGACTCCATTGGGTTGCAGCAGTATTTAAATAAGAATGGAATCAGGAACCAGATCGTGGTTTTATTAACAGGCAAAAATCAATACTGGGTAGACAATACTCTAAGAAACAATCCCAGAACATGAAACCAAAATTATAAATCAAAGAACATAGTGGAGGAACCTAAAACCAAAATAATTTCATGTAACCACAGCCAAAGACAGAGTCAATTATGTGCAGGCAGTGTGGTGCAGTGGTTAAGGCTTTAGACATCACACCCTAAGGCTGTGGGTTCAATTCCTGCTACTGACACTGTTTGACCCTGAGTAAGTCACTAGACTTGCCTGTGCTTCAATTGGAAAACCAATAGAAATATAACCAATTGTATCATAAATGTTTGTAAGTTGTCATGGGTAAAGGCATCAGCTAATTATATAAATGTAAAAAAAATATCTGAGGCCAAGTACCAGACTTAAACACTAATGACCCTGCTAGTCATTTCTTTGTTGTATCCACAAACTTGGACAAACCATCAAGTACATGACACTGAGCTTTATGCTCTTGACCTAGGAATGTCACCACCACACAATTCCGGTGGACCTTAATTGCAAATAGACCAAACAGAATGCAGAATGCCTATACTAGAAACCAAAGGGTGCAAAAAAAACAAAAAAAACAATACCATTGGATTCCATAACATTACAAAGACCCAACACAATGCCTTGGTTATTTTTTAAAGGCCAAGGAATGACTGCAGAAAATTTAAATACAACTCAGATGATGATGGCCAGCATTTTACTTTCTTAACATAAAGTATGATGGAATCAACCATGCATGAATCGCCACACAGTCCTGTGTGGCTTAGGCCCAGGGGCCCAAAGATCGTGGTGGTGTGCATGGAATTGAAACCAACAGTCTTGGTAGCAGAACCCAGGTAATGATGTTGTGCCCCCAACTTTAAATAAGTTTTCTACTACATATACTACAACATAGTGATATGTGTTGGTTGAGTGAGATAATGTTGATGGCTATGTTATAGTTTGTAGCTTTACAGATTATCTCAGGTACACCTGTTAGAGAACAGCTTGCAAGCACCAGCAAAATCCAGTGTAGACCCATTTGTTTGGCTTTAGCATACACAGCGTCAATTCAAGCAAATTAGTGACAGTCATTTTTGTTCGCTTGTGGGGAAAGAAGGCAGCCAAAGAAATAAGTTAAATTATTGCCCAATTTGTATTATTGCTGGGCACGTTGTTTGAGGGTTTACTTTATTTGTATTTTATTACTGAATGCAAAGTGTTTATAGAATTTATCCCCAGTTGCCAGCTCTTCAGTTAAAGCATGCTATTCTTGTATAAATGATATAATAAGTGCTGTCTATGCTGGTTGCATAATCAGGTTTATTAGACTGTGATTGAGTCCTCTAAATAAAAATCAACATCAGCATTTGGTTGAATTGCACATTTTTTTTATTGCTTCTGGCTGCCAGGAGTGACTGTGGGTGGGGGGATTGATGTCTTGTTAGGCCCATGGGCCTGTGGACTTGAAAATTGTCCTTGGAATCGACTGGTAAAGCAACTGCTTGCAAGAACATTGTGATAAGAGAACGATGGCAGATAAACTACGTCCACCGTCTGTGGCTGTTTCATGAGCAAGTTGGTTTTCAGAACAGGCATGGCCTCTCTGTTATTTTTACAGGATGCCAGTAGAAAAGAAAGTCAAGACCAACCCCATTTTGATTTTCTTTGTGGTTTTCACGCTCCAGCATAAATTACCCAACACGCATGTTGCTAAGAATTATTTGTGACACATCTGAATTCTACGTTTCCACTCTTTCTGATTAAATTTAAGGTTTTTCAGGACTTGAAATATGTTTTATTGTATGGAAATGAAAATAATGTTGTTGTAAACGTTACATAAATAGCTAGTTTCTGAATATTTGTGGCATATTTATGACTAACGGCTGTTACAGTTTAAACATTGTGGTTAAAGCCTTTTTTCTAGGCAACATGAACTAACTTAAAGAAAGAAAGAAAGAAAGAAAGAAAGAAAGAAAGAAAGAAAGAAAGAAAGAAAGAAAGAAAGAAAGAAAGAAAGAAAGATTTTCTTGAATCCAGGTTTTTGAATGGTTCAATTGTAAAATACAAAGAAATGTTTGCTGGCACTACTTTCCTGACAACATCCACCTACGAGTCGCTCCATTTTGTGGGCCTGCTTATTCCTGCAAAGGTTCATGAGATACCAGAGCTTTTCCCAGCAGCATCATGCAAAAGTCAGAATTTAACTCTGGATGGACCAGTACAGGGTACATGCACACACCCACTGTCACAATCTAATATGCACACATTGTTGTGAAATGTGAAACAAACATTGAGTACCTCGAGATAATCCTGGTGAGTGCTGAGAAGATGTGTAAACTCTACACAGATGATTTGGTCCCTTGAAACAAAAGGACAGCTCTGTTCTACTGTGCAACCCTCAAATAAGAGCTCAGTCATTCATTTTCCAAACCTACTGTACTTATTTGACTTTTGGTTCAGAAGGAACTTAAGTCTATATTGGGATTCCAATTTTGAGCTGTTGTATTAAATGAGATTAGAGTAAGAGCATACTGTAAGAGCATAGTAAAAATCATGTGCCACTTGTTCTTCTTCTTCTTTTGGTCTATCCCGTTAAGGGTTGCCAAAGCAGATCATCTTGTTCCATATCTTCTTGTCCTCTACATCTTGTTCTGTCACACTCATCACCTGTCCTCTCTCACCACATCCATAAACCTTTCCTCTTGCCTGGAAGTTCTATCCTTAACATCCTTTTCCCAATATACCCAGCATCTCTCCTCTGCACATGTCCAAACCAACACAATCTCACCTCTCTGACTTTGTCTCCCAACCTTCCAACCTGAACTCACCCTCTAATGTATTTGTAATTTCTGCCAGCACCCTCTTGGCTAACCGTACTGGTGGCGGGCATTGTTAATTGTCATCTCTAGACAGAGGAGCAGCTTCAGCGACAGACTGCTGTCACTGTCCTGCTCCACTGACAGACTGAGAAAATCGTTCCTCCCCCAAACTATGCGATTCTTCAATTCCACCCGGGGGGGTAAACGTTAACATTATATAAAGTTATTGTCTGTTTTTTTACCTGCATTATTATCAATCTTTAATTTAATATTGTTTTTTGTATCAGTAAGGTGCTGCTGGAGTATGTGAATTTCCCCTTGGGATTAATAAAGTATCTATCTATCTATCTATCTATCTATCTATCTATCTATCTATCTATCTATCTATCTATCTATCTATCTATCTATCTATCTATCTATCTATCTATCTATCTATCTATCTATCTATCTTAACCCGGGCCGCGACCGAACCGGTATGGAAATTTGTATTGTTGTCCGCTGTTTGATCTGGCAAAATTTTCAACTGGATTCCTGACATAACCCTCCCCATTTATCTGAGCTTGGGACCGGCATGAAAAAACACACTGGTTTGTGCATTCCCTGTGGCTGGGTTGTATAAATAAAAACAATAAATAACAGAAACATAAGATAATTAATAAATAAAAAGCATAAATAAATAAATACAGTACAATAAATAAGACCCCTCCTTTAATCGCCACCTTATCGTGGTGGAGGGGTTTGCGTGTCCCAATGATCCTAGGAGCTCTGTTGAACTCTGTTCCTCAAGGCTCTGGATGTTGTAGGACTGTCTTGGTTGACACGCCTCTGCAACATCGCATGGACATCAGGGACAGTGCCTCTGGATTGGCAGACCGGGGTGGTGGTCCCCCTCTTTAAGAAGGGGGATCAGATGGTGTGTTCCTACTACAGAGGGATCACACTCCTCAGCCTCCCTGGAAAAGTCTATTCAGGGGTCCTGGAGAGGAGGGTCCGTCGGATAGTCGAGCCTCGGATTCAGGAGGAACAGTGTGGTTTTCGTCCTGGTCGCGGAACAGTGGACCAGCTCTATACCCTTAGCAGGGTCCTGGAGGGTGCATGGGAGTTTGCCCAACCAGTCTACATGTGTTTTGTGGACTTGGAAAAGGCATTCGACCGTGTCCCTCGGGGAATCCTGTGGGGGGTGCTCTGGGAGTATGGAGTACCGGCCCCCTTGATAAGGGCTGTTCGGTCCCTGTACGATCGTTGCCAGAGCCTGGTCCGCATTGCCAGCAGTAAGTCGAACCCGTTTCCAGTGAGAGTTGGACTCCGCCAGGGCTGCCCTTTGTCACCGATTCTGTTCATAACTTTTATGGACAGAATTTCTAGGCGCAGCCAGGGCGTTGAGGGGGTCCGGTTTGGTGGGCTCAGGATTGGGTCACTGCTTTTTGCAGATGATGTTGTCCTGTTTGCTTCATCAGGCCGTGATCTTCAGCTCTCTCTGGATCGGTTCGCAGCCGAGTGTGAAGCGGCTGGGATGAGAATCAGCACCTCCAAATCCGAGACCATGGTCCTCAGCCGGAAAAGGGTGGAGTGCCCTCTCAGGGTTGGTAGCGAGATCCTGCCCCAAGTGGAGGAGTTCAAGTATCTCGGGGTCTTGTTCACGAGTGAGGGAAGAATGGAGCGTGAGATCGACAGGTGGATTGGCGCGGCATCCGCAGTAATGCGGGCGTTGCATCGGTCTGTCGTGGTGAAAAAGGAGCTGAGCCACGAGGCGAAGCTCTCAATTTACCAGTCGATCTATGTTCCTACCCTCACCTATGGTCATGAGCTATGGGTAGTGACCGAAAGAACGAGATCGCGAATACAAGCGGCTGAAATGAGTTTTCTCCGCAGGGTGTCTGGGCTTTCCCTTAAAGATAGGGTGAGAAGCTCAGTCATCCAGGAGGGGCTCAGAGTAGAGCCGCTTCTCCTCCGCATCGAGAGGAGTCAGATGAGGTGGCTCGGGCATCTGATCAGGATGCCTCCTGGACGCCTCCCTGGTGAGGTGTTCCGGGCACGTCTAACCGGGAGGAGGCCCCGGGGAAGACCCAGGACACGTTGGAGGGACTATGTCTCTCGACTGGCCTGGGAGCGCCTTGGGATTCTCCCGGAAGAGCTAGAAGAAGTGGCCGGGGAGAGGGAAGTCTGGGCATCTCTGCTCAAGCTGCTGCCCCCGCGACCCGACCTCGGATAAGCGGGAGACAATGGATGGATGGATGGATGGACAATAAATAAGATGAGTTTTTGAAAGTAACAAACAGTACAATTACACATCAACTATCAGTAGGGTACACAGTACAGGTAAGGCAGGATCAGTAAACTGGAGTTCAGTGATGTTATGGCCTAGGGAAAGAAGCTGTCTCTGGTGGAGTGAGTGGTGAGGCTCTGGCAGCACTTTGCAGAAGGCAGAAGCAAAAACAGGGGACGAGCTGGATGGCTGTCATCAGAGATGATGAAAACGGCTCTCCTGGTTTTGTAGGTGGTATAAAGCACTGGAAGGTCAGCCCCATTGATTTTAGAAGCTGCAAGACAATCCTTTGTAGGAGCCTGTGATCTTGGCAAGTCAGGTTACCAAACGACACCATGATGCATCTAGTCAGGATGTAATAGTGCAGTGGTAAAAATTTACTAGTGTTTTGCTTTCCACCCCAAAGCTATTTAGCCTCCTTAGGAAAAAAAGCATTTGCTCTGCCTTTTAGAGTATGTAGGTACTATTGACAAACCATGAAAGGCAGTCAATGATCTGAACACCCAGGAACCTGAAACTGCTAAATGTCTGGACAGGGGAACCATTTATGTGGAGTGGAGTGTGATTGCCTTTCTTCTTTCTGAAGTCAATAATGACCTCCTTTGTTTTGTTAACATTCAGGGAGAGATTGTTGTTATGGCACCATACAGTCAGATATTTTACCTTTCTACAGTAGGCATCATTGTGACTAATGAGGCCAATCACAATGGTGTCATCCACGAACAAGATGATGCTGCTGCCGTCATGCCTAGCTACACTGTCATAACCACAGCAAGGAAACATTTATTCAAACACCTATACTTATTCAGCAAATTTACAGTAAACACTCAACTAAACCTGCACATTTTTTGGAAATTATAGGACCTATTGCAGTGACAAGAGCAGAAATCTGAAAATGGGTGGACTTTAATTAAATAATAATAATTAAACCGCTGTTCTGGTCCTGTTCTTAATCAGAGTAAAATTGTGAAAGTGAAGATGATTCAGAGAGTAGGGTCTAGGTGCATGGGCTCAATCCATTTTGGTATCTTCTTTAATAAGCCATATATACTCATTTTAAAATGGAACTTTCCATGGTAGGCTAGCATGTTTTTCATGAAAAGGAATCAGACGTCTTGTAGTAGATGTGTGCTAGTGAGCGCAATCTTTGGTGCTTATGCTTAAATGATGACGGAGTCATGAAGCAAATGTTTCTTTGGATTCTATCATTATTTTTTAAAGTTGTCCATGATCATAGTTAGGTATAGATCTGTTTGTCTAGCAAATGTGATCTGAACCAAGTGTAAAAGGCATGTAAGAAGAATCTGGCTAGTAATCATAGAGAGGCCTACACAATCACATCAAAGTATTTCTAATTAAATTAAATTAAATCACATTTTTGAAAGGTGCAGTAAATGTGTGTGATTTATGTGTCATTCATATGTAAGAAAACTCCGTTTCATATGTTTTTTTTTCTCCTCTTCAGTCGTTACCATAACATTTTCTCAGCTCTGATTGGATGGATCAGCTGTCTGGGTGGGTGGACCTGTGCCACCCTGTCTGTTATAAGGTTTTTGTGCCTAGCCTGAAGCAATCATATGTATTCTCCACACAGAAACGCCCATGCTAGGATTTCAGCTGAGAGGCAGCAATGTTGTGCTACTGTGCCATCTTCCTGTCCTTATGAATTAAATTTACATTCTGTAAGCAAGCATTGGTTCTGCAACAGAATTTACTTTGCCATATTATTTGTTTTCATAAAGATAGGCCTCTACAGATGAAAACTGTTTCAGAATGTTTAATTTATGAACAGACTCTTTACTTCTTAAAGCTGCAGTCAGAAGGAGACTTTCTGACAATATCAAGCATAAGGCATGAGCCAGCCCTGTGACACCACTCCATCACAGTCCACACTCTCTTATACTGTGTATTCACACTCACATACTGTGTATCTGGCCTAATATCTTATTTATTACCTGGACATGGGAGGAAACCAGAATGCTTACATAATACCTATAGGAATGTGCTGCAGAGAGAAAGAGAAAGAGAGGGCACAAACTCCATGAGACAGTGATTAGGTTGAAAATAAAAGTCAGGTCCCAGGGATTAACCACTGAGTCACCACACAGACGTGAATCATCCATTGTATAGCAGCACTAGTACATTGCTATTTACTTTTTATTGAATGTGATCATAATTGCCTTTGTTTCTTTCTCAATACAGTATGTAGATTTATTGTTATTGGCAACTGTAATTTAATCAATAAAATGAGTCAATGTGTACCTTTTGAAGATTTATTAACTTATTTTGGGGCATTATAGAGTGATTTTTTTATTGAAAATGTGCACAATTATTTTTATTGCAGCCATGCAGATTTGATAAAGAATTGTACTGATCACATATGGCAAGCCAAATTAACATTTAGAGATATCTCCAAATTTTAAGATAAGGAAATGCAGTTTCAGATATCTCATGAATTAGAAGATATCTTGAAATAAGATCCCCTGAATTTTCAGATTTCTCAAAGACATGATGAGATATCTTAAAATAAGTCTAAAGTCATTATGAGATATGTGAAATTCAATTCAAGATATCTTAAATCGTCTTCCTGTAAAACTGTGTATATTCTCAATGGGACTTCCTGTATATTTTAAGAGGTCTTGAAATAAATGTCAGATATCTTGAAATAGGCAGGAAGTTATTTTAAGATATCTTGAAATACATTTCATATATTTGAAAATTTACAGGAAACTATTTTAAGGCATCTGGAAATGAATTTGAGATATCTTAAAATGCATTTCAGATATGCCAAAATGGTCTGGATGTTTTTTAAAATATGCAGAAAAATAATTTGCGATGATTTAAAATTTATTTGAGATACCTTCATTTTGACTCATATTTCAGATATCTAAAATACATTTTTAGTTATCTCCACTTCCTTTCGTGCTACCTTATTATGTGTTTTCCCTCCATTTCAGATATCTTAAAATGTATTCACATATCTAAAATATATTTTAGGATATCTTTAAAAGTCATGAACTTATTTCAAGCATACAGCAGATGGAGTTTAACTGGGAGCCACATGCCCTCCCCCCAGATGCAAAATGTTACTGAAATAAATCTTCAATTAATGGCTTTTGTTCCCTCAAAAGTTTAAATTAATTAATCTTAAATTAAATTAAGATTATTAAATCTATCCCACCTGAGCAACTCTCACTTACGCTTTGCCCTCCACTAAAACAAACTGAAAAGTATTCTGTACAAAATTAATGATTGATTACTTTACTGTCTCAAATTCAACATGGGAGATGTTACTTCAACTTGAATATTCTGAATATTGTACGTTCATCTTTTACATGTCACATAGCTACTCCTATCAGCAAACAGATCCTCAAGTAGGTTTGAAATGACCACAGAGTCAAGAGTCTGCATCTTGTGCTTGAATGTGCCGCCTCTACAAACCTCAGTCACACACACCACTGAGACAAAATATTTAATGAGCAAAAATGTATCTTTAAAAGGGTTTGAACTTTCCATCAATTCATCCATTTTGTAAACACACATCCTGAGAAGGGATGCTGGGGAGGCTCGTGAGGCGCAAGACAGGAACAGTCCCTGGACAAGACACCAGCCCATCGCAGAATGTCCATACACATGCCACACACACACATACACTAGGGTTGGTTTAATATCGCCAATCCACCTAACATACATGTCTTTTAAGACATTTAACACAATTCCAGAACACCTCACAGCATACATGCATTTTCTAACTTGTTAGAAAAATAGGAATGCATTTCTAACTTGCTCAAAAAATAGGAATACATTTCATTTTGCTACAAGTACAAAAAGCAGGCAAAAAATAAATAAACAAATTTCTCTCAATATCGATAATGGAACTTGTGTGCTTTATCAGAATTTCAATGATTTAAACAAATTACTGTAAGTGAGATGTAGGTGACTGTAAATTTATATACAAACAATCTATGATAAATGACTTTGGAAATGATGTAAACATATAGCAGTTCAGTTGCAACTCTAAAAAAATGCAGTTATTATTTTACAGTTTGTCCGGCCCCCCAAATCCGAAGTGTCAAACTCTGCCATGACGTCAAGGTATCTGAAATCATTTTCAGAAATCTACAATAAAATGGTTCCAGATATTTTAGAACAGCATTTTGTCAATCTTCAGATCTCTAAATATATTTCAAGATATCTCAAAATTGCTTCCTGCTCATTTCGAGATATCCTAAATGCATTTCAAGCTATCTTAAAATACACAAGAAGTACCATAGTAAGACATTTTTAAGAAAGTAATTTCAAGATATCTCAAAATACATTTCAGTTAACTTAAAATTCAGGCAACATCTCAAAATGTTTTTGACATTTCCTACAAATGTGGATTCATTTATTTTGAGATATATGAAAATGTATTTTGAGATATTGTGAGATATATTTCAGATATCTCGGAATAAATTGCAGACATCTTCAAATGTAAAGCTGGAGATACCTGGAGTTTCAGTTATTATAAAAAGTAAACTGCAGTTTATGATATCTGAAAATCATGTTGAGATATCTATAAATTTAAATTCAACTGAAAATTTAGCACAGATATTGTTATTTCTGTTGAAAAGTTGATTATGATTTGCTGTGTATCAGCCTCAGTGCAGAGCTATGAGAACAATATACATTTGCTTAAGATTGAATTAAAATAGCGTTACCTGTAGATATTGTTTAAAGAGAATAAAGTTATAAAAAAAGATTAAATAAAGTGTAGTGTTGTTTGTTTGGAACAAATTGCCAATGTTTCTAGAGGTATAGATTGCTCTTTACCCTCCGATCTCACCACACCTCCTCTGAATTACTTGTTTACCCAATTGAAAAAGAACTGGATTTTCACTGGCAACTCTCCACTTTCTCAATTCTGTTTGTAATTTACCAAACAAAGGAGGTCTTTATTATTTTAGATAACAGCAAAGTATTGGCTCCTTAAGCTGAAAGACCTGCGGACAAAGCTGACAGATAAACATATGCCTTGGTTGAAGAGGGTCATTTCTGAAATTGATGCTGAAAAGAAGCAAAGTTTTTCTGCCAATCTAATTTTGCTGCATATATGCCTTAAGTGTCCATTTTAGATTTACTTCTCATATCCTGAGAGATGGTCAATGGTGATCTTCTTTTATTTTTCTGTTTTTTCATAAAGCAAGAAGGATGATATAATAAAATAAATAAGCAATTAACTTTATATTGTTGGTGAGCTATTTGGCAGAGAGAGAGAGCAAAATAAAAGCTGCTAGGAAGAAAGTAAACTTTTACTGCTAAATGATCTGTAAAAGATGTTTCTCAGAACATCCTTTGAGACAGTCTTCATGCAAGATAATTAGTGGTTATATAATAGCTTTGTTGACAGATTAAATGTAAGGCAAAATAATAACACCTGTATTTGAATCTGCCGAGATGCTGGTAAAGATAGTCAGTACATAAAGGGGAAGACTTTGAAGGTGATGAAGAATTAACCTTTCTTCTGTAAAAACTAACTACTTGAGTTTGAACCATGGACCCTTCTGTCTATGTCATGCACAGTGGACACTTAAGTAACCTGATTTCTGTAAGAGAGATGTTTTGCTTATTTTATGAATGTAAGCTGAATAATGTTATGCTCTTACCACCTTTTTCCTTAGTGAACGGCATGTCCTCTGCTCCTGCCATTTTGATTGTGTTCACTTTTAGTGGTCACCATGGCTCATCCCTAATCTGTGATTGAACTCTGGTCTTTGAGCTCTTATTTCAAGTCGCTGAGTAAACAAATAAAAGGTAAGTAAATGTATATTGGACCAGTATGTAGAGCTTCACATGAGAGAAGAATATCCAGCAAGAGCAGCAAGGGTTTTGTACTGCTCATGGTACTATTTACCATCATGTTCTTCTTGGGGGTTCACTCAAGATGATTCTATCTATCTATCTATCTATCTATCTATCTATCTATCTATCTATCTATCTATCTATCTATCTATCTATCTATCTATCTATCTATCTATCTATCTATCTATCTATCTATCTATCTATCTATCTATCTATCTATCTATCTATCTATCTTTCTTTCTTTCTTTCTTTCTTTCTTTCTTTCTTTCTTTCTTTCTATTTTGTAAAGTTTATGCTTAAGAGATGCACTTAGGATAAGGGGATTAGGCATACCTTGTTGTTTTTCTGTTGCTCGTCAAACAATATCAAAGTTTTCATTCTAAGACAGTCATCCACCTCTGATCAATCAGCTTTAAAGTTAGCTTCTGTCATCATAGATTAGTGACTACATGCCACCAGATACTAATATTACATATTATTTAATCAAATACTGTAGGACATATGAGTAATAAAAAATGCTTTGCTATTTTAAAATTCCAAATATTATTTGAGAAGCACCTTGATCATTGCAGAAGAGTAAGCAGAAAGGGTGCTCAAATTTTGGTTTGTTTTAAACACAACACAATGTCAAACAAACTAAACGTCTTCTTTTCAAACAAAAAAGTCACAATTAAAGTTATTGATCCTTTAAACAACAGTGAACAGAACAGGGTTACATTTGAAAACTCATAAACTTCTAATCTGCAGAAAACAGACTTTATGGGGATATTGTCTAACAAAAACAGAATGTGAACCTACAAAAAATGTATTTATAAATAATATGAGATGTCACTCAGTTTCGAAACAAATACATGCATACACCTAACACTAAACAGCCAAATTGGATGAATAAGGACATCATAATAATTTAAAGCTGGCAAGATCAATCTAAAAAAAATATAAGTAAGTTAAAACATTCAGAAAAGTTCAGAAAAGAAAAACATTGCTACTAAAGCCAAAAGAGTCAACCATTTTCCAGCTATGAAAAAATACACAAATAGCCAATGAATGAAATTATTTTATTTCACCAGTATACTTGTCTAGAAGACGCAAATAGAATGCTTCATGGAGAAAAGAAAACAAGCTTCACCTTTACAGATTTTAAAAATAGAAGAGTTATATGTGCTTTAGTCCTTAATAAAACCTCTGGCCATAATAGGATTTTACAAGTAGTGTTGAGAGAAATTAAAGATGTAATTTAAAAGGGAGAAGTACATGATGACTAGACAGTTTCAAATATGCCTAATCCACAAGAAAGGAGTCACAAAGATACTATTAATTATAATAAGCCTTTTTACCTATTAAAATATGGAAACTGAAATATAGAAAATAATTTAGGAAACTTTTTTTTTAAATAATGCACTAAATAACATCCATTATGTAATCATGAAGGAAGATGTTACATTATGTGACTTCCAGTCATGAGGTATATCAGACTTGTTGAATGCTGTTGCTGATCTTGTTCCATGTCAGTTTAAATGACTGAAAATCACTGGGAATGTCAAATTACATGACTGGCTGACAGTTTTCCAGCTCAGTCAGGATAGCCTCTTTTTCTGAAAGCCAATACCATGCTGCCTGATGGAGCCAATGCTGTACGAAGAGTTAATAGGTACGCTGACTTCAGCCACAGTCTCTTCTTTTTTTTTCCATTCTGTCATGGTATGTAAAACAGGAAACATCAAACAGACAGGCTTCTCTACTGTTCCTTAATCCTCATCGCTGTATTATATGCATTTCTTTTCCAATAAGCATTCGTTGGTTGTCAGCTCTCATGCACACAGAATCTGTCCCTACAACTAAAGAAAATGTCAAGGCAAGTCACGGACTAGTTGAAGTGAGTCATTGAGGATGTCAGACTAGAAGACTGGCCTTCACAGTAGCAGGTCACCAACTGCTATCATGTGCTAAAATTATGTATGAAAAAGTCATTTAATATGACATGGCCTTAAACCAATCTGTTATGAACAAGAAATTGGAGATTAGGATTTGAAGTACCTTCAGAACTGACTTGATGTTGACTGCTTGTTGGTCTGAATGGCCCATTCTCATCAAAATTATTACAGTGTTCTAATGTACTAGTAGATAAAAGTGAAGCATACATCATAGCTCATTTAGACCATCAAAAAGCCTTTGACACATATCCACACCAAAGAATAATTTGGAAACTAAAATAAACTCTGCATGGAAAGAGGTTATCAGTGTAGCCACTTGGGTGTCTGTGCTTGGACCATAACCTTTACTAATTAATATTAATAGCATTAATTGTGATGTAGTTCGTAAATATTTTAAATTTGCAGATCCTACAATTGTAGACATATTGGAGGTGTGATGATGAATGTTGTTAGTGCATATGCCCCACAACTTGGGTGTGCAATAGATGAGAAAGAAGATTTTTGGAGTGAGTTGGATGAAGTGATGAACAGTGTACTCAAGGGACAGAAAGTGGTGATTGGAGTGGGTTTCAATGGACATGTTGGTGAAGGGAACAGAGGAGACGAGGAGGTGATAAGTAGGTATGGTGTCAAGGAGAGGAATGAAGAAGGTCAGAGGATAGTGGATTTTGCCAAAACGATGGACATGGCTGTGGTGAATACGTATTTAAAGAAGATGGAGGAATATAGGGTTACGTACAAGAGTGAAGGAAGATGTACGAGGGAGATTACATCCTAGGCAGAAGAGTCAATCTGAAGGAAATTGAAGACTGCAAAGTGGTGGCAGGGGAAAGTGTAGTTAAGCAGCATAGGATGGTGGTCTGTAGGATGACATTGAAGATCAAGAAGAGGAAGAGAGTGAGGGCAGAGCCAAGGATCAAATGATAAAAGTTGAAAAAGGAAGACTGCAAGGTTGAGTTTAGGGAGAAGGTGAGACAGGCACTGGGTGGTAGTGAAGAATTACCAGAGAGTTGGGAAACTACAGCAGATGTAGTAAGGGTGAGCAGCAAGAAGGGTGCTTGGCGTGACATCTGGACAGAGGAAGGAGGAAAAGGAAACCTGCTGTTGGAATGGGGAAATACAGGCGAGTAAACAGAGGAAGAGGATGGCAAAGAAGAAGTGGGATAGTCAAAGAGATGCAGGAAGTAGACAAGAGTACAAGGAGATAAAGTGCAATGTAAAGAGAGAGGTGGCGAAGGCTAAAGAAAAGGTGTATGATGAGTTGTATGAGAGGTTGGACACTAAGGAGGGAGAAAAGGACCTGTACCAATTGGCTAGACAGAGGGACCGAGCTGGGAAAGATGTGCAGCAGGTTAGGGTAATAAAGGATAAAGATGGAAACGTACTCACAAGCGAGGAGAGTGTGCTGAGCAGATGGAAAGAGTACTTTGAGAGGCTGATGAATGAAGAGAATGAGAGAGAGAAGAGGTTGGATGATGTGCAGATAGTAAATCAGGAACAGCTACGAAGAGGATGAAGAATGGAAAACTGTTGGTCCCATGACATACCTGTGGAAACATGGAGGTGTTTAGGAGAGATGGCAGTGGAGTTTTTAACCAGATTGTTTAATGGAATCTTGGAAAGCAAGTAGATGCCTGAGGAGTGGAGAAGAAGTAAACTGGTGCCTATATTTAAAAATTAGAGGGATGTGCAGGACTGTAGTAACTACAGGGGAATAAAATTGATTAGCCACAGCATGAAGTTATGGGAAAGAGTAGTGGAAGCTAGGTTAAGAAGGGAGGTGATGATTAGTGAGCAGCAGTATGGTTTCATGACAAGAAAGAGCACCACAGATGTGATGTTTGCTCTGAGGGTATTGATGGTGAAGTACAGAGAAGGCCAGAAGGAGTTGCATTGCGTCTTTATGGACCTGGAGAAACCATATGACAGGGTGCCTCAAGAGGAATTGTGGTATTGTATGAGGAAGTCGGGAGTGTCAGAGAAGTATGTAAGAGTTGTACAGGAGATGTATGAGGGAAGTGTGACTGTGGTGAGGTCTGTGGTAGGAGTGATGGATGCATTCAAGGTGGAGGTGGGATTACATTAGGGATCGGCTCTGAGGCCTTTCTTATTTGCAATGGTGACGGACAGGTTGACAGACGAGATTAGACAGGTGTCACCGTGTACTATGATGTTTGGTGATGACATTGTGATCTGTAGCGAGAGTAGGGAACAGGTTGACGTGACTCTAGAGAGGTGGAGATATGCTCTAGGGCAGGCATGTCAAACTGACTACCATTGGTGGGCCGCTTCGACTGCCATACGTGCGTCATCGGGCCGTACTGTAACAAATACTATTATACAAAGTTACTGTAGCTTTCTTTCCAATACTGAAAACTTTAAAAAATGTAACACTTTTTAGCAATTTATTTCCATACAATCTCCGTACAACAGCGTACAATTAGAGTCTTAGCCTCTTAGCTAGATCCTTATATAGGAGTCTTACAGTCTGAGATCTATTTCTTTTGTCCAGACACTTGACATCTCTTGTTAGTAACCAGTTCGTCAATATCAGGCTTGAAGTCTTGTGCAGCTGCAACCTTTATGAGGGATGAAAGGTGCTCGACATTAAGTCTTGAGCGATGTGGGGTTTTCGTAGCTTTCATTAACGAAAACAATTGCTCAAAGGTAAGTGCTTCCGAACATAGACAGTACTCTCAATGCCAACTTACAGACATGCACATACGAGGGTGGAAGGTAAGTATAGAAGGCTGGCACACCAACTTCGTTGTATTTTGCCTTCAGAATAGAATCTGACTGCAGTTCAATCAATTCCATTTGGATATTCTCAACATTGTACGAGTACGGTGACTTAAACAACGCAAAGTCCTGTTCATGTGAACAGAAATCACAAAAACGCTCACTGAATTAATTGTTCAGTAACTCAAGTTGTAAAACAAATCCTCCAAAAATCAAATTCTCATTTGAATGCTTAAGACCCTGACATGTAGGAAAATGGACAAGATTCTAATTTCTTAATTGATGTGTCCACAGAAGAATCTTGCCTTGGAAGCTTTTCACATCATTGTACATTGTAGTTACAAGTCTGTGTTTTCCTTGTAACTTCAGATTCAAGTCATACAAATGTCCAGTCAAATCCACAGCAAATACCAAGTCCTGCACCCACATGTCATCATTCAGAAAACTCACATCTTTTCCTTTCATCTCTAGAAACAATGTTATTTCTTCTCACAGCAGGAAGAACCTCTTCAGTACTTTGTGACAAGATAACCAGTGTATCTCTGTATAATAAGGAACTGTGTCAAATTCACTTCCTACATCCTCCAGTAATGAAGTAAACCGTCAATGATTTAGTCCACGTGCACGAATGAAGTTGACTGTTTGTGTAACCGGTTTAAGGACTTTGTCTACTTTCAAAACCTTCGAACACAACAATTGTTGGTGGATTATGCAGTGAGCAAACTTGCAATCAGGTTCTGTCTCACGTATTTTTGACAACAGCCTCACACCAACACCGTTAGTGTGTCCCACCATTGTAGCAGCCCCATCTGTTGCCAAACAAACAAGCTTTTCCATAGGCAGAGTGTACTGAGAAAGAACTTCTTCAACCTTGTTGAAAATGTCCTCGCTGGTAGTCGTGTCATGCAAGGGAACAAGTTCCAACAACTCCTCTGTAATTTCTAAGTTTGTGTCACAAGCTCTTATAAATATAGCAAGCTGTGCAATGTCCATTACATCCGTCTTACTCATCAATGGCAATCAAAAAGCACTCTAATTCAATTGACTTATTTCAAAACTGTTCTCTCAAGTTGCTGGCCATGTCATCAATTCTATCAGCAACTGTATTCCGTGTTAATGATATATCTTTGAAAGCCTTTGCTTTTTCAGGACATACGATCTCTGCTGCTCTCACAATGCACTGCTTAATGAAATCTCCCTCAGTATACGGTTTAGCATTGCTCATAATAAGCTCAGCCAGTGCATAACTAGCTTTTACACAAGCCACACCTTCTTTACGCACCTTGAAGAAAAGTGTCTGCTGTTTAATTAGATTACTTTTGATTTCTCGCAGTTTATCTTCTCGCAATTTTCCTGTGTATTTGTCGTGAGTTTCTTTTGGTACAGCAATGACATTATTTCAAATCAGACAATGAATTTTGTCATTTCTTGTCATACAAGAATATAGCAGTTCCTGTTTCTCTTGAAAGATACAATGCTCATCTTGTAGCTTTCTTTTCACCTTGGTCAAGGTCATTGTACCCTTCATACTGCAATGCAAATATTTCATTTTAAATTAAATGACAAAGACATAGGCCTATCAATTTACGCATGTTTGGCATTGTTCAGTTCAAAATTTTACTTTACTAAGTTTACTTCAAAGTTTATATTGTAAAATAAGCCAATATGAAAAAAGCCCCCTGACCCACACTAATTTTACAAACTTAAAATCACAAAAATTTGTTAATAAACTTCTCACATCCACTTCAGATCTTCAGCTGTAGTCTGCATTAACTGTTCGTTACAATACTAGCACAAAATTACATAAAACTAGAGCAAAAAAACGTGAAAATATGCGAGCTATTACTACTCGTGATGGTCAGTTCTGTCCAGTGGCCAGTCTCAGCAGCCCAGCCAGTAGTGTAGCCTGCCAGGCTGCTGCAGCCTAGCACTTCAGTTGCGATGTCACAGCTCATTAACTTTGGTCAAGGCTTGTGGGGTTTTGGGGCAGTGTCATGCCTAGGGTATCAAGGAGCTGAAGCCGCAGCTACAACTGTACTAGCAGATGATATTTCCAGTACCGCAAAGCCATGGGAAAACCCGCTTTTGTCAGAAGGCGGAAGTAAGAAAAGCCAATAAGTAACACCGAAGATACAGAATAATTCAATCACAAATGATAGTAATCATTTTGTAAAAGTTTAGTGCTAACTAGGATCTGTCATGCGGGCCGCGGGTGCCGTGTCTGACATGTCTGCTCTCGAGAGGAGAGGAATGAAGGTCAGTAGGAACAAGATTAAATACATGTGTGTAAATGAGAGGGAGGTCAGTGGAATGGTGAGGATGCAAGGAGTAGAGTTGGCAAAGGTGGATGAGTTCAAATATTTGGGAGTAATGGGGATTGTGGAAGAGAGGTGAAAAAGAGATTGCAGGCAGGGTGGAATGGGTGGAGAAGAGTGTCAGGAGTGATTTGTGACAGATGGATATCAGCAAGAGTGAAAGGGAAAGTCTACAGGACAGTAGTGAAACCAGCTATGTTATATGGGTTGGAGACGGTGGCACTGACCAGAAAGCAGGAGACAGAGCTGGAGGTAGCAGAGTTAAAGATGCTAAGATTTGCACTGGGTGTGACAAGAATGGATAGGATTAGAAATGAGTACATTAGAGGGTCAGCTCAATTTGGACGGTTGGACGACAAAGTCAGAGAGGCAAGATTGCGCTGGTGTGGACATGTGCAGAGGAGAGATGCTGAGTATATTGGGAGATGGACGCTAAGGATAGAGCTGCCAGGCAAGAGAAAAAGAGGAAGGCCTAAGAGAAGGTTTATGGATGTGGTGAGAGAGGACATGTAGGTGATGGGTGTAGCAGAACAAGATACAGAGGACAGAAAGATATGGAAGAAGATGATCTGCTGTGGCGACCCCTAACGGGAGCAGCCGAAAGAAGAAGAAGAAGAAGAAAGAAGACAATTGTAGAGATAGCAGATACTGATGAAGCAGCAAAAATAATTCAAAAAGACCTAGGCAGTTGGGAAAATGCAGTTTAATGTAGAAACTTTTTGAGTGATGAGTGCTACATACATGTAAAAGGGACATTAATTATGAATACAAGATAACTGACACTGTCTTGCAGGAACAACCTCTGAAAAGCATATAAGGGGCTGTGCTAATACAACATTCTCATCATCTATAGGCCAGGGGCATCAGACTCAGATCCTTGAGGGCCATGGTGGCTGCAAGTTTTCATTCCTGCCACTTCCTTAATTAGTAACCAATTACTGCTGCTAATATTTGATAATTCTTTTACCAAAATTATGATTTTCTTGCATAATTGTTTTTGATTTAACCAGCAACCAAGCAATAAAGAGATAGCAGATGATCAGCTAACTCAGGGGTCTCAAACAGTCTTTGAGGGTTTCCATTTTCACTCTGGCCAGTTTCCTATTTAAGTGTCTGCTGTTTAATTCCATGGCTTGTTAGAGTTATCATTCCATTATCATGAGCAAATGCTTAATAGTGGAGAAAGTGGCAGAAGCAAAAACCTGCAGTCACTGCTGCCTTCCAGAATCTCAGTTTGACATCCCTGGAGTAAGCAGTATTGAGAGGCTGTTAAAAAGGAAAATAAAATATTTAGATTATATTGTAATATCAAATCAAATGAAATTTAATTTGTCACATAGAAATTGTGCATACAGTATAATACAGTATGTAATGAAATGATTAGTTTCTCAGTTCCAATGACTGTGCCTTCAAGAGAAATATGAAAGGAGAATAACATCAATACATGACCTTATAAATATAAAAAATCAGTAATTGAATTTTGAATATGTGATAAATAACTTAATGTAATTGAGTTATGCCATGTGGTGGGCTGGCGCCGTGCTTGGGGTTTGTTTCCTGCCTTGCGCCCTGTGTTGGCTGTGATTGGCTCCAGCAGACCCCCGTGACCCTGTAGTTAGGATATGTTGGATAATGGATGGATGGATGGATGGATAATTGAGTTAACAATTGGCATCATGTAGTTTTAGACACTTTCCTTATTCAAGATGCATGTGGACAGTATGAAAAAACTCCACCTCAGTCCCTCTAAACTGGTGTTCAGGCAAAGGTAGTGTTTACCTTTGCTCTTTTGGCAAGATGGTGCTGCCTGTAGATACTGTGGCTACTTCAGGTATGAAAAATTCTGTGCAAATGAGTTAAATGTTATCTCTTGTGTGGATCGTGCTACATGTATTTTGCGGAATACCTGCTTTCTCTATACACTGCTTTACATCAGTGATCATTGCTCAGCATACAACATTACCCCAGCATTAAGGCAGCAATTGGGCAGTCTTGGAATTCTGTGAAGATCAGGCTGTGAGAACGTGGCTTTACACAAATCAGCTATCAAAAGGAAGATGCATCACCATAGTAAATAATGTGAATGGAAACAGAAGCGAGGCAAACAAGCTGGTGTCCACATCAGGACAGAAATAAATTTTGATCAGGCTAGCGCTTCCTTACATCGTGCATTCAAATGTCCACTCACTGGACAGAAAGCTGGATGACCTTCAACTTCGATGGATAACCGAGTGAGAGATGGGGGCCTGTTCCATTTTTATTTTAACCAAAACATGGCAGCACAATAACATCCCTGATGCCTGCATACTGAACAACTCTGAAATGGTCCAAGCCAATACTCAGACAAATCAATGTTGTGGCCAAAGGGAGCAGTTTCAGCACTGCAGGTCTGTTTTGATCACATGGACTGGGCCATGTTTAAAGCAGCTGGCACCTATGGCCATCAGATCAACTTAGAGGGGTATGCATCATCAGTCACTGATTACATTAACAAGTGCATCGATGATGTGACTGTCTCAAAAAGTATCTAAACATGTTTAAATCAAAAACCACAGATGACATTGGAAGTATGTTTACTGTTAAAAGCCCATAATACTGCCTTTAGATTAGGGGACAATGTAGTCCCTCAGCAAATCAAGGACAAACCTATCTCAATGTATCAAAGCAGCTAAGCGAGAGTATGGCAAGAAAATCCACAGCCATATTTTAGGACAGCAGAAACACATGGCACATGTGACAGAGAATCCAATCCATCACAGAGTATAAGACTACACCACCTGTCTGCAGTGATGTCTCCTTTCCAGATGTTTCAAATAACTTCTACAGACATTTGATGCCCTGAACGACTTGCCTGCAAGGAAGCCCATCCCTCCTCAGAAAGTACAGATGCTGAGCTTATTCACTGCTGATGTGAGAAGAACGTTGTTGAATGTAAACCCACACAAAGCTGCTGGACCAGAAAATATACCCAAACCATTACATTGAAGATGATATATCATCTACTTTTCATCTGGCCCTGTCCCAACTGGACAAAAGAGACACTTATGTTAGAATGCTTTTAATTGACTTCAGTTCAGCTTACAACCCCATCACCCCAAAGAAGCTCATAGGAAAGTTGGGTGTGCTAGGCTACAACACTTCCCTATGCAGCTTGGACTTCCTGACAGAGAGTCCCCGGAGAGTCCACACTGGAAACATCATTTCCAGTACCATCACACTGAGCACTGCTGCCCCATAGGGCTGTGTACTCAGCCCACTTCTGTTCACTCTGCTGACTTGACTCATAACTATATGCTTCTGTACAGCTCTAACACCATTAGTTTGTGGATATCCTCAACAGTGGTGGGTCTCATCAGCAATGGAGATACAATGATTGAAAGTAGACAAGACGAAAGAGATGATTGTTGACTTCAGAAAGGCACATGCAATCCACACCCCACTGTACTTTGAGAGTTCTGTGATAGAATTGGTCAAGAGCACCAAATTCCTTGGTGTGCACCTGGCAGCTGACCTTACTTGGTCAATTAACACATCTTCCATAGCCAATAAGGTGCAGTAGCATCTCCACTTAGCCCCTTGATCTGAGTTAACAATTTACCCATATTGTAATCGCTACTTCCAGCATGATAATGAACCATGTCATAAAGCAAAAAGCATAAACATAACAATGAATTTATTGTTAAGTGGTCATCCCAGTTCCCCTTTCCAAATCCAGTAGAACCCGTTTGGGATGTGGTAGAATACAAGACAGGAGAAACAGTGCATGATGCAATCATGTCAGCATGGACCAGAATCTCAAAAGAATGTTTAATGTTTCCAATATGTTGTGGAATCCATGCTATGAAGAACTGAGGCTGTTTTAGTAGCAAAAGGAGACCCTACTCAATGTTAGCATAGTATGCCTAATAATTTCCTCAGTGAGTGTATATTCAAAGGTTATAATTGTAACATTCAGGGACCAGTATGTGTAAATCACATACTTAAGGACATGGGGGGATGTTATGGGGAGATGAATTTAAGACAGAAGCTGGATTCTGACAACTTTCAAAAAGTAGAAAGATAAAAATTTGGGACAACTTAGCTATTAGCTAACCAGTTTGATGATCTCTTCTTATATGTTAAACCTTTTATGCACTCATTTTCATAAGACTTGATTCATAAAGGCACATTATTTCTCATCCATTATTAATTCTTATGTTAGGCACTTTTGTTTCTGATGTTAGAGGCTGATTTTAAAGCTGATTGGTCAATGATGAATGACTGTTCTGGAATGACAAATTTTGGGTCAGCGCCGGTGTTTATACAAAGCATAATATAAAATAAACTATAAGTTTATACTAATAATTATAATATGTAAAGATAAAAATTATATATGTGTATTTCAGCTGTAACTGTTGTGAATTCTGACCTATACAACTGGCTCCTGATTTTGAATGCTGGGAGTAAAGTTAGGAAAGTAGTATACACTGTTAATACTCCACAAACATATATTAACTATTCCTACTGGAAGAATGTTATTATCTCATGTGACTTTCTAGACATAGTTAAGATGTTTGCAGCCAAATACAAGTGAAACTAGCTCAAGTGGGTAGCATCATAGTTACCTTTGCAGAACCTGCTGCCACCACTTAGTTACAGGTCTTACATTGAGCACTGCTACATTCTTATTACCTTCTGTTATACCAGCATTTGATTATCTCTGATTCTGGATGACATTATTCAATTTACTTGCATCTTATGTCTTTCTTGTCCCAAAAGTGTGCAAGTTAGATTAACTGGCAACTCCAAATTGGCCCTGTATGAGTGAATGTGCCCCATGATGGACTGGTGAACTGTTCAGAGTTGTTGCTTCATGAAGCTCTGGTACCCATGATTTTGAAATGTATTAAGTGGGTTTGAGTTTGCATGCAGTTTGTGGGAGGAACTTGCAGATTTGGGTGCAACTGCCGATCCTAATATGATGTGGGAAACGTTCTGTGACAAGACCCAGAAGGTTGCTGAGGGTTGTGTTGGTGTTACCAGTGTTCCAAGAAGGAGGTGTTTCATCTCGCAGGGCACCCTGGATATCATCGAGGGGAGTCGCAGTGCCCGGCTCAATGGCAACTCTGGTCTGTACCGAGAACTGAGAAGGACGGCTGCGAGGGCTCTGAGGGCAGATAAAGAGGCGTTTGTTAGAGGAATCTGTGAGCAAGTGACGCACCATCTGTGGTCTAGCGACACACGTCATGCTTACAGAGGTATCGAAGCATTATGCACATCCAAATCTGTTCATCGGATAGTCGCAGTCAGGGTGGCTGATGGAACGGTCCTTATGGATGACACTGCAGTTGTGACCCACTGGGCTGGCAACTTTGAGCAGTTGTTCAAAGCTGATCCTCCAGCTAGGATGTGGATATCTCTGGATCCACGGTCCTTGATGCTAATCCTCCAACTAGCTGTGAACTACCCAATCTCACTGAGATTGCACAGGTGGTGAACCAGCTCAGGGCAGGAAAGGCTGCAGGGATCTATGGTATCCGGGGTGAACTTCTCCAGGCTGGTGATAAAGCTGTCCTCCTGGCAATGTTTTCTTCCATTTGGGAGACTGGCATCATCTCAAATGAATGGAAAATGGGACTTGTTGTTCCATTCTTGAAAGGGAAGGGTGATCACCTGGATTGCAGCAACTACAGGGGGATAACACTGTTCTTGGTGCCAGGTAGGGAATCCATTCCCGGGCTCCCAATTCCCGGACATTTTTCATTCCCGCAATGAAACTGCTGTAATTCCTGGGAAAATGGGAACGGCCATGCTCACATATATAGCGTGTAAAAGTGTAAAAATCGCTCAAGAAATAACAGAGTTATAGTTGAAAATAATTAAGGTGGCGCCATTGCTGCAGCTTGCACTTCATCAAGCAACAGCTTTGAACAGCAACTTAAAATTGCAATGCGTCAGTCTGTTGCATCCGCATTATCTGTGCCAAGAAACTTGCCATCACAGAATTATGACAAGAAACTGGATGCATTAGTAAAAGCTGAAATGGCGGTGTTTCAGAGCAACGGCAAGCGTGAGAGTTGTTTAGAACAAGTCTATCAGTATCTGATGACTGTGACGCCTACTTCAGTGGAGGCAGAGCGTGCTTTCTCAGCAGCTGGCGTACTCTGCACGAAGGTGCGCTCTCACCTGGATGACCGCACGCTGGACACGTTATGCTTTCTATGCTCTTATTACCGCAACTAACGATACCTGTACTTATATGACAGCATGAACTGCTTGTAGATAAGGTTAGTCTTTTATTTGTGTCAACATATTGCAGTAGTTTTATTAAAAATAAGTGTCGGTCGTTCTAAATCATGTGAGATGCCCGTGCACTGTGTCATCCCTGGGAGTCCAGGATTCCTGAATTCCCGGGAATGGATAAACCCGTCCGGGAATGGATTCCCTAGTGCCAGGTAAGGTCCTTGCTAGGATTGTCATCAATAGGATCCGTGATCACTTGCTCACCTACCAGCGACCAGAACAGTCTGGTTTTACGCCTAAGAAGTCTACCATCGACCGCATCCTGGCACTGAGAGTTATCACGGTGCGCGAACGCGAATATCGGCAACGTTTCTTTGCAGCCTTTGTCAATTTTCGTAAAGCGTTCGACTCAGTTGATCAAGATACTTTGTGGGACATCCTGAGGGTTCGCGGGATCCTCTCGAGGTTGCTGGATATCATGGCCTGCCTGTAAACTGGTACTGTGAGTGCTGTGCAGAGTGGAGGCAGAACCTCTGTATTTTTCCCAGTTGATTCCTTTAACCGCCACCTTATCGTGGTGGAGGGGTTTGCGTGTCCCAATGATCCTAGGAGCTCTGATGTCCGGGGCTTTATGCCCCTGGTAGGGCCACCCAAGACAAACTGGTCCTAGGTGAGGGATGAGACAAAGAGCGGTTAAACAAACCTCCTATGAAGAAAAACAATTCTGGATGGCGTTTTCCCTTGCCCGGACGCGGGTCACCGGGGCCCCACTCTGGAGCCAGGCCTGGAGGTGGGGCTCGATGGCGAGCGCCTGGTGGCCGGGCCTGCACCCATAGGGCTCGGCCGGGCACAGCCCGAAGAGGCAACGTGGGTCCCCCTTCCCATAGGCTCACCACCTATGGGAGGGGCCAAGGAGGTCGGGTGCAGTGTGAGTTGGGTGGTGGCCGAAGGCGGGGACCTTGGCAGTCCGATCCTCGGCTACAGAAGCTGGCTCTTGGGACGTGGAATGTCACCTCTCTGAAGGGGAAGGAGCCTGAGCTAGTGCGCGAAGTTGAGAGGTTCCGGCTAGATATGGTCGGACTCACCTCGACGCACAGCTTGGACTCTGGAACCAATCTCCTTGAGAGGGGCTGGACTCTGTACCACTCTGGAGTTGCCCCCGGTGAGAGGCGCCGAGCAGGTGTGAGTATACTTATTGCCCCCCAACTTGGAGCCTGTACATTGGGGTTTACCCCGGTGGACGAGAGGGTAGCCTCCCTTCGCCTTCGGGTGGGGGGACGGGTCCTAACTGTTGTTTGTGCGTATGCACCGAACAGCAATTTGGAGTACCCACCCTTTTTGGAGTCCCTGGAGGGTGTGCTAGAGGGCATACCTTCTGGGGACTCCCTCGTACTGCTGGGAGACTTCAATGCGCACGTGGGCAATGACAGTGAGACCTGGAAGGGCGTGATTGGGAGGAATGGCCCCCCCCGATCTGAACCCGAGCGGTGTTTTGTTATTGGACTTCTGTGCTCGTCACGGATTGTCCATAACGAACACCATGTTCAAGCATAGGGGTGTTCATATGTGCACTTGGCACCAGGACACCCTAGGCCTCAGTTCGATGATCGACTTTGTGGTCGTTTCGTCGGACTTGCGGCCACATGTCTTGGACACTCGGGTGAAGAGAGGGGCGGAGCTGTCAACTGATCACCACCTGGTGGTGAGTTGGCTTCGATGGTGGGGGAGGATGCCGGTCAGGCGTGGTAGGCCCAAACATGTTGTGAGGGTCTGCTGGGAACGTCTGGCAGAGCCCCCTGTCAGAAGTAGCTTCAACTCCCACCTCCGGCAGAACTTCAACCACATCCCGAGGGAGGTGGAGGACATTGAGTCCGAATGGGCCATGTTCCGTGCCTCTATTGTTGAGGCAGCTGACCGGAGCTGTGGCCGTAAGGTGGTCGGTGCCTGTCGTGGCGGCAATCCCCGAACCCGTTGGTGGACACCGGCGGTGAAGGATGCTGTCAAGCTGAAGAAGGAGTCCTACAGGACCCTTTTGTCCTGTGGGACCCTGGAGGCAGCTGATAGGTACCGGCAGGCCAAGCGGAATGCGGCTTTGGTGGTTGCTGAGGCAAAAACTCGGGCGTGGGAGGAGTTTGGGGAGGCCATGGAGAACGACTTTCGGACGGCTTCGAGGAGATTCTGGTCCACCATCAGTGCAGTGTCAACACTGTATATGGTGGGGATGGTGCGCTGCTGACCTCGACTCGGGACGTTGTGGGTCGGTGGGGGGAGTACTTCGAAGACCTCCTCAATCCCATTAACATGCCTTCCAATGAGGAAGCAGAGCATGGGGACTCAGAGGTGGGCTCCCCCATCTCTGGGACTGAGGTCACCGAGGTGGTCAAAAAACTCCTTGGTGGCAGGGCCCCGGGGGTGGATGAGATACGCCCGGAGTTCCTCAAGGCTCTGGATGTTGTAGGACTGTCTTGGCTGACACGCCTCTGCAACATCGCATGGACATCAGGGACAGTGCCTCTGGATTGGCAGACCGGGGTGGTGGTCCCCCTCTTTAAGAAGGGGGACCGGAGGGTGTGTTCCAACTACAGAGGGATCACACTCCTCAGCCTCCCTGGAAAAGTCTGTTCGGGGGTTCTGGAGAGGAGGGTCCGTTGGATAGTCGAGCCTCGGATTCAGGAGGAACAGTGTGGTTTTCGTCCTGGTCGCGGAACAGTGGACCAGCTCTATACCCTTAGCAGGGTCCTGGAGGGTGCATGGGAGTTTGCCTAACCAGTCTACATGTGTTTTGTGGACTTGGAAAAGGCATTCGACCGTGTCCCTCGGGGAATCCTGTGGGGGGTACTCCGAGAGTATGGGGTACCGGCCCCCCTGATAAGGGCTGTTCGGTCCCTGTACGATCGTTGCCAGAGCCTGGTCCGCATTGCCGGCAGTAAGTCGAACCCGTTTCCAGTGAGAGTTGGACTCCGCCAGGGCTGCCCTTTGTCACCGATTCTGTTCATAACTTTTATGGACAGAATTTCTAGGCGCAGCCAGGGCGTTGAGGGGGTCCGGTTTGGTGGGCTCAAGATTGGGTCACTGCTTTTTGCAGATGATGTTGTCCTGTTTGCTTCATCAGGCCGTGATCTTCAGCTCTCTCTGGATCAGTTCGCAGCCAAGTGTGAAGCGGCTGGGATGAGAATCAGAACCTCCAAATCCGAGACCATGGTCCTCAGCCGGAAAAGGGTGGAGTGCCCTCTCAGGGTTGGTAGCGAGATCCTGCCCCAAGTGGAGGAGTTCAAGTATCTCGGGGTCTTGTTCACGAGTGAGGGAAGAATGGAGCGCGAGATCGACAGGCGGATCGGTGCGGCATCCGCAGTAATGCGGGCTCTGCATCGGTCTGTCGTGGTGAAAAAGGAGGCGAAGCTCTCAATTTACCAGTCGATCTATGTTCCTACCCTCACCTATGGTCATGAGCTATGGGTAGTGACCGAAAGAACGAGATCGTGAATACAAGCAGCTGAAATGAGTTTCCTCCGCAGGGTGTCTGGGCTTTCCCTTAAAGATAGGGTGAGAAGCTCAGTCATCCGGGAGGGGCTCAGAGTAGAGCCGCTGCTCCTCCGCATCGAGAGGAGTCAGATGAGGTGGCTCGGGCATCTGATCAGGATGCCTCCTGGACGCCTCCCTGGTGAGGTGTTCCGGGCACGTCCAACCGGGAGGAGGCCCCGGGGAAGACCCAGGACACGCTGGAGGGACTATGTCTCTCGACTGGCCTGGGAACGCCTTGGGATTCTCCCGGAAGAGCTAGAAGAAGTGGCCGGGGAGAGGGAAGTCTGGGCATCTCTGCTCAAGCTGCTGCCCCCGCGACCCAACCTCGGATAAGCGAGAGACAATGGATGGATGGATGGATGGATGATTCTGGAGTTTGTCAGGGGTGTGCTCTTGCTCCTACTCTGTTCAATGCTTGTATGGACTGGGTGTTGGGCAAGGTTGTGGGGTCCAGTGGCTGTGGGGCATCTGTTGGTGAAGGAAGATTTGCGGATCTTGACTTTGCTGACAATGCTGTGATCTTTGTGGAGTCATTGGAGGCTTTGCGGAGTCAATGTAGGTCTGAGTGTCTGGGCTTGCGAGTGTCCTGGATAAAAATCAAGATCCAGGCCTTTAATGACCTCTTGGGCACAGCCATCAGCAGTGTGTCTGTCTGCGGAGACAGTGTCGACCTTGTTGAGAGGTTTACTTACCTTGGCAGTGACATTCATGTCTCTGGTGACTCTTCCTATGAAGTCAGTAGACGGATTGGGAGAGCATGTGGGGTCATGATGTTGCTGGAAAGGGGGGTGTGTCGCTCCCGATATCTATGCAAAAGGACGAAGGTCCAAGTCTTTAGAGTCCTGGTGCTTCCTGTCTTGCTATATGGTTGCGAGACATGGATGCTATCCAGTGACTTGAGACGAAGGCTGGACTCCTTTGGTTCTGTGTCTCTCCGGAAAATCCTTCGGTACTGTTGATTTGACTTTGTGTCGAATGAGCGGTTGCTCATGGAGTCCTGATTGAGGCACATTATCTGCATTGTGAGGGAGCGTCAGTTACGGCACTATGGCCATGTGGCGCGTTTCCCTGAGGGTGATCCAATAAGTAAGATTCTCATTGTTGGGGACCCGAGTGGCTGGACCAGGCCAAGGGGTCACCCACGTAACACCTGGCTGCGGCAGATAGAGGGTCATTTCTGGAGGGTGGGACTGGACCGCGTGTCTTCCTGAGGGTTGCCAACCGGGATCCTGAGTTGTTTTATCGTGTAGTGGGTGCGGCAACGCACTGTACCAGTGCATGCACCCCATCTTGACTTGACTTGATAATGAATGGTTAGTTGGATATAACACCTTTAATGGCAGATTTTCTCACATCTCAGTACAAGGCTTGTATCAATACAGTTACAGATCGGGCTGATAAAGTGGCTCATTCAGCGTCCCATTCTGTGCCAGTGGTTAACCTTTAGTCTTACAGTATAAAATTCAAATCCCTAACCACCAAATCACACTGCCTGCCTCACGTTGTCTTAGAAAATAATGTTTTTGTTTCAAAAGAGCATTTTCTGTACTATCATAATGTCTATAAATGAAAACATGATATGGAACAGAATTTCTCAAAATAAAATGTGTGACTTATGGATGACTCTTGTGATTGTGAAAGAGAAACTTTCCAAAGTGAGGCAAAGAAAGAGGTGTGCATTTAAAGCTTGTCTTCTTAATTTAATTCCACCAAGCCGTAAGACAAAATAAAAGGCTGCAGGGCAGAGAAATGGGGACGTGCAGTCAATCAGGCCACTTCAGATGCACTGGACCAAATTGTGTGAGCTGAAGTGCCAGTGTACTCTGAAAGCAAATTGGATGAATGGCATCTAAGCTGCTGTGTCCAGCTGAGCTATTTCACCTGTCCAACTTATTTTTTAGTATTGTGCTTGACTTGCTATAAAAGTGACTTTAACAGATTGCGTGTCTTGAGGTTATCAATGTGTCATCATCAACATTAATTAACCTGCCTTCTTTAAATACATAAAATGATGTCATCTAAAAAAATCTAACACCCTCTAGAATAAATTCCAAATAAAGCGAATAAAAAATATTTCAAGCTTATTCATTTATTTTTTTTTTTTTTGTGAATATAGACAAAGAAAATGGGAAAAAGCCTTCAGCTCTCTGTACAGCACATCAATATACCATGTAGAAATGGAGTGTTGGACTTGTGTAAATAGTGCTGAATACCTCCAATGTGGACAAATGAAGCTGCCCACCTTAAACATAAACAAGTCATCTGTTTGAATTTCCCTGAACTGTATCGGAAATGCAGTTTTATTCCCTGTCCCTTTCTGTGGGCAGTTTTCCCAGGAGAGGGCTATTATTATTCTATTCAGACATTGCTCCAAGATTCTGCCCCCGCCGTTCCCAATGGGTGGTCTTTTTTCATGCAAAAGCGAAAAAAACAAAAAGTCTGGCAATGCACCCCTTGGAAACTGGATGACCACAAAAAAAAAAAAAAAACAATGCAAACAATAAATGGGGGGGGGGGGGGTGGTAATCGTGTACAAATGTCTCCTTGTACAAATCTAAATTAATTTCTAAATTTATCTTAATATGACTTACTTTGTAGATATAGAATTTTCTTAATTGTGGATTTTCACGAAAACACACATGCCAGAGTATTGAGCTCGGAAGAGACATTAGCATTAAAAAGGCTAAAAAATGTTTTCTCTCAGTTGAAATGGGGGTGCATGCTTGTCTAGTTAAAGACCCCAGCCATTACAAAGTATACATGTTACCTAATTTCCAGCAGGTCTGATGCATTCCAGTCATGTTCACAACAGAGCAAATAGTCCCAAATATTCCAAAATAGTTTGAACATATCAGGATGGCAGTTTTAGTAAGGGAATCTAAAATCTCTTTCTGATCACTGATGAACCAACATTTGATCACTCAGAAGCTTCTCCTGCCAGTCAGCTGCATATCAAAAAGAATGTGCCTAACTACTACTCAGTGGCTTTATTTTTAGTGTTGGCAAGGTCTCACTTAAAAGATCTTTTTTCTGTATTTGTTTTATTTTATTTCTTTTTTTGCTGTGCTCTGTGACAGGTTTGTCCAGCTATAGTGGTTGCCAGAAACGCTTTTGCTTGGGTGATGGAGTTCACCATTCCAGACATTTGGCAGCTTAAGCATTTATTTAATCCATACTGACTTCCAGAAATTCTAGTATAGAAGCATTGAACATTGTTCATGGGGGAATACTACAGATATAAGCTTTCATTCCAACAAATGGCTTGATTAGCAACCTACTCATTTAATTAAATTCCTACCTTGCCTATTCTTTTAGAGCAGATTTTCAATTGTTTGTAAAATTTAGAAAGATGCACAATTTTAGTGGTCAGGAGAAAAACCTTCACTGATTTTGTGCTTAATTTTAGCAACTTGTTTGTTAATATTACTAGTTTGTTTCTTCTTCTTAATCAGCAAGCAATTTTACTGATGTTATCTGCATATTGTTGTGGGAATAGATAGCCAGTTGACCCCCAATAGAGTCTGACAGTAGGTAATGCAATTTCACTTTTGTCATCACAGTGGACTTCCACCCTGATAGTGGATGTCTGTAGTTTCTGTAGTTCATAATTATGTTTTATGTAATTATGTGATTAGTTTTAAGCACAGCATTTGATATCATTGACCATTCTATTTAACTACACAGGCTAGAAAATGAAATTGTTCTCTGACAATGTCCTTGCCACATTTAGTTCTTATTTATGTAATCGATTCCAGTATATACAGAAATGTGCTGACAGTACTCCATCATTATACTTAAAAATTAATTATGGTGTCCCACAGGACTCAGTACTGGGACCTTTATTGTTCTCACCTTACATGCTCATTTGGCACGGTGCTCCAATGGTAGTGCTGCTGCCTTGCTGCAAGAAGATCTGGGTTCACATCCTGGTCCCCCCCGCTTGAAGTTTACATGTTCCTTCTGGGTACTCTGGTTATCTCCCATAGTCCGAAGACACACAGATTAAGTGGATTGTCAATGCTAAACTGGTCCTAGTGTGTAGTTGGGGTGTGTGTGTGTGTGTTTGTCCTGTGATGGACTCACACACCATCCAGGGTTTTTTCCTGCCTTGCATCCTATCTGGGATGCTATCTGGGATATATTCCAGCACCCCCTGTGACCCTGTTCCCTACTAATTGGGTTAGAAAATGACTGCCTTTACATGCTTCCATTCTTGAACTATCATTAGAAAACATAACGTTCATTTTCACTCATATGCAGATTACACCCAATTATACCTTTTTTTTAAGACCAATATATCAACTGCTGTCCTTAATTTGATGTGTCAGTGAGTTAAAGGAGTGGATGGATGAGAACTACTTGAGTCTGAAGACAAATAAAACAGAAATGTTAATTATTGGAAAGAATGATTCTGATCACAGTATTATTTTGCCATTAGTTAACTCTGTTGGAATCACCATTAGTTTTAGTGAATCAGCCCACTATCTAGGTAATATCTTTGACACTAGCCTGTTGTTTAAAGCATACGTTATAAAACCATCCAAAACATTTTTTCCCGTCTGGGAACATTAAGGCATTTTCTAAATATGCAATAAATATGTATTTATTTCTCGTAGGATTGACTTTCAGTTAATTCAAAATGCTGCTGAAAGAAATATTACAAAAACTACAAAATACAAACACATAACCCCAGTTCTTAAGTCCTTACACTGGCTCCCAGTTAGGTTTAGGACAGATTTCAAAATCCTCCTTTTAACATATAAAGCTTTAAATAACCAAGGCCCTATTTACTTATCTGAACTTATCATTACTTACAAACCAGAGTGCACATTAAGATCTCAAAATGTCGGCCTGCTTATGATTTCAAGGATTAACAAAATAAAAGTGGGAAGATGAACCCTTTAGTTACAGCACCCCAAAAGCGTGGAATGTTCTGCCTGCTACTATAAGAGGTGCCCCTTCAGTCTCAGCTTCTAAATTTATGCTGAAGACTCACTACTTTAGACTAGTATACCCCAAGTAGAGTTGCTGATTAGCTGTGTATACTGCATCTCTATGGTTAGTCATTAGTCCTAAAATATAAGTAATACAATATTTATAAACTTTTACTATCCTTCCCCTATGCTGTTTCTCTTCTCTGTATTCAAATGTGGCCCTTCATGCCACTGCTGTACTGCCAAGTTGTTTACCTGCCATGGAGAAGTCATCCAAGAATAAGGAGCACTGGAATCATCGGGTAGTCCTTTCATCAGCTTGACTGGCCCAACAGTGCTTCAGCTGTAGAATGACCAAGAGGAGGAAGTGGCTTATTGGCCAAGGTCTCCAGGACTCTGACTGTATCTGGCTTGTCCGACTCCTTTTCTACAATCCGGCTGTGGTTCTATAATTAGTTAATGGACAGATATTGTTTGTTTATAATTTATGTTAATTAGTTTCTACTTTTTTGATGTATTTTAACAAATCTGTATCCTTATATGTGATAGTTCTGCATTTAGTGAGTGGTACTGTATAATCTGTTCTTCCATTTTGTCTAGAGAGTTTTCAGTGCTCTCTGAGCCAGAACTTGGTGAGGAGAGCTGTGTAAGAATAAAGTAGTTTGTACTATTGTATTGTAGTTCTGAGGTGGCAATGATACATTGGTCATCTAGCTCTGTGAAGATTGTTTATGTAATGTATTGACCCCATTTTTTGACACCCATTGCATGCCCGGCAAAATGGGTCTTTCTATGAGTTGCCTTTCCCAAGATTTGTTTTGTTTTTTTTTCCTACAAGGTTTTTGTCTTTGTAGAGAGTCAAGGCTGTGGGGTGGGTTGTCAAAAAGCAGGCCTTGTTAAAGCCCATTGATACATTACTTGTGTGATATTGGGCCATACAAGAAATAAATTGTTGTTGTTGTTGTAGGCAGGCCCTTCTCAGCAAGCCTGCACTAGGGAGAACCTGAGATTAGAGTTTTGTTTTTGTTTCTATCATGTTAATATTGTAATAATGTAAGTAATATAAACAACAAACAACTATACATTAATACATTGTATAGAGACAAGACAAGAGAAAGAGTTGAGGACTACAAGGGTAACCCTGTTTAATGCTGAAAAGCAATCAAAAAAAGTACACAGTCAAAATAATGAGACATTCCATATCCAAATGGATCTTTATGGAATACGAAGGAGCTGAACACCGTCACTGAACACTGATGTCTAGCGATGGCTTCTTAAATATCAGGAGAGGCACAAGTGATGAGACTTATCGGCCGACAACAGAGGTGGCCTTAGGGGTGTGCAGAGCCGGTTACTTCAAAAGCTGTTACCAGTATGTGTGGACTGTATAAACTTAAGTGCATATTTTATAAAAATAATGTTAAAATACACTGGATTTTCTCATTATGGTATTCAGCTAATTTTTTGCAAGATAACATGCGGACTTTATCAAAATATAACGATATAATCTATTAAAAAAGTGCAATTCATAATTCATGACAATACTATGACAGTGTGAAATGCGATGCAGTATCATGCAGAAATTAGCAGGGCCTCTTCTAGAAAAGTACCCCAATTTCAAGAATACTCTGAGTCTCAATATGCAGGATGTCACAGTTATAATTCACGTTGATATCATGTCAGCCGGTTATCATTAGTGATACATGTTTTTGTGCATTAATATTTGGACTATGGAATGTTTTCAAAGATGTACAAGTACAGAATTTGACCTTGGAGAATGATTTTAAAGGGTTCCTCTTAGAAGCATCTCAAATATATATATATATATATATATATATATATATATATATATATATATATATATATATATATATATATATATATATACATACTAAAGAATATAACTTGACAAATTCGCTCGAACGGGACACGCGGACATGAAATGCGGGGCCCCCTTAGGCGTGGGGCCTGGGGTGATCGCCCCACTTGCCACCCCCAAACGCTGCTCTTGGTTGACAATAAAAGTGATGTCAGATGTATTTCCATAAGTTATCTTCCATTCAGATTCAGATCTTCAAGCCTCACCCAAGCCCTGAAGACTCTCCTATAGGTGTCTGACAAACAGATATGTGTATTTTAAATTATTTAAAAAAAAGGTTACATGTAAATGGTATTGACAAGGTAGGTTCTGTCTCCCCATAACCCTGAACTATAATCAGTGTGTTTAGAAAATGGATGGATGAATGAAGACAATTGAACCTACAGACAAAAAATTGCCATTTTACTCCACACCATGTTTTTAAAACACCAAAATACTCTCACAGAAGACAAAGATACACCATAGAATGGAGAATTTTCACTCAATACAGTATGCATGCATAGTTACTTTTAATTTGGTGAAACAAGACAATATCTGAAATATCCCTTTACAGAATTTTTTTCTAACTAATGCTGATTATGTTCAAAATTATTGCTGGTGGCAAGTATTATGGCATTTAAATATATAATTTATACATGTTAGCTTTTAAACAAAAAGTAATCCATATTTCTGATACATGATGAATGCTTTTGATTTCATTTGTCACAATCTTTATTAATCTGATTCCATTTGAGACCACCACTTGTTTGGGCATTATTAACTTATTTTGTTCTAAATGTTTTTTGCTTTGTTCCCTACTTATTTTATCAAGTATTATATGAATGAGAGAGCGAATGCATCCAATAGGTCTTATTTTTATTTGTACATTAATCAACTATATTTTTATATTGTTAGGGCAGCACAGTGGCATGGCAGGTAACACTGAGGCATTTGAATCCAGCATCCTGTATTTGAAGACCATGTATGGTTGCTGTCCATGTGAAGTTTACATGCTCTCTTGGTGTCTTTGTGTTTTTTCTTCTGGGTGCTCCTCAGTGAACCCTGCAACTGACCGGTGTCTTGTCCTGGATTGTTTACTTGCTTTGAACTCAGTGCAGCAAGGGCAGATATTGCACCCCAAAAAACTGGATTAAATGGCTTTGAGAATTTTATGTTACATTACAGATTAGCAGTTCAATAATTGTAGCTTACCTGCAAAATAAAGTATACTTTTTCAGACAATGAAAAATTAAAATGTTTTTAATACACTTGAAATATGTCTAATTCTTCACATAGCAGCTTTTATATTTAATACTTGCATCTGTCCTGTATTACATCTATTTTTCTTGGATACATCCCAAATAATTCTTGCTGATGGGCAAATAAATGTGTTGTTTTGAGCTTTATAAATACTGAAAAATTCTGAATTATCTAACCGGATTTTTGTAGACACTTTACGCAACCAGTGCTGCCTATGAGTAAAGGAATGTAATTGTCTCTGGCAATGATGTTGTCCACCTCAGCTGTGAAACTCTGTCTGGCTTTGTGTGGACAAATATATATACTGTAAAATCTGCTTTAGTAAAGGTTACTAGCACCCTGCTGTGTACTGACAAGGGCAAGTCCCATTAGTGAGTATACTGGATGGCAGTACCAATCAATATAAAAAGATGAGCCACTTCAAACACTACTTGAACCAAAGCACAAAGTAACTGAGAGTACATTTCATCATATCTGTCAAGCCACTGACTGCACTTACACAGACAGTATTAATTATGTGAATTTTGGGCTACATAGTGCACATACTTGGTTTGGTAATGGTTTTAAAACCCCTCACACACCCACTTTTTTTTGCCTTTTTTTAAAATGTTTATTCAAAATACTTCAATCTATTGCTTTTAAGTGTATCAGTTAATTTCTACATCTCAAATTTTTATTTTTTCCCAACTATCCTTTTCTTTTTCCATGATTATAAGTCAAAGCAATGCAAAATTTCTATAAATGTTGTTTTTGGATGTAAAGCAACCTAAATCAGGTTCATGCATTGTTTGCAGAGATGCTTGAATTAAAAAAATGAATTTGCCCTTATTACTATTTGGCAGATTAGTCAATATATATATTGTCATGTAGATATATCAGAAAGTCACCCTTCAAGATTCTCCCAGATCTGTAGTTCCATCCCCAGGCCAAGAGGGGGCACTGTCGCAAACTTTTCATTTTCCTTTTCTTCTACAGTACTGAGAAACTGCCCAATGAGGACAACTGACTCCGCCCCTTCTTGTCTCTGGGCCATAAAAGTACAACCACCCAGAAGGAGGTGCCACTTCACGACCAAGAAGCCAGAGAGAGGGAGCTCCTCTGTAACCTAAGATCCTCAAGATTACTTCAAGCTTATAGGAGGTTATTATTTATTATACTTGTGACCCCATCATGCGTTTGTTTTCTTTTGTCTTATCTGAAGTAAATGTGGATGGCCAGGTTTGCATCACAACATTTATTTTGTTGAGATTTTCATTCCCTCAGATAACCACAATATATAATGCAAAGTTGACTGACTGACTTACTCACTCACTCATTCATCAACAGAAGCACTGTTTCCCACTTAGTTAAAAAGGTGAAATCTGGCAGAATGGTGCATCTATGTCAGCAGGTGTCTGCTAAGAAAGGACATTTCAATGTATCAATAATTAGGGGTAAAATCCCCTCCTACTGTAGAAAAACTAAAAACAGCAAAATCTCAAAAATGCCTGGACGGATTTAATTGAAATTTGGTGATGTTATAGAAAAATTAAAATTAGCTGCCAAGTATTACAGTATTTGCCATTAATAAAGTTGTAATTTGTGGGCTATTTTTAAGGAATGGCATGTCCCTTTTTGCCTCAGCTGTTATCACATGGAGAGAAGGGTCTTGCAGTTCATGCAAATGAATGTTACAAGCAGAACAGCATCACTGTACAAGCTAACACAGTAATCATGCAGAGAAATGAGGCAGACAGCAAGTGAAAAGGGGCAGCTGCCCTGCACGGGAAAAAGATATAAGGTGGTAAGCTGCATAGAAATGACTGGTGAAGTGGGTGAAGAAAAGCTAGGCGAAGCTGGTGGCTCTGATGCTAGGGATCTGCACTGGCAATCGGAAGGTTTGCCGGTTCGAATCCCGTAAATGCCAAAAGGGACTCTGCTCTGTTGGGCCCTTGAGCAAGGCCCTTAACCTGCAATTGCTGAGCGCTTTGAGTAGTGAGAAAAGCGCTATATAAATGCAAAGAATTATTATTATTATTAAGTGACCTCCACGAGTACACACAGTACTCTCTGTTCTGTGGACTTGCTCTTACTCCTCACAATGCAGTACAAAATATATTCAAATTGAAGCCATACTAAATTGTCAACTGCTTTCATATACAAATATTTTAAAAAATGGGGGGTTGTGGGAGCAGCTTCATTGTAAAATACATGCAACATTGCAGTGAACTGGTGTGTCCACCTGGAAGTCAGACCATGATATGCTCTGTCCGGTTTGCAAAGCACAAACAGAACTGCCGGTACAGCGTTCCAGGCCACTTCAAGTCAGAAGATCCCTAGGTCAGTTTAAGCGCTTACGCTTCTCACTTCTCCTGCACGGACAAAACAAAGATAAGATGGACATTGTATTATTTCATTTCACATATTCTTATCTGTACAGTGCTTAAAATATCCAGTTCATTACATGGGCCACATAAACACGCAGCCAGTAAATATTAATGCTGTATGTAATAAGTTGAAGGAAACCACTTTTCAGTGTATGTTGCTTTTAACCTAAACCCTCCAAACTTTGTAACAGTTGTCACACACGTGCGCATGGGAGACAGCTAAAGGGCTCAAAAGAAGGTAATTCCATGCCAGGCCAGGGGGTAGCAGAGTGCAATAATCCTTTCTCTTTTATCCCTGCAGACCAAACATGGGAAATTCTGCCTGGATCTGGTGACACCATTTCTGGTTCCAGAAACAATTACGTCACTTCCAGGCACAATGACGTCACTTCCTGTTCCAGGTACGGTAACATCACTTCCCCTGACCGACCTTAAAACCCGTCATCTTCCTTCTGTTACTCAGTTTGGTTTTGGACTTGAATCTGTAAAGAACCTTGTATCTAATTGCTAAATTTTTTGCAGCCTTCTCCAAGTATACGAGTGGTTGCTCCAAACCCTTTTCTGGTGTCAAGGCATATTCTACCACATAGTACAAGATTACAGATCAAAGTGTTACATTCAAATCTGACTGAAGCCACCACTTTTACAGTATTGCCATAAGGTGAGTTTATATTTAAAATTCAAAATAATTCATATTATTCCTATTAATTATCTGTTTGAATTCCAAAGAATACGGTTTCTTCTAAAATTGAGTTTTGTAATGACCGTCAACAAAGGCCAAGTCACTAGAAGAGAAAGATTTGATTTATGTCACACATATTTTACTAATGTGTAATTGTATCATGCTCAAGATTTGTAGGCATGATGGCACAGTGTTAGTCCTACTGCAATAAGGAGTGCGGAGATAAGATCTCATGTACTGGGTTCTCCTTGCATGGAGTTTGCATGAACTCCCTATGTCTGCATGGGTTTTCTCCCATAATGCATAGACATGCAGGTTTGGTGGACTGGTGACACTAAATTGTTCATGGAGTGTGTGTGTGTGTGTGTGTGTGTTCACCCTGCAATGGGCTAGCGCTTTGTACAGAAATTGTTTCTGCCTTTTGCAATATGCTTGAGTATGGTATGCTCAAGTGTAAGGAGCTCCAGTGAACTAATAATATTAGCCCGTGGGTGAAAAGAAAAACAAGCAAATATTGTACAAAGAAAAGTACTCACTTATTTACATATTACTTCTGATACATCTGATTATCCAAAGCCCATTGTCTTAGGCAAATCTGGGAAGGACAGCTAATTTGAACATATGCTTCAGCAGAGTCTTTTGACATTCCATTTTTAAGATAGCTTTATGAAAGTAATATAAATTTTGCTGTCAAAATATTACTGGCCGTATACACTGCATAATAAAATCAAATTGCTGTAAAACCTTTTAACATACATCAAAATATTAATGTTAATTCATTTCAGTTAAGTAGTATAGAATTAGTTATAATACTGCAGAAAAACTAGGCAGACTACACAAGATTTTTGTGTGCTCAGGTAGTTAGGATGTCTTATTGGGTGTCCAATCTTTCACAAGCCTGGGAGGTGAGTATGACACCAGCGAGGGTTAATACACAGTTGGTATAAATAGTGAACCTAAGTTCTTTTACAATACATTTGGCAGTAATGTAAGAACACAGTAAATGAATGATGTTGTTCTAAATATGTAAAGTGTGGTATCAGATATGTACAGTACATTGTGTTAATATTACCAATGATATATCTGAATCAAGTGTATCTTTTACAGTACCCTGATTCCCTATTAAATGTAGACATTGACCTCTAAAAAGTTCTTTGATATTTATGCGTCTTGCGAAAGGATAAAGCAAATAACAAAGTAAGGGTTGGAGTTCCAGAGGATTTGGCTGCACAGAGGACAAAAGAAATAGCACAATCATGCAGTACAATAAGATGGTGTTAAGTCACAAGAAAAGATTTAGAGATGCAGAACTCCATTCTCTTGTGAAGCTGGTTCAGAAATGAATGCCAGCTTCCACTGGTAGGTCTGTTTATAAAGCAGGTCCAGAAGGTGGGTGGGCTTGTGAAGGGACAAACAGAACAGTTGTTAGATGTGGTATCACACTCCCCTTCCCCATTGTTTCCTTTGATACATAAACCTGTAAAACGTTCCCCATGCTCATATTTCTCTCTGTATTTTACATGGTGTCTTTCACAGAGATCACCATCATAGCAAATGAACGATAAAAGGTGAATACATTTAGAGGTAATAGCTAAACTTTATGCAAACAAAAGCAGCCAGATAGCCACTGATACTACTGCTGCTGCCATAGTTTGTGCAACTGAATTAACGTTATATCTCTTTAGTCTTTTTTTAAAGGCATTTTAAATTTTTTTCCTAATAATTTTAAAGCTGATTGATTTTAGATGGATGCCATGATGTAAACAACTATAAAATATTGTAGTTAACAGTGGCACCTCACAGTTACAGGTAAGTAAGTTTAAAGCCTCTCAGTCCCATCTCCAAAATGAAAGTTCCTAAAATCTGCAGTACTTGGTAATTCATTTTTTGTGTCTATGTCTCTTTGTGAGATGGAAGATTTTGTACTTTTTTGTGTAATTTTAAGTGTTCCATCTCTGTCCTACTTTGAAAGATCCACTGCATCAGTTGTCTTAGCAATTCTAAACACTTCAATCATGTCACCTCTTAACCTCTACTTAAATTGAAAAGGTTCAGATCTTTCAAGATCATATCATTCTTTCTGGAATGTGTCTAATTGCTCTTCTCTAGACTTTCTGTAACACTGCTATATCTTTATTTGTAATATGGAAAATAAAAACCAAAACAATATATATTGTAATGAACAGCACATATGCGCTAGCGTCCCTGTCAAGATGGGTTCTGGCTTCTTACCTGACTGAGAGGCCACAGTAGTGAGCTGATAGACAGAAGGCTAAGACATTCCCTTCCTTAGTCAGAAGATTGGCAAAAGATGCTATTTTGCCAGTGGATACATTGGTGCCCTGACAGAAATGGATCAAGAAAAAATGGTACCGGGGAGATAACATGTTCATACTATTTACTCCCCAGACACAACAAATGGCAGCATCCCTGGGTTAGGATACCCACATGGATACCAACAGGGCATACTAGGAGCCATAGTCACTGTTGGGTTCCCTGGGTGCCGCCAGGGATTGCTGCAGGGATTTGCAGTCCCTACTTTGTAGGACTTTCACACGAACTGGAAGTGCTTCCTGCAGACCATGTCCTAGCACCAGAAGTATTTATTGCTCTTGGATGTAGTACTAAGGTGTTGTACTGTGTTAGCCATTATGGATGTAGTGAGAAGTTAAGCAAAATGACACCTTTTATTGGCTAATCAGAACTTGCCTGAAGAAGGGGACTGAGTTGCCTCAAAAGCTTGAATATTGTAATCTTTCTAGTACATTTCCAACACTCACTCTGGAATATCACGTTCTCAGAGAAAAATAACAATAATCAGTTTGAATGAATGAATACAAAATGGGTCTCTGTACTGCTGAAATAAAATAAAAAATAAAAATAATCCATTTGAATGAATGACTTCTTAGTACAAACGAGTTATGTAATTCTTTCAAAAAAGTTAATAATTTGTTCAAACAGATTTATATATAGTAGCCTCTGTTGCTGTCAGAATGTAACTGACTTCTTTATAAATGTAAAGTTCAGAAAAATAAAAGTTTAGAGCACTTGCAATTTTACTGTATACTCTATTTTAATTTAACCCTACTGCACTGCTCTTCCACTCTTCCTACACTTAAAATAGTATCCCACTTTCTCTTTTTCAGACTTTGCTGCATATGTTCAAAATTTGCTCTGCTAAAGTTAGACTTAAAAGTTTTAGTTTTAGCATAAGCCCTCTGCCAAAACACTTATTAAAATTTGCACATTATATTATGTTTACTCAGTCCTAATGGTTCAATCACATGTAGCACATGAATTCTATCCTGAAATGGCTGAAGAGAAGGGTCAGTTTTAAAGCCATACTTCACACCATGTACAACACAAACTTTCCAGAATATAGAAGTAACAGCTAATTTAAAAGATATCTTCAGTAAATAAGTTAAGAATTAAAAAGAGAAGACAAATGCAAAAACAGCTTTATTATAATGCAGAAAAATCAAACAATTCTAGCACTAACCTCAAGACCTGAGTGTAGGCATCGGCAAAATAACAAAAACTTAGTTTTTTTCAAGTCAAGCTGATGTCTTGTTGTGGAAATACTAAAAGAACTATAACTGTCAAAGAGGATGTGAAGTGTAATCAAAATTGTAAGGGGGGAAAATGTACAGATCACCAGATAACAAAACCACAAGGAATATTAATAAAGTTTTTTTGAGAATTTAGATATTACAGGGAGAGAAATACTACCACAAAGTAAAACAAAAACTAAATTAAATAAATTGGCAGGACGAGATAGCATTTATCCTAGAGCACTCAAGGAAGCTAACAATTACATATATACAGTAAACCCTTGGCACAAACGTTTCAGAATTCTTTGCTTTCTGGGGAAATTTGTAAGAAGTGGAAGATAGCAAACATTTTCTCATTATGCGTGACATTTCTGGCATGAATATTGTGGTGGGGCCATACGAGAATTTTCTAATATGTGTTCAGTGTTCCCTTTTGTAAACATTAGTATACTTAACTAATAATGTCTGCCCTTCTTTTTGCTAATGACAAGCTCATGCACGTTTCACATCACAAAAAAATACTCAGAAATTGAATGTCTCAATTGGCACCATATCTTTGGGATGCCTTCTGACATGGTCATCATCTGTCAAAATGCACTTTAAACAAAAGTGAAAGCCTTACAAACTCCCGCTGCTCAGGAAAATATATTGGCTATGAACTGCCTTAATTGAAATACTTCAAGTTTACAATCAAATTACTTTGAGATGAAAAAAATACAATCCACAATAACAAAAACTACACCCACTCACGTTGCACATCACCCATCTGGTAGCAGTGCTATGTAACTACTGTGTAGCCAGGTGCCTTCTTGTCAATGAGACACTAGCCATAGTACTTGTCAACGACTGGTAATCAAATAATTAAAAAATATTTCTTATCTCTTGCCTTATGTGTACCTTCAGCGCCTTTCCTCTGTATTTGCATATGTACATGTCTCTTAAACAGCACTCCCACTCTCGAGTACATTCCCATAAAGCCTGCATCTCAGACTCGTCATTATTTTCAAGGCGCCTTTCTCACCTCTTTTCCCATTTTATACATGACATCTTTGAATGTGCCTCTCTCAGTGTAACTCATATGCCTTTACTCCTCCTCGTGCATCTCACATTCCCACTTTCTCTTTCATTGTGTCACCAAAGTAACACTGACCAATCACAGCAAAGCCAAACTGATCAATTAGATTGTTCAGGGGGTCTGGACACACAGATGTTAGTGTCTTATTATACAGTAGATACCTGTTCTTTCTGCTGGGTTATGAGGTTCTATGAAATAGGAGCATGTAAAGAAAGTAGTACATACTGAAAGTATAAACACAGGTTAAAAAATACAACAATAACATTTTGATACAGGTGATGTCCATCATGCCCCACTGCTAAACTAGACAGTTCGGGATGCACATGCGCACTTATATCTCAGGGTGTTGAGAACACTGCAAGGTTGATTGGTCCAGCCCCACAGTTGGTAACAGACTTTCAGCACCCAGCACAAAGACAATTTTGTATACTTACAAGAGGCAATATTTTTCTAGATAAAGTAATTACAATCTGAATATTATAGAACATTGGAAAAAATTCTTAAAAACACAAAGCTGAGGGTTATTTTTAAGCAATTTAAATAATAAGTTAAATTGCTCAATATCTGTACTTACATATAACCGAAAGCCAAGAAATCCTGCTGACTATGCCAATGTAAACACAAGGGGACGTCACTGAGCCCCAAACTACATTCACAATATCATCCAAAACAACTCCAGGTTCAAATAAAGGATTTTTATTTGAAATAATCAAGCACCAACCAAAATCAACACAAGAATGTGACAGTCAATCGATTTCTTCTTTCCTTCCTTCCTGCAAGTGAGTGTCACCCCCAGCCTGACTCTGACTCCCTGAAGTGAGGCTGCGGGCTTCTTTTAAAGAATGAAGGACTACTACTGTCACAGCTAGGTTGTCCAAAGCAGAACAGCAGAATTGTTGAAGGAGGAGGATCTGTCCATTATAAAGACTGGAGGAAAAATGTGTTAGATTAAGTTATAATTTATGTTAATGAATGTAAAGTATTAAACATTGGAATAACAATATTAGCGATGACGACAAAATGTAGGAGCCCAAAACTTAAAAAGTACATCTAATGGAAAGGACTTGGAAGTAAAAATGAATAACAAGAAGGTTAATAAGATGTTGGGTTGCTGTTGCGTTTCAACAGGGTTCCTCCTCTGCCTGCTGTTAAAATGTAATTTTTGTGTCTATTTTGTTTATTGTTTATGTTAACAGTATTGATTATTTAATTTCTGTATGTCCATGCATGTTCTGTAGTTTTCCCACTATTTTGTGAGTGATCCCCCAGGAGACAAAGCTACCAGTCCATTACTGCAAGGGACTGTGCTCAGCCCTATAAAGACTGGGCAACCCACAGTTTCTTGTGGTTCCTTCAAATGTGCTTGGGAAATAGTGAGTGTTTACAGTATTATGATTCTATACACTCATTTACCTCATGACCTTTTATTTGTTCCAGTGTCGCCAAGTTAGAAATTTGTCTAATGAGTACCGATGTCTTGCACTCTGCCAGGTCTCCAAAGGAGTTTCTTAAATGCCTACCCAGCCTGAATGATGGCATATTTCTGTATGTTTCCTCTTAGGACCATGTGTTCTTTATGGCCCTCACTTTCACTCAGAAAAATTTAACATAGTCCATAGATCTTCTAAGTCACCTGCCAGGTGGCAACCTGGTGAAGAACTGTTTTCCCCCCTGGCTGATCCCCTCTCCCACAATCACAGCAGACATGCTGTTTTACAAAACTGACAAAACTGGATGGATGTCTGCAAGGCTTAGTTGTACCTTACTCCTACTTGGCACTACTCCCCCACAGCAACCTGTTGATAGCTTGGTACACCATCACATACTCAACAAAATAAACTAGCTGTTCTAGTGGCAAATGTTGATCCAAAGTTGTTTTAGGAAGTTTGAAATAGCAAATACGTGTTGGCCACTATGAAAGATATCCATCCACCAGTTTTTTAAACCCACTTTATCCTGAGCAGGATTTAGGGGAATCTGGAACCTATCCCAGCAAGTACAGTGTGCAAGGTAGGAACGATCCCTGACCAGGACGAAAGTCAATCATATGGTGAATGCACAGACACATGTAAGGGTCAACTTAAAATCGCCAATCCATTTAACCTGCACGTCTTCAGAGGTTAACTGGAGGAAAGCTACACAGACACAGAGATAACATGCAAACTCCACACACAGAGGACCCCTGGATATGAACCCCAGCCTCCTTGTTGCAAAGTGGCAACACTACCCAATGCACCATAATTCTGTCCTGAAAGGTAATCAAGTAAACTGATTTTCTGCACTCCTCTTGTTAGCCTTAGGTTAACTGGAAACTGAATTATCATAGATGTATGAGTGTTGACATGAGCAGAAAAATGCCCCTTACTGGAATGAACTATGTCCCTGCTACTACTGTAGAATTGCAGCTAGAATAGGCTTAAGCGTCCTGCAGCCTTGCAATGAAATAAGGATGAATGGATGAATTTTTATATATTATTAAATTCTAGTAATTCACCAAACAGCCTGGGAATGTAAAACATTGCATTATAAGCAAGTCAGATGTTTGTTATTGTGGTTATGTTTTGGCTAATGCTGTGTAACAGAGATGCTCTGTAAATATGTTTAACGTCGTACCTGTACAATATCTGAGTATTATTTTTTCCATCCATCATTTCATTTTCAACCTGAATCTGTCCATTTCAGAATATCTAGGAGACCAGTATCACAAGGCCGGGATACTCAACCAATGTCACTTAAAGCAGAGCCACTTTAGGGTAACCAGTTTAAACTAATATGCACGTCTTTGGGATCTGAAAGTAAAACCAGTGTACAAAGAGAGAAGCCATACTTACACAGGAAGAATGTGTTCCATACAGACAGTGACCAGATCGTATTGAAGGCCATGAACCAGCAGCAGTGAATACTGTGCCACTGTGTATGAGAAAAGTGTCATTAATGTGATAAAGTAGACAGGGATCTCTTGTAGTCTTCAGGTAATATTTAAAATACAGTGGTAGTGACAAATATGACCCTATAAAATATAAATATTTAAAACACCTTAGTGGTGACAGATATGATCCTATAAAATATAACCCTAAAAGAGATACTTGTTTACGAATTTAAAAAATTGTATGTTTGATTAGTAAGTAACATTTCTTTTTCTTATCAGATCTGTCACTGCACATTTTTTCAAATTCACAAACAGTTTTATTGGCATGACAATTAGATTTGTTTTACCAAAGGATTCATAATGCTATCGTGATTTCAATTTTGCCTGTCAGTATTTTTCTTGGAAGTTTCCTCAATGGATTTTCATCATTTAGGAAATTATAGTTTTTGTCACTCTTTTGGAAAGTAATTAAAACCATGTAACATTTAAATGGTGAATGTGGTCCTACCTCGATAAAGATCTCTGAATAAGTCTTTAGAAGATGCCTCAGACTAATGCATCTCCTAAGCTAGCTCTAGTCCGACCATTAGCTTAAATCAGCACAAAATTCATAGTTAACCTTTGGCCTCTAATAATGAAAAGGAAAGGCTTCCTTTAAAGAATTTATCTTGGCTTCTTTAATATTTCTTGTTTTTTAATTGTAAAAGGTAATACTGGTTCCCCATCCAAGGTTGCTTCCATTGCTTCAGGGATAGACTGCAGTTCAGGTGACCCTGAACTGGATGAAGGTGTTTTGATACCCCTGATTATAAAATGGTAAGTGATTCCCATTTCATTGTTACCAATCAAGGTTCAGTAAGCTGCAGTCTAATTCATATAATTTCATAAAAATATAAATCTTATAATAAATGGACAGTTATTTCATTTGATAATTATACTGTAATATATATGAAACAAAGCAAAAATTCTGGAACACTCTGCATATTTTAATAAAATAATATTTTGACATTTTTTTGTTATTTTAAACAGTATGAGAACAATAAATGAATACAATAGGTTTACAGAATATAAAATACTGACATAAAATTATTATATAATCTTGCCAAGTATTAAACATAAAGCACATTGCTTTCAGTTTTTGGATTCTTTTACTAAAAATTAGAAGATAAAACATAAAAAGAATGAAATCAACCTCACAAAAAAAAAAAAAAACTTTTTAAAAATCTCAGCAGTTGACTTCACACTTGCAAATGGGAACTGACCATGTGGGCTGTTGTCATAGCAACATCGCCCACACACACTGGAAATTACAACACTGGCAATGGTGACCTTGTAATTAAGAGCAGGACTACAGGGTGATACTGCAGAGGAAACACAAAATATTGAACTTCCCTGACTGAACCCTCGGCTCAGCATTACACGATGACAACTGGGCACATAGAAATGATTCAGATGTCACTTTCTGTCAATTGTTTAAAACATGGCAACATTTTCTGAAAATTAATAAACTGTAAAAGAATAGCTAAAAAAAGATGAATATGGATACAAATATAATTAGTCCTGCCAGTTTTCTAGTAGGAAATACACACTTTTTCTCCCTCACTGACAACATAAATGTTGCAATCTGCAACATAAAACTTAAATTGAGGAGCCATCTGGCTTACAAGATGTTCACAAATATGAAGCCTACTGCTGATGCAAAGAACTCTGCCGTCTTCTGTGTGCCATGCAAAGTTGTTATATACCTGGAAACACTGGTGTGGCCAAAAGTGAAGGCTGCAATGAGTGCAGAGAGCCCTCATTCTCTAATGAAGATTCTTTTTATTATCTGTGCAATTCGGGAGCCCTGACCTCCTGTGGGAATTTGCTCTTTTGATCATACTCATCACCATAATCTTTGTCAAAAGAAAAAGGTGACTCAGAGATTAGCAGTGGAGTGATTGCACTTTACTCTTTCACAGCCTTAGATTGTTTTCAGGACACTGTCATCTGACCAGGTATTGTTGACACATATCTTTAATCCTTTCTGTAAATTTCATAGTTTTGCCTTTGCCCTTTCCTTGTGGCATACTCATAGACCCTTAAAATGTTTTATTTTGGCAGTTGATATTTTTAATATTATAATGTTGACTGACAAATAATCCTATTGAGGAAATCCAGGTGTACAGTTCAAAAAAGAAAATTAGATAAAGATGTGCAATTATTCTTATTAAGAGTGCAAAGCTACAAATTATTTATAAAAACACAATAAGCTGAGCAATTGGTTTTGTGAGTCTTGTATTCTGGCAGGATGGGGGCTGAAGCAATGCATGGTATGACATTTAGTTGCAACAAGGGTACGACTTCTTTGTGTGTTTTTAAAAGGAAAATATCTGAGTAAAATGTACTGATTTGAACAAAAATTAAATACAATATCTGCACTGGGTTGTAGTTTGTGTCATCATTTGAAGAATGAAATATCATATCACAAATACTATCTATCTATCTATCTATCTATCTATCTATCTATCTATCTATCTATCTATCTATCTATCTATCTATCTATCTATCTATCTATCTATCTATCTATCTATCTATCTATCTATCTATCTATCTATCTATTGTGATGGACAGCAGGCATGGGCTGTCATCCAGTCTGGAGCTTTGAATGATTCCTAGTCAGTAGGCCACCGTTCTGAATGTCCAAGAAGAAAGGCAGACTGTTCCCTGCCAGGAAAGCAGGAGATGCCAATCTCAGTATGAACATGCTGGCATCCTGGCAGGAATGCACCAACGATCCTTACCTGGCTTGGGAGGCCAGTGTAATGGAGAGACAGGGAGAGATGCTCTATTCGAACCAGCAGCTCCTTGATATTCATCATGACAGCATCGTTGGGTTAGGATTCCCACACGTTCACCCATGGGGCATGCCGAGGCCCCTAGTCCCATGGGGCAGCCCTATTGGATTCCATGGGGGCCACCAGGGTGAGCTGCTGGGATTAGTAATCCCTACTTTCAGGGACTTCTATTTGACCTGGTAGTGCTTACGGTGGGCTATGCTCTAGCATCAGAAGTGTTCCAGGTTCATAGGTAAAAGAAATAGCTTGATCTCATCCAGCCAAGTTGGAGTCAGTCAAAGTTTGCCTGGGAGGTGTGGAGGAGAAGAAACAGAGAAATGTGTTACAAAATGCAAAATGTGTTAAAAAGTTTTTTTGTAAGTTATTGGATAAAATAAACCTTTTAATTGAACCAAAACTTGTGTCCTTGGAGTTGTGTCTGGGGTTTAGGGTGCTGCAGCATCCCCTATCTATCTATCTATCTATCTATCTATCTATCTATCTATCTATCTATCTATCTATCTATCTATCTATCTATCTATCTATCTATCTATCTATCTATCTATCTATCTATCTATCTATTTTGTAAAGTTTATGATTAAGAGATAGATAAGATAAGGGGATTAGGCTTACCTTGTTGTTTTTCTGTTGCTCTAGTGGTGAGCGGCTAGGGGTGGTACCCAGCCGGGATGCCCGGAAGGACCGGAAGAGGGTTTACGCCTCCTCCAGACCACGAAGGGGCAGCTGCCCTGGTTGGTATGGGGACCACGGGAACAGAGTATGGAAGCTCAACCCTATAGGGTCCCGTGGTTACCACCAAGGGGCGCCCAAATGTCTAAAGAGCCCTGGACACCAGCACTTCCACCACACCCAGAGGTGCTGGTGGAAGGAATACCAGGGACACCCGGTGGAAGTTCACCGGGCGGCACCTGGAGCATGTCCGGGGAGCATAAAAGGGGCCGCCTCCTTCCATTCGATAGCTGGAGTCGGGTGGAAAAGGACAGAGCTCGGTGGAGAGGAGTGGAGGCAGTCAGAAGAGAGAGAGGCCTGGACTTCAGGGTGATTGGTGCAGGGGTACTGGGTTGTGTGTGGACTACTTGTAAATAGTAAATAATGAATAAACGTGTGATTGGGTTTGAACCATTGGTGTCTGCCTGTCTGTGTCCGGGCTGCTTTCCACACTCTTCAAACAATATTAAAGTTTTCATTCTAGGACAGTCAATCACCTTTATTCAATCAGCTTATCTATTACCTTTATACATATTTCAAAGATGTCACTTCATCAAATGTACCAGAATGAAACATTACTCCAGCATAGGGCAGCTTTAAACTCCATGCTGGGACCAATTTCTAGGACAGAAACAGCCATACTTAGGGCAAGGGATACTAGACTAGAACTCCCTCCTAGTGTACCTGCATCTCTAGACCTTCATTTGTCCTTAATGGATCACGTCCATTATGTACACTGTAACCTCATTTAAGTTTGCCACCAAACAGTCCTCTGGGTTGTTCTGCCATTCAAAGATCAAAATGGTTCTTTGTAGTCATACCTGGAACCTTGTCTCTCCCCTTTATTTCACTCATGGTGTTTTTTGGAACTCCTTCCAACTGTTTAAGCTCTTAAACATCCTCCTCAAAGTCAATTGAACATCCATTGCACTTGCTTGGTTTCTTACCTTCTACCATCCTGAAAGCCTGTTATTTATTTCTCTCTTACTGTCTGGGAGCCGAACCCCACTGTAGGAGCCACTGCCTTTCCACAGTACCAGGGGCCTCATGCATAACGCTGTATGTAGAATTGACACTAAAACATGGCGTAAGGACAAAAACGGAAATGTGGGTATGCACAAAAAAATCCAGATGCATAAATCTGTGCGTTTGCCGACTTCCACGTTTTTCTGCTCCATAAATCCCGGTCAGCGTGAAAAGTAACGCACGTGCACGTGCCTGCTGCCATTCCCCAAACTCCTCCCAGAATTACACCTCTTTGAATATGCAAATCAATATAAATAGCCGTTAAGCTCAGTGTTCTGTGAAAAGGCAATGGCAAAAGCATGGGGGGAAATAGAAGAATTTCAGCGAATACCAAGTGGAAGCAAGGAAAAACATACTATTTGTTAGTTTAAACAGTGGTATAAACAACAGAAGGAAGTTGATCGAGTGACATAGAGTGTCTGAGAAACTCGAAAGCTCAAGTTTACAAAGTCACACAGTGACCGAAATAAAAAAGAAGTTGTGAGATATCAAAGTCGCCGTGGAAAGGAGAGTCGTAGCCCACCATCTGAGTGTCATATGAAAGCTTATTAGGGTACAGAGAAAAGAAAAAAAAATAGGAACACAGTGGGAAAAAAGAATCTCGAAATTTCCACTTTAATCACGTAGTTTATTTTCTCATTAAAGTAGAACATCATAAACTTCATCTTAAAATCGTTTAATTTACTAGTTTCTCAAATCCCATTGTAACTAAAGTAGCACGTTAAATGCTTTGTTTTGTATGTCCTTCTATGTGCTCTATGTGTGTGAATCACTACGTGCTTCTTAAATGGGCTTTCTCTTCCTCCGACAAGACACAGAATCCATTACTTTTGTGATATTACATTTCTCTGAATAATTAAAATACTGAGATGTATACTTGATATCATTTTCATGATGATTGGAATTAAAGCATGTTATTAAACATAGAAACACGGTGGCGCAGTGATTGTTCATGCCTCACGCAAGATGCTTGCTGCGCCGTGCATGACTTTCGATGAAATAATTTATTGCAGCAGAACTGTCTCTTTCAAACGTACTAACCTCCTATTTCTGTCTTTCCTTTTCTTTCTCCAAATACCCAATCGTCACACAATCAGCTCAGTAATAGACGTTAAGCCATCTGTAAGCTTAGAATGCTGATTCTTCAGAACTTTTAAGGAACATTGAAATATCTTCGTAGTACATGTTTAATTATTCTATCCTTCCAGTGTCGCGCCAGCCCCAGCTAGAATACAGCACGAGGCAGGAACAATCTGTGAACAGAGCGCCAGCGCTGTGACACCGTGTCCTCTCATGTTTATTTATTATTTATGAAGTTAAAGTTTTATCTGTATAATATAATATACATATTTTGCTGCATTTCATCTCAAAAATGATATCGTCATCATATGTAAATATGCGCTTTATAATGTGGCTCAGGTTGTGCAATACTATAACTGTATCGCAAGTTTACAGTGAGGTGATTGTACTAATAAGTACAAACAGTCCTACAAGAAGCACTTGATGGACTGATTGAGTGCATTTTTAGTTCTTGGGATGAAACTGTTTGTGAACCGCAAGGTCCGTACAGGAAAGGCTCTGAAGCGTTTGCCGTATGTGAGCAGTTCAATAGACAGCATGGCTAAGGCAGTGTATACTTGATGCTGTATACCGATAATTCTCTTTCCAATCAGCTACTGTAGAGCTGTGATTCCCCACTCAGATACAGTGATATAAATACTCTGAGTGGTGCAGTGAGAGTAATATGGAAAAAGACAATCCACTGTGGCAACCCCTAATGGAAGCGGCTGAAAGAAGAAGAAGAAGGTGCAGTGAGAGTAACAACGCTAAAGCGGCTATGGTATTTAGAATAGTTTGACCATTCCGTGGACCATTATATTGTTACAGGTTAATTACAATCAGATGCATTAAACTAATAAACAATATGTGGTTAATTTCAGTGCATATGATAAAGTCGTGTCAGGGATGTGGATCTAAAAAAGAAAGGGAAACCACACTGGAATAGTAGCATTGCTTCGACGCTGGGTACTGCCGGAGAACTTGCATATGCCAGGGTTTGAGCTACCGTGAAAATGTGCGTGGCTTTATGCCAAGTTTAGGTTTTATACATTGTGATTTGAGTGTGGAAACGGGCTTTCACAACATTTTTGTGCGTACACACCATTTATACATAAGGCCCCAGGTGTATTCTGTTTAGCCCTGAGAGCTTGAGCCCCTTTCTCTCCTCTGGAGGTTCACTACAGAATTTTAACATTCCTTGTGCCACTCTGATGGAGGCACTACCCTTAGCAGTCTCTTGCTGGCTGGGGAAACCCTTTACATAGCCTATCTACTCTCAATTGGACTATCTTTTTCGTAATATTAGCCTTTACAATAATTAATTCCAGAACATGAAAGAGACACTTGAGAAAAGTGGAACAAAAAGTGATTAAATCTGTTCGTCATTTACTCTCTTGAATCTGATTATCCTTCAAGATAGTTAAAAGTATTTATTTTCCTGATGTGTGTTAATTTGCTTTTTTCTATTTGTTATCCTTCTTTTTTCTGTTTTTCTGTATTTTATGTTATTTCTACTATGTTTGTTTATTATTTTATGTTAATGTAAATGTGTCTTCAATTGTTATGCCATTCCTTGTACTTTATGAGTTGCTGTTGCTGTGGCCTCCCTCTGCCTTAATACTGAGCTTAGAGATTAGGTCCCGGCAGCAGTTCATTGAGCTTCTTGGAGTTTTCAAATTGAGAGTTTTGTCTTCTTTCAATTTGCTGGTTCCGTGGACTTTTTACATCTGTTCTTGGGTTTTGATCCTTGGATTTATTATTATGGCTTGTTTGCTCTGGGTTGCCCTTTAAGGCTAATTTTTATGCTCCTTTTTGCCTCTTTTTCTTTGTTCTATTTTCTAATAAATCCTTACATTATAAAAATTACTTCTTATCTAACCAGAGTGGTATCTTTGTATTTTTTGAAAAATATTTTAAAGTATTTTTAAAATTGTTTAGGCCTTTGCAGACTGAATCTTGTCTGTGGAGATTGGGGTCAGGCTGCCTGACCATGAGACCATATCTGGACAAGTCAGTTAAAGCTCCTGACTGCTTTGTGGGACTTTTAGAAAACCTCACACCCATTTCACCCTATTTGTGACTCCTTTGCACAGCAGTCAGTATGTTGTTTTTTTTTTTCTTTTTACAACCATCTAGCCACCCATCTATCCATTTTATAAGCCTGTCCCAGATATAACTGCCATACAAATCCACATGCATACAGAACAGTTACTAATCAAAGTCCCATAAATATAAAGCGCAAAATATCATTTTCTGATGTAATTATATTTAATGCTGCCTCACTTAGACAAGCATACTGTTATAATTGTTACTGTTATGAATGGAGCTTCTTTTTGTTTTTTTCTTAGGTTTCCCTGAAGCTGTAATAGTAATCTTTCCATCATTTTTGGGGTTTAACACCCAAATAATCCAATTCTACAATCAGAATTTTGTTTAGAACCTCGGCTACAAAGTTTACTGTTTTTTATTGTCTTTTCCAAAGCCATTTTCTGGGATAATGGTGCCATTATATGGTGGATTTATATCGCCCATTTCCATGAGAATTTCCCATGAAATACTGGGGCTGTACCACTTGTGATATTATCGAACGTCAGTATAAAAATAACCTCAAACTAGTCATGAGTATCTGAGTTTGAACCAAGCTTAACATCCTTGAACTTTGATCATTTGTATTATAAAACAAAGTATTTCCCTTTAACTATGATTTTTGATTACAATTTGGCTTTAACATTTCTCTCTTGTTGACCTTCAGTTTTGACACTTACTTTAACCCTTGACTCTGTTATTTCTCTTTAATTATTTGGACTGACTGCCCTTTTTACATTCAGTACTCTTACATGACACATACTGTATAACATTTACAAAGGCTACAGTTTATTTCTCTGTCACTTAGTGTTTAGCTTTTTACTGGAAGCTAAATGGCCACTGTCATTAGGACTATTATAGCCACTCAGCTAAATATCCATAACTTACAGAACTAATTCAGGCCATTGTGTAGCCATCATCAGTTCTTTCTCAACTATTGCTGGATCTCAAAAAAAAATCTCATGCAAATGTAAGCATGGGCGGCACGGTGGCGCAGTGGGTAGCACTGCTGCCTCGCAGTTGGGAGACCTGGGGACCTGGGTTCGCTTCCCGGGTCCTCCATGCCTGGAGTTTGCATGTTCTCCCCGTGTCTGCGTGGGTTTCCTCCGGGCGCTCCGGTTTCCTCCCACAGTCCAACGACATGCTGGTTAGGTGGATTGGCAATTCTAAATTAGCCCTAGTGTGTGCTTGGTGTGTGGGTGTGTTTGTGTGTGTCCTGCGGTGGGTTGGCACCCTGCCTGGGATTGGTTCCTGCCTTGTGCCCTGTGTTTGCTGGGATTGGCTCCAGCAGACCCCCGTGACCCTGTGTTCGGATTCAGCGGGTTAGAAAATGGATGGATGGATGTAAGCATCCAAGATGTTAACACAAGGTTGAGCACTATACGTCAGCAATTGTAATGTCTGCTGGTCACATAGAAACCACAAGCTGAAAACCAAAAGTGTTGATTCATGTGCCCAGTGAACTGAGGTGCAGTGCTGCTAGAACAGCATCACACAGTGAAGAGAGACCCTTAGCAGCAGAAACTTCTATACAGTCACCGACCAGTGCAATCTGCATATAATTTTTTCTTGTCATATCACATTTTCTTAATTTTCTCTACTAAGCTACTTCCACAGTGTCCTCTGGTTTAAGCCAACCAGCATCACCCCCAATCTGTAATGCCTCCTATCACTCCTCCCTATGATAATGTGACTTATATATATATATATGTATATATGATGGTGTTACAGGAAATTTAAACAAAACAGAAGGTAGTCTTTGTGACATTCTTTAACAGTATTTAACTCAACAGCACAGGTTTTGCGATTGAGAAATTTAAAGCAAAATAAACCTTGGCTATTTTGTTCATCCTGCATGCTTTTCTAAATACTGCAGCAGTTTGTAACTCCATTCTGCCCTTTCCAGTTAAACACATGTGTTGCAAACTTGGACATTTAACAGACACTGTACTTGTGACTATCATTCTAGAAATTACTAAAATGTTACAAAATGGCAATACATACTCAATACGATATCATAATCAGGAAAATGAACACCAATAGCAGTTACTGACATGTAGCTTCAAAATGCACAGTTTTAATGCTTGGAAGATTACAACTCTGAGAAATCTGAAACTTTTAAAATTTAAGTATTTCATACATTTTTAAAGGCAGTATATAAATTAGGAACTTATGTACCATATGTAACTCTTATGGTTCATAATTAATTAACAGCAATTTTTTGTATTATTATTATTTCATAACATTAAAAAATACTATTGTATGGAAAATGTCTTACAATTACCAAAATATTACCTCAGGCTTAGCCTTGTCACCTCACTCCATGTGCTGGCCCTGACAATAATATATTTTTATCTCTAATAATGTATTTTAATAATAGATTTTTATATTTTTGTATGACTCCAAAATTGTATTTAATGAAACATCAATTAAACTCTAAAGTTCTACACAATATTTATTGAAACATTAAAAACATGTTAACAACGATGTTAACACAGAGACACTATGTTCATCTCTGTCCTTCTGTCTTGACCATGTTTGTCCTCTTACTTCCAGGTCTACACAAAAGACCTTCCTGCCCCTGACTTTTCGAAGCACTCCATAATCTCAGGGCAGCCGAAAGGAAACAGAGGATGTCAAAAGGCTCAGACAGACCTGACTAGGTATCAGTCCTTTCTTACGTCCTTTTCTTCTGCCTATCAGAATAGAATTAATAGCACCACTGACACATGCTGTCTCTATACTCCACTTTCACTTCCATCCTTAACCCTCCTTCACCTTCTCCCTCAACCTCCTTGTCTGCTGGTGACTTTACCAAACATTTTTTGGATAGTGTGGCTGCTATCAGCAGTTAGATCTCACCCTCGCTGCCACCCATTATGTCATCTTCCATGCATCACCGTACATTTTCCACATTCTAACCACTCTCTGCCACTGACGTTTATGGCCTCATCTCCAATCACCCCACTACCTGCTCACTTGACCCTTCCCTTCGCATCTCCTTCAGGCAATCTCCCCCTCACTCATTCCTGCAATTACATACATCATTAACACCTCACTCAGCTCAGGCACATTTCCTGCCATCTTCAAACATGCTCAACCCTACTTCTCAAAAAACCAACACTCAATCCATCACAAGTTAGCAATTACAGGGCTGTCTCTCTCCTTTCCTTTCTTTCCAAAACACTTAAACATGCTGTTCTTTCCAGGTCTCTTCTTTCCTTGGACAGAATGGATTGCACAATACCAACCAGTCTGGCTTCAAGAGGAACCACTCAACTAAGACAGCTCTACTAACAGTATCGACCAGCTACGACTTGCTAGAGCTACTAACATGTCATTGGTCCTGATCATCCTAGATCTCTCTTCCACCTTTGACATGGTCAACCATGACATCCTTCTTGCCACCGTCTCTGACATTGTCATCTTTGGGACTGCTCTCAGAGTCCTACATCTCAGACAGATCCTACAGCGGGTCTCATTAGGAGAGTTGCCTAAGGCACACCAGACATGCACAGGTGTACAACATGGATCAGCACTGGGTCCTCTACTTTTCTCTCTGTACACCCCCTCGCTGGACTCCATCATGCAATTCCATGGTTTCTCTTATCAGTGCTCTGCAGAAGATATACCGCTGTACCTGCTGTTCCCAGCTATAGTCTCTGTGTGTCTTACTGGTATATCAACCTGGATGAAGGACCACCATCTACAGCTCAACCTGGCAAAAACTGAATTTCTTGTGATCCCAGCCAGTAACTGGTCAGCTTCCAATCTCTGTACAGCTTGGCTCACTATCGCTAACACCCACCAGGTCAAGTGGTGATTAATGAGAAACTATCTTTTCCTGACCACATTTCTACCTTTTCTCATTCATGCTGGTTCACACTGCACAACATCCGCAAGATCAGACCACATCTGACAGAGTATGCCACAAAACATTTTGTCCAGGCTCTGGTTTGTCATGCCTGGACTACTGCAGCTTCTGGCATGAGTACCTGCAAGTGCTATCAAGCTGCTGCAGTTGGTCCAGAATGCAGTGGTTTGTCTTGTATTTAACCAGCCAAGACAGGCACATGTCACTCCTCTCTTCAGGTTGCTGCATTGGTTCCCTGTAGCAGAATACATTAAGTTCAGATTCCTGATGTTTGCCTACAGAGTAGTCAGTAGGCCAGCACCTGTGTATATGGAGACACTGGTGAGGTGCTATGCTCCTTCTCACCCTCTCAGGTCTGCCAGTGAACAGTGTCTATTGATGCCACCTCTGTGTGGTATGAAGTCTCAATCCAGACTCTTTTCCTGTGAAGTTCCTAGTTGATGGAATGAGCAGCCCACCTCCATTCATACTGGTAACTCCCTCAGTGTATTTAAGAAGCAATTGAAGACCCATCTGTTCTGTGAATATCTGTCTAATTGATAGAAAAATCCTTTGCTTTGTAATACTTTATATTGTTGGTTAATTTTTTGTTTAATTGCTTCAATGATTATAATCTATGATTATAAATTATTAAAATTATTTAAAACATCTTTTCACTTGTTTCAATCAATTTTTGTTACCTGTTCTATTACACTTGCTGAACAAACAGGCCCTAGCCTTATGTTACTCATTTATGTTTACCTCTTTTGTAAGTCACTTTGGATAAAAGCGTCTGCCTAGTAAATAACTGTAAATATAATGTCATTTTTTAATATATTTTTGTGATTTTTAGCACCATTTATAATACAAAGTAAAAACAATGTTTTTCACACACTGATAAGACATTGATATTTTGTGATATTAGTAATATAAAAAATAATAATAATTACAGTGTGGTGATTATTTATATACCCAAATGGTTTCTGGTTTAACAAATGCCTGGGGAAAAGCAGTCATGCTCCTGCTGAACAGAATATTTAATGACTCAGTAAGTGAAATGAACCTCCTACTGACCCCTGAGTCAGCTGAGGAAGTAAGCAAGTGGACTTGAGGAATGAGCTGGTGTTCACAACAACTATTAAGCAAAATGCATAATATTCAAGTAGAGTTACATTGTTTATGATTTTTTTAGCATGTTGGAGCAGACATTGGTTAAGTTTTAACTGTTTAGAAATCATATCTAATTCTAAAATTAATTAACTATTGATTCAAAAACCCCAAACCCTTTACTGACCTGAACCAAGTGATTCAGAGTGCCTATCATTAGGTTTGCAAAGCATTCGGAACCCTAAATAGGTGAATTACAATGGAGAGTTTTGCCATTTTCAATGGAGCACTACAATCCAGCAGGAGCAACAAATAGTTTGATGGCCTGATTCCAAGTGTTTTATCAATGCAAGCGAGAACTGCTAAGAGACGTTACTCATTTACTGATCATGCTAAACATAAGAGCAGGATATTTGCATTCTTACCCACCTAGTAGATATGAAAGAAATTAAGACATGCTAATTGCTGTTTTTGCTTCCTTTAAAACTCTAAATTGAGGATTATGTTTAGCTGTGCTGTTCCACACTGTGTTGAATAATATTTAATTTTGTTTCACTGATACATGTCAGTTTTAATGTTCCAAGTTCCATTGCCAAGGAATTTTCTGCATTGTATTTACCCCATTTTTTTGGCACTCACTGCACGTCCAACCTACCTGGAAGGGGTTCTCTTTCTGAATATTTTGCAATAGTTCTTCTAAAAGGTTTTTTTTGTGTGTGTGTGTGGGTGTGGGGGTCTCTTCTTTACTTAAGGGGTCAAGGCAGGGGTGCTGTCAAAAAACAGGGCCTGTTAAAGCTCATTGAGGCATCCCTTGTGTGATTTCAGGATATGCATGAAATAAATTGTTGTTGTCGTTGTCGAGTCTGCCTAGAACTTTCCTGCTTCTGCCTGCCATTAAACTGCCATTGAGATGGTGAGAATCCAGTTAGGATTGAGATGAGCTGGTTAGGGTGGTTTGGATATGTCATAAGGATTACCCCTGGGCAGCTATAAGGGGGGGGAGGGTCCCCAGACCCAGGATACAATGAAGGGGTTATATCTCTTGGAAAACTAGGGAACATCTGGGAATTCCCCAGGAAGTGCTAGAAATTGTAGCAGGGGATGGGGAAGTCCAGACTGACCTGCCTGGCTTGCTGCCACTGTGATTTTCACCAGGAAACGTAGTTTGAGAGTACAAAAAACAAAAATACTGCTGATAAAACTTAGCCTGGTTCTACCTGGTCCCTAGTGAAAAAAGTGGCTTTGAAAATGTTATGGACCCCACACTGAAAACCCATTGTGTGGGAAACAGATTTTAACACAACCCAAAGTCACTCCTTCTATGCTGCATTCATGGACCTTGGTTGAAAAACCTGCTCTTACCACTAGAACAGTCAAAGCCATCAAGATCTACTTCATCTACACAATAATGACATTAAAAAATGGTATAACAAAACAAAATATGGATGCCTAAGAAGAAGAGAGTTCTGATATTAATATAACGAAGATTAGCAGATGATTCAGGATATGCAGGCTTTCCCACATACATCTCATACTGAGTAGCAATGAATAGTTCTAATTTTTTCCATATCACCTAAGTGATAACATGAAAAAGAAATACAAACATAATCACTTGTAAAAGCTGCTCTCCTAGTCCAATAATTAATTTTCATCGTGGATGCTCTGTTTCACTCTGCTGTAACTGCTGACATTCAGGCAAACTGAAAATGAATGAAAGAATGAATAAAGTGAATGATAAAAACTTCAAAAGTAAGGTTCAATCAGAAGAACATTAATTTTCTTATAGTTCTTATTAAAAACTTCAATGGCCAATGACAGCCATAATTTTGTGTAATCGAGCAGATTGTGCGGCCAGTGTTTGGATGTTCTTAAATATGACTATTTGTAATGTACATTACAGATGGGACCCCTGTCTGGTGCCTGTCATTCTTTATGTTTATCACGTCCCCACATTTGTTCTTATCATTCTGTTATCTGGGTGAAATGTCATTCTTTTCTGTTGCTGAAAAACATCTTGCTCAGTGGATATGCTTCAAGCTCAAATGAATATCACTTCTTCAAAGAAATATTTAGAAAGCCAGAGTCCCAAATCACATGGTAACTTAAAAGAGGTAAAAATGTTGCAACAGGTGGCAAAGACTTTTACCTTTTAATGGGAAGTCTTTGCCTCAGGAAATCACAGTAACAGTGCAGACTTCCCAGGTCAGCTCACTCAAATGATATTACCATAATCTCATTAAGCGTGTCTGGGAGTTTAATTAGCTGCTGCAGCACATTAAACCTGCACCGATAAGTGGTGGGAAGAAAAAGGAGCCTGACCAAACCATCAAATCTGAGATCAAACAATAATACATTCAGTTATTAATGCCTTTAGTTAAGAATCAGATTATAGGATTTCAGAGAGTTACATTACTAGCCTGGCGATGCACCATGACAGCATACTTCAGAGTTTGAAGTTCTTATCTTTAGCACAGTAAGCTGCCTCTCATTCTTAAAAGCATTGCATTTAGGAATTAATCTGTATTGTTATCACCACAATGGAAGTCTATCATTATGCATTATCTTTTACAGTATAATATGAGGAGAGTATTTGATTTGATGCCTATGTGTAAGTGAGCTAAACTTCATGCAAACAAGCAAAACAAATGCTAAAACAGTTTAGAAAACAGCTCATTATTGTCATTTTTATCACATATTTGGAAGTTATTTTTAAGTAAGGCAATTCAAAAGATCACAGTACATTTCTATTGTTTCCTAAATGTTTGTTTTCGCTATGAGAAGGCATGGCCTTATCAATCAACCTTTTGATTTTAGTCAAAGCCCTAGCCACTGTGCCAAATCTGCCATTACAAATGAAGAAGTTCTGTCACACATGTGTGGTCTGTGGGTCTCCAGATAAGCTCAACTGGGGTAAGCAATACCACTCCGGAGCAAGAGAGGGCATTGTTGCTAACAGTATCCTGTCCTTTCTCCACAGCCCAGAGAAGAGGGCACACCCACCAAAATCTGACATCCGGAACATGTCCCATCCTTACCTATATATAGAGCGCCGACAAGGAAATGTGGCATCTTTATCCAGATTTTGATCTTGAGTTCTAAGAGCCAGAGATGCATACAAGAGAGAAAGAGCAAACAGTGAGAAAGCCTGAGAGAATGACCTTAAGTCAGTGTCATTTCAGCTGTGTCTTTAAGCATCAGTCTTGTTTCTATAATTTTTGTTTAACTAAACAAGATTACTGGGATGGTACCCCAACATTTCTCACTGCTTCCGATTGTTTCCTCACTGCTGGCCACATGTGGTGTAGTCGGCAGGATGAGTGGCTTGCCCGACTGCAGTTGCAAGTCACGGCTCAACAAACCGAAGTTGCAGAACCCCAAACAGGCTGAGAAGCCACTGAGGCTCAGAGGCTGGTTAGAGCACAAGGACCAGCTCAGATCCTGATCCCTCTGAAGCCAAGGGACGATGTGGAACCATATCTGTTCATATTTGAGCATTCAACAGTGCTTATATTTGCATTATTATCATCATCAGTAGCAACAGCATTACATACTGTACATAACAACACAGCTCTAAATGTTTTGCTGAAGATCTGAGGGTTGCCACCATATGCAGATTCAAATACAACATTAAGAAAATATTCAGTTACCTAAGTGCACCTTATAGGACAGAAAACAATAGATTTAAAGAGTACTTGGACTCAGCTTTACACAACTCATTACAAAGCACATTTCGTATTCATTTGTTTCACGCTGTCAGCTCATCTTCATGTTCACTCTGTTCTGTCCAAAGAGTCCAAAGAGTGCCTGCATTTTTTCAGCAGATGGTCACTTAGTGATATCAACCACAGTCACAAATGTCATTCTTGTGGGAGTGTGTGATGACAACACTGGGCAATGGAGGGCATACACACTACACACATTCCCTACCACCTGGTTCAGCCCAGAAACCTCTGATTATTTTAAAAACTAAACCCTGAAAACAGTTTGTATACATAACACAATATACACAGGGGTGGACATTTACACGTAAAGTAATATTTAGAACCAAACTTAAAATCCCGAAATGAAAATGGGGAAAAAAAGAGGATCCTCTCTCTGAAAGCATACATATTGCTTACTGGACATGGGATTCTAACCACTGTGGAAAAGAAGTGCAGACACTCTGTTTGGGACTTTTCTGTTTTCTGATCAAAGAATGTTATGGGGCTATACCAATGGAGGAAGTGGATCTTTTAAAGATTGCACTTCCTGAGAACCCCCACTGATAAGTCAGTTTTTCACTGTTGCTAGATAAATTAATCACAGATTTGCTGGTTGATAACTTAGTAACATCTGAAGCAAAGCATTATTACCTAACTCACAAAAGTATACTGCAGTTGCTACCTATTATATAACTAGATATAAAATATTAAAATCAAAATAATAAAAGGTCCAAAATATAATAAAGGATTATGTATCAAATTGACGGATTCTGATATTACATTTCAGGTCATTCTGAATCACTTTCTGAAGCATTTTGTTCCATGAAGCATTTGGACTTGAGACTGCTGCAGTTCTCATGATGACGACGTTTAGTCAGTTAATGTTTAATTAATGACTTCAGTTAGTCAACATAGATAAAAAAAAAAAGCTAAAACAAAAAGTGATTTTTTAAAAATTGTTATTGATTTTAATTTGAAGCAAATAACATTCCATATAATCAAGTCAAACTTAACAAAGCAAAATTCAACCCCCACCCAAGAGAAAAAGAGAGGAGGGCCAACAATCAGAGCAAATCTCTAAAAGCAGCAAAGAAGGAAGGGTATCCTTTTCACAGATATAGAAGCTTATTCTAAAACGTTATTGATTAGATCCTGCCATCATTTTTAAAAAGTTTTGAACAGATCCTCTAAGTGAGAAATTGATTTTTTCCAATTTCAAATAGTATATAACATCAGTTACCCATTGACTTAAAAGTGGTGGGGTGGGGTTCTTCCAGGTGATTGTGTTGATAAATAAAACACTTAAGAGAAAAATGTGACAGACTGAAAATTATCCATTTTAGGATTCAATTCATTTGGATGATATCCTTGGAAAGGAAAAAAATCGACAATATAAGAACATTACTATGCAGACTAGCAAAGCCATAAAATTAAATAAGCTCTGAGATTGGAAAGGATTGGTTTCTAAATAAGCGATTGGATTGAAATGAAAACCTGCAGCTACTGCAGTACTCCAGGAGTGACGCTGCCCACCCCTGGTTTAGTACTTAGGCTTTGCCAATGGCTTCTCTGACTTTTGATATAAAATTTCACTATAGTTTGTCAAACAAATGCACATCTCCTGGCCCAGCTACCCTGGTCTTAGCAGTGGCCATTTTCCTTTTGCAAGCAGGCAATTCAAACTAAAATATCTGGTGGGCACTGCCTATGCTGTGATTCAGCAAATAACTCTAGATAAACTTACTGGCATAACAGGTTATGGCAAACCTGCTTCTTGTGGTGCACTGCTGCCATATGACTGGGCACCATTATCATCAATGCAAATAAGTCTTTGTCCAGATTTACTTCCCAACACTAAATTCCAAGAGGAATGGCAGGGATGTCGATTGCATACTTCTTTGTGAACCATGTGAAAGAAAGTCATGGGTCATTTCTGAAACTGTCATATGCTGTTACTTCCAGATGTCTCTTAACATCCAAGGACACCAAGTCTAGGATTCCCACTCCAGAGTGACTTAGATGCCTCTGTTACTCTTACAAAGACTCCTGCACTTTCCATTAGGCGTGCTAATTACCAAGTACATCTGTAATGGCTCTGTGCTTGTTTCATTTCATTGTTGTTTTTTTTTTTCTCTATTATGGAGTAGAAAATGAATTCCCCAAATTTTTTCAAGCAATAATACAGGCCTGTCCTTGTCTGCTGTGTAATAAACAAAACATATCTGGCATTTTCATGCAATGGATTTCTCCATCCAAAACATCTCCAAGGAAGCCCATATCTGAGACAAAATGTGAACACACATACAGTACATCTAGAAATTCAGTCTCCTACGCCTCAAACTCCCCCACTTCCACAAGTTGTAAAGAATACAGACCAGGTGTCATATGAATTACACCTTTCTGTACATAACTGAGTCATGCATTAGATAAATAACGACTTACTGGATATTTTTTCTTATTCAAGAATATACAGACAAATTAACACATAATAGGGTTGTGTCTTATTTGGGACTAGTGATGAGTGAACCCCGCTGAATTTGCTCGCATCAAGTTCAGCAGAAATATTTGGGAACTTTATTGAAATGCATTGACGTCAATATGGAAGAAGCAACTGAAATAGATATCCGTGGGTTGCCATGGTGCAATGATCTTTTAAGTGTCCCCAAAAGGGACCATTATAGTGGCCAAAATTGTGACATGAGCTGTGAGGCAGCAGTTCTAACCATTGTGCCACCCTGAGATGCAATTCATATTATTAAATATCAGAACAGTAAAATGTCTTGCAGATAGTGGCAGATGGGAAGCATGAATTCAGTAAGGCTTTCTCCCTCACAAATTCAAGGGCAGGTACTCAACTCTCATGAACTGAAAAGAGAGGTGAGCAAACGTCTCCACTGGGGAGGCAGTCTGTTAAGTTTTCCTGATGATTTTGCTCATTCACTGCCACTGTTACCAAGTAAGTGCAACACTAAAGCATGTGGATGCATCAACTGCACAGTATTCTGGGTAATACTAATAAAGGCGTAGGCTCAGGTATTAACACACAATTCACATACAAGTCCATACAAAAAGACATTAAGTTTAAGAAATTTATATACCAACACATTTTCAGCTTCTTTCTGTGTGTTTGTTTTGTGTTTAAATGTATTCACAAGTTTTCCACTCTGTTTTATCCTACTGCTAAGATCATCATTATATACTGTTCCATCAAACATTGGCTGCTACAGATGTGTGATGTCACGCTGACCACAAAAAGCATCATGGGATGCTGGAAAAAAAAAGATTGTCTAATTGAATTTCCAGGAACAAAAATATCATCATTCATATATCATATATTCACTGCAGAAAATGCTTTTGTGAAGTACGCTGATCAACACTATTTGGGACTTTAACCTGCTGGGCTTGTAGGTCACCTTGTGTCACTAAAAACTGAGCTCCTTTAGACCTGAAAATGTCCACAATTACACTGATTTGTGTTATTATTTCAAGATTTCAGAAAAAAAAGAAAGCACAGATTATTAGGACACTGAGGTTGTGGAAGGTTTATGACTCCGTCCAGTTAAGGTCAGCATGATGTTGATTTAAATTAGGGGCTCAGCAAGGAGGGATAATAAATTCACACATATTGCTTTGTCTCATTATCAAGAATATAAACCTAGAATCTATAAATAACAAAGAGGATCGCAAATTTGCTCCCATGTTTTTAGCCTTGTAGCAGACACCAGATATGCTACTTCAGAAACCATTCTTTTTTAACTTATACCGTGCCCCTCTGTTTTTGTCATTTAGCAAAGGGGCACATAAAAGGTTAACAATAAAGATAATGAACGTCTCCACTGGGGAGGCAGCTATTTTCTTTTGCTGCCCTTAAGCCTGTGTGGCCATGCCTTGGCCTTGTTTTACACTGCGTCTCTAGTTCCCTTGCACCTCATAAATGGAACTGTCACATTGAGGAAAAGATAAGGACATCCTCTGACTTGAAGCAGTGTGTGGCTTTCTGCTAAGTAATCAAACTAAGAATGGGACACCACATGCTAGAGGCATAACTTTAAACATGCTCACAATAACACACAGTCATTGTATTCAAATATAACCAAGCGATTCTACACCAGTCATCAGAACTGGACTCAACCTGCCACATACTTTCCACTGACACAATGAAACCGATTCACAGGTTCTGGATGTAAATGTTGCCAGATCAATGGGGTTTGCTGTCAACAAATTTAATATTACTTACGACAGACACCACGTTTTCCAGGAAAAACGGATTTCTTCTTGGCTCTCACGTTGCCAGAAACAGAATTAGACCTTGTTCCAGTATCACTGAGAAGCCATTCTTGTCAGATAAATAAACACAAAGCAGAACAATTCCTCCAGTATAAATATTGGCAGTGCCTTTTTCAAAAATGCGACTTCATTCTGGGGCAAAGTTTAACGTTTCTGAGCGGCAGGGTGTTCAAAACACACAAACCTGACACTCAGCTTCAGTTTAGCCACTTTCTGCTCTTTTTTGTGAAGAATCTGTATAAATAATGGGCTTACCTGCAAATCTAAGTTATCTTGTATGTGTATTAAAATCTGAGAAGCACAGAGTGTCACTGTTTAATATATCATAATATAATGTTACCCTGTAATCAATGCCCTCTGCACAAACCTGTATGGGACTGAGAGAGTTAAAAAAACAAATGAATGGATAATAAAATGTGTATTATGCATGCAGTTCTCCGTTTTGTATATAATTTCTTAAGAAACTGGACTATTAACTTTTCTTTTTGATTTACAATAAAATAGAAATGCTTTTATTTCTATATAAAGTCTAAGCAAATAACCTTCGGTGGGTAGTTCAGGTAGGTATGTTTCAGAACATAGTGACATTTAACATCTTTTCATTATAAACACTAAGTTATTTGTTTTCATTGTGAGGACTGGCCATCACATGGATGATGGAGCTAGTATAAAGGCTGTGTCAATGTGCATCTGCAAAGAAAAGAAAGTTTAAAGATTATTTCCATGCTGAAAATAAAAGAAGGGTAAAGAAACTTTAGGTGTGATCTTAATAAGAAAAGAGCAGATAACAATGCCAGGGCAAATGAAGGGAGAGAAGGTATGTTCAAGCCTTTAAAATTAAAGACTGAAAATTAAAGACTGTAGAAAGTCCATTGTAGAAGACCTCAAAGGTGAGAAAAAGCCGCCATTAGGGAAGATGAAGGGAAAGATTAAGAAGTTAGTCGGTCATTTAGATAGGAAGAAATCCGTGATCCCAGGCTGAAAATGAGCTTAGCTTCTTCTGTTTTTCTATGAAAAGTGTCTTTGAAGCCCTATAAAAGAACACAAACAGAGAGGTTAGTGTGGCTATGATCAAGGGATTTGAGGTGTCCTACAATGGACTTTTTACAGTCTTTAATTTTAAAGGCTTGAATATGCTCCCTGTAATGGTCTGCCTGTTATACCTATGTAAATGCCTGGACACTTCCTGCAAGAAGCCTGTTGTTTATTATTAAATTTACCAGATGGACCAGATACATGGGAATTGTTGGTGACATATTTATACAGTAAGCGACACAGCAGCTCCTGTTACAGCTTGAAAATGCCTGGTGTAGAATGAGTCTGTCCTCTGTGAAGTGAGCTGCAGACGAGAAGTTTGCTTGCCTCAAGGGAAAGTCAAGAAAAATGGCTCTGAGGGAAAGTTAGAGTGTTAGGGTGGAATGGGAGGACCAGCGGGGCGCGGGTTTCATTATTGGGGTTCCTCTTAGAGTGATTCTTATGAGGTCTACACCCTATCAGTACCCCTTAATCAGCCAGAAGTGAAGGCAATACACCCCAAAATGTTGTATCTTTAACCTTCTTTCCTTTTCATCACATATATGACATCATCAGGCATGCCCTGCATTTGGATGAGCTATGGAAAACTGTTTAGAATTCACAACACACATATTGTAACATTCATTTAACCAAACAAGCTTGTTGAACTCAGTCATCCCCTCTTATATGAAAATCTATAATGTCCTTATGTTCTGTTCTTTATATCCATTAGTACAACATGGACAGATTATCTTTATCATTTTTAAATAATTATGATTGTTAACATATTAGAAATATGGCAACATCAATTCTTTCACCCCAGCATTCATCATCAGTTCCCTAATATGACCATAATAATATGTTGATATCTGAAAATCTTTGAGGTGATACATTGCCAGGTAATATGTTTCTTGCATCTCTTGTCTGTGTGAAGAAATATTTTCAAACATTTGAATGAATTTATTCTAAACCTGTTTCCATCTGTGCCCCCCTGACCTCATAGAAGAACTGATTTTAAAGTAACATCTGGCATCTACCTTACCTTGCTCCTATCATAATTGTAATTCTTACCATGCCTCTTCTTAATCTGTTTGCTTTTACAAACTTTTAATCATATAAAGAGAAAAACTGCAAGCGGTATTCCAGATGCAATTGTACAAGCATATTATACAATTTTATCATAACCTCCTAAAGACTCACAGTCTATAGAACGGGCTAGAGAACCCAGCATCCTTTTATCCACTGTGATCATTTTTTGGTTAGCAGTGAAGAATCCTCTAGGAATTCCTCTTTTCATAAATATGGCTTGCCACATGCAACATTCCAGTCATGAAGTTATATATGAAATGTGTTTCTTTCATGTGATGTGTTAGTTTCTTACATTAAACTTTCCATAGCTATCACCCCAAATTTTAATTCTTTTGATTTACATCTGTAACAATTTAGCTCACTCAGCTGTTGCTATTAAATTAACAATGTTAGCAAATATGTTCAGTTTGCCATCTATGTTTTGTTATACTGTATCAATAAGTTATAAAAAAGTTACAGCAGCAATCTTTCCTTTGGGACATCATTTTGTTACCTTCTAATTAAAAATAATGTTTCACTGTCCTATGCTTTCACACCAAGTCCTGTATCCTTGGTTCTTGTGATTTATTTTTGTAGTAGTACCTTGTCAAAAGCCTTTTTGAAACCCCTCACCACTGCTTTTGAAAAAAACAAGTTTCCCCATTTATAGCCATTTGACAGTCCAGCTATCTCTACTAGAAAGTCATTTTTCAACACTGTCTCTTAAAGCTACTTTTATTTTTACAAATACACTCATCAGCCACTTTATTAGGTACATCTTGCAAGTGCCAGGTTGGACCACCTTTGCCTTCAGAACTGCCGTCATTTTCCATGGCATAAATTCGACATGATGCTGGAAACATTTCTCAGGGATTCTGGTTCATATTGACATGACAGCATCATGCAGTTGCTGCATATGTTAGCTGCACATCCATGATGAGAATCTCCCGTCCCACCCATTCCCAAAGGTGCTCTATTGGATTGAGATCTGGTGACTGTGGAGGCCATTTGAGTCCAGTGAACTCATTGTCATGTTCAAGAAACCAGTTTGAGATGATTTGAGCTCTGTGACATGGAGTGTAAACCTGCTGGATTTAGCCATCAGAAGGTGGGTACACCGTGCCATAAAGGGATGGACATGGTCAGAAGCAGTGATCAGGTAGACTGTGGCATTTAAACAATGCTAAATTGGTACTAAGGGGCCCAAAGTGTGCCAAGAAAATATCCCCGACACCATTACACCACCACCACCAGCACCATGGATCCATGTAGCTGACGCCAAATTCTGACCTTACCACCCGAATGTCGTAGCAGAAATCGAGACTCATCAGACCAAGCAACTTTTTTCCAATCTTCTGTTGTCCAATTTTGGTGAGCCCATGTGAATTGTAGCCTCAGTTGCCGGTTCTTAGCTGATAGTATTGGCACCCGGTGTGGTCTCCTGATGCTGTAGCCCATCTGCTTCAAGGTATTGTGCATTCAGAGATGCTCTTCTGCATACCTCAGTTATAACAAGGGGTTATTTGAGTTACTGTTGCCTTTCTATCAGCTCAAACCAGTCTGGCCATTCTCCTCTGACCTCTGGCATCAACAAGGCATTTTCACTCAGAGAACTGCTGCTCACTTGATATTTTCACTTTTTTGGATCATGCTCGTTAAACCCTAGTAAGTGCAATACCAATTGACCAGCCTGTCTGGCACTGAAAACCATTCCACTTTCAGTTACTTAAATTACCTTTCTTTCACATTCTGATGTTCGGGTTTGAAATTCAGCAGGTTGTGTTGACAATGTCTACATGCTGAAATACATTGAGTTTCTGCCATGTGATTGGCAGATTAGGTATTTGCATTAATAAGCAGTAGTACCTAATAAAGTGGCCATTGAGTATATAATGCATTTTATAGTAACTGGCCTCGATTAGTGGCAGGTCAGTCTCCTTGTTTAGCACTCCTAGCTTCAAGGACTCACACTGCTTTCTCATCTTGACAGTCTCTGTGTAGCTTGCACATTGTCACTGTGTCCACATACGTTTCCTCTGAGAACTTCAGTTCCATCGCACATCTCAAAGAATCTTGTGTTATTTAATAGCAAACCCTCACATAGACAGACAGACAGACAGACAGACAGACAGACAGACAGACAGACAGACAGACAGACAGACAGACAGACAGATAGATAGATAGATAGATAGATAGATAGATAGATAGATAGATAGATAGATAGATAGATAGATAGATAGATAGATAGATAGTGTGGCACCCGGACGGGGCTCACGCCCGGCCGGGACGCCCAGGAGGACAGGAGGAGGGCTCATTCCTCCTCCAGAACGCCAGGGGGTGCCCTGATGCCTTGGGGACCCTGGAGCGCTTCCGCCACACCCGGAAGTGCTGGGGGGAAGAGAAGAAGGGACACCCGGAGTGCTTCCGGGTACACAGCCGACACTTCCGCCACACTGGGGAGTGCCGGTGGAAGATTACCGGGGAGCACCTGGAGCACATCCGGGTGTGTATAAAAGGGGCCGCCTCCCTCCAGTCATTGACAAGAGTCGGGAGGAAGAAAGATGATGTCGGGAGGACGGCAAGGAGGCGGCCTGAAGAGAGAGAAGGCATTGTTGAGAGGCCAGGACTTTGGGGTCTTTGGGGTCTGTGAGCACGATAAGATTGTATATACTACTGTAAATAAACACGTGTTGGGTGACATGAGCGTGCCTGCCTGTCTATGTCCGAGCCTGTCTCCATAATAGATAGATAGATAGATAGATGCTTTATTAATCCCAAGGGGAAATTCACATACTCCAGCAGCAGCATACTGACACAAAAAACAATATTAAATTAAAGAGTAATAAAAATGCAGGTAAAAACAGACAATAACTTTGAATAATGTTAATGTTTACCCCCCCCCCCGGGTGGAATTGAAGAGTCGCATAGTTTGGGGGAGGAACGATCTCCTTAGTCTGTCAGTGGAGAAGGACAGTGACAGCAGTCTGTCGCTGAAGCTGCTCCTTTGTCTGGAGATGACATTAGTGGATGCAGTGGATTCTCCATAATTGATAGGAGACTGCTGAGTGCCCTTCGCTCCGCCACAGATGTCAAACTGTCCAGCTCCATGCCTACAATAGAGCGTGCTTTCCTCACCAGTTTGTCCAGGCGTGAGGCGTCCTTCTTCTTAATGCTGCCTCCCCAGCACACCACCGCGTAGAAGAGGGCACTCGCCACAACCGTCTGATAGAACATCTGCAGCATCTTATTGCAGATGTTGAAGGACGCCAGTCTTCTAAGGAAGTATAGCCGGTTCTGTCCTCTCTTGCACAGAGAATTAGTATTGGCAGTCCAGTCCAATTTATCATCCAGCTGCACTCCCAGGTATTTATAGGTCTGTACCCTCTGCACACAGTCACCTCTGATGTTCCTGGGGTCCAAGAGGGTCCTGGGCCTCCTAAAATCCACCACCAGCTCCTTGGTTTTGCTGGTGTTCAGTTGTAGGTGGTTTGAGTCAAACCATTTAACAAAGTTCTTGATGAGGTTCCTATACTCCTCCTCCTGCCCACTCCTGATGCAGCCCACGATAGCAGTGTCATCAGCGAACTTTTGCACATGGCAGGACTCTGAGTTGTATTGGAAGTCCGATGTATATAGGCTGAACAGGACCGGAGAAAGTACAGTCCCCTGCGGCGCTCCTGTGTTGCTGACCACAATGTCAGACCTGCAGTTCCCGAGACGCACATACTGAGGTCTGTTTGTAAGATAGTCCACGATCCATGCCACTAGGTATGAATCTACTCCCATCTCTGTCAGCTTGTCCCTAAGGAGCAGAGGTTGGATGGTGTTAAAGGCGCTAGAGAAGTCTAGAAACATAATTCTTACAGCACCACTGCCTCTGTCCAAGTGGGAGAGGGATCGGTGTAGCATATAGATGATGGCATCCTCCGCTCCCACCTTTTCTTGGTATGCGAACTGCAGAGGGTCGAGGGCATGGCGTACCTGTGGCCTAAGGTGGTGAAGCAGCAGCCGCTCCATGGTCTTCATCACATGTGACGTCAGAGCGGCAGGCCAGAAGTTGTTCAGCTCACTAGGACATGATAACTTTGGGACTGGGGTAATACGAGATGTTTTCCAAAGCCTCGGGACTCTCCCCTGTTCCAGGCTCAGGTTGAAGATGTGCTGTAAAGGAAAAGGAAACACTTTAAAAATAACGTAACATGATTGTCAATGTAATTGTGTTGTCATTGTTATGAGTGTTGCTGTCATTATATATATATATATATTATATATATATATATATATATATATATATATATATATATATATATAATATATATATATATATATATATATATATATATATATATATATACACACACAAACACACACATAAACATATATATACATATACATATATACATTGTAGCAGATGTAGCGTTTGTCCACCTCTCGAACCCTCAGGTACCACTCTTCCGACCAGGTGAAAGTACAACAATATTTTATTTTACTATTGTACAGTGCACAAAGCACTACATACACCACACTCATATACAATAAACTATTTCAATAAACCAATCCAATCCTCCACTCCCAGACACTTCGCCCTCCTACCTCCCAGCTCAGCTCAAATGTCTGGGCTTACCCAGAGTCCTTTTATAGCCCCTGACCCGGAAGTGGTTCCAAGCACAACCCACAAGTCCATTTCCTTCCGGGTCAAGGCAAACAGTCCTCTTTTTCATCCCGGGAGCACGTCACTTCCTCCAGTCATGGGACTGAGACGCACTCCCGGGTTATAGGGCATGCAAGAGCCCACTAGCCCCCCTACAGCGACTCCTGGCGGCCCCCAAGGTATCCAGCAGGGCTGTGTCACAACACTACAAAGTCCATGAGGCCCTGCTGGAACTCGGGGCACGAATATGCTGTCCGGAGGGCTCCTCCTAGCGGCCTGGGGGTGAGGGCCGGACTGGAAAGCCAGGAATCCTCCACAGTTCCCCCCTCTCAGCGAAGCCAACTGGGGCGGAGCGTTGATCCCCGCGAGGGATGTTCTCCTCCAAGAGGACGCGTCGTCCGGACCCTGGCGACGATGTCGAGACCCCCCCAGCGAACCTTGGGGGAACAGTGTATCGGTTATCCCACCGCTCCCCTGTCCTCCGGGGACAACTTCGCCATAGGTGGCCCGGTTGACGGCAGTTGTAACACCGCCGCCGTCCTCCTGGTCGCCTCTCTTCTTGGGACCTAAAACACCTTGGGAATTCCGTCAGAGTTAGCTCCGCCCTGTCCTCCGCCAAGGAGGGAATTATGGCCGCTTTGCTGCTCTCTGCCCTTTTCTTTATTTTGTTAGGAGACCCTCGTTTTAATTCGGGGATCTCCTGCTTTCTCTGGGGCTTGTGCACAGCGTGAGGCTCTCTATGGAAAAGAGAAAGCCTCTTTGCTGTTTGCACACCCGTTGTCCTATGTATTATTGGAGGCGGCGTCATTAGTACCACATCGCTCCGGGTAACAGCACTATTCAGCTGCCCCGGTTCGATTGGCACTTCCTCCGCCCCTCCAGTAACCAACGGCAACCCCTTTTCCACGCGGGTCGGGCTCTTAAGGTCCGCATTAGTCCAGAGCGGCGTCTGATACCGCTGCTCCGGTTCTAACGGACAATTGCCCGACCACTCCGTCATTGTGCCACATTCGACTGTCGGATTCACAGTGCTTTGGCAGCTGCTACTTATTAAACACGGTGCCGGTTCACACTGCGTCCCCTTATTATATACGGCACAGATTTCACTCACCTGCACCGCCGAATCAATCGAGGCCGGGGCTTCACGGCCTAATCGCCGCAGGTATTCATGCAGTCTCCTCAGCAGCGCTTCGACCGTGGCTCCCAGCTCCTCCAACCGTCTCCTCAGGTCCTCGATCCCCTGAAAGAAACCCATTACGGGGTCGAGTACCTCTTCGAGATCCCGTACAGTCATATAGTTCATTAATTCGGCTGGAGGCAAGGTAGCTTCCGCGTTCCCTTTACCTTCCAGCCGGGAGCCAATGGACACGTCCGCGTCTGGCATGTGTTCTGCTGATGAGCGCAAGGGCTCCTGGGACATGGAGTCCTTAGAGGAACGGGTAGCCTCCCGCGGCTGGCTGCGGTCTGCCTTTTTAGCTTTGTCTGCAGACCCTACAGTCACTTCCCGCCCCTCTTTACCTTGGTTAAATGCTGGCGCTGCTTCGCTCGCCGCCCCCTTCCCTTTCAGGGAGCTCTGAACCGTCAGGGGAAAACTGACCTCACCGAAGGACCGCTGTTGACCTTCTCTATCCCAGCCTCCATCGCGCGAGGTCACGTGGTCGTTGTCCTCGAATGGGCTGGTAGATTGACGACTCCTAGCCCGGCCTGCCTTCTGTGTACCGCAGCCATCTTGGGGAGGTATGTGGCAGGCATCTGACGTGCCGTCCGCTCTCTGGAGGTAAGTTTCTGCAAAATAGGAAGAAAAACTGCCCGAAACTTCGGGCTTTTTCCCAGCACATACCTCCAGATTTGTCAGCGGTGTCCCCACTTTATTCATGGTTTTCGGCGCGGCCCCCGGCTGGCAGCGATCCTGCTGTTGCGCCCTTCGGGCTTCTTCAGCCTTTACCAGCTCCCTGTCGCCGGCACACCCAGTCAGGCGAGTCCAGGCCAACGCGTCGTTGGTCATGTTCTTTACCCAGTCGGTGTTGTCCTTCTTTTTCCCCGACTTCTTCCCCATCTCAACTAGGTACGAGGCGAGATTCATCAGCATCACAGCCTTCTCTGTAGTGGGGGGTGTTTGCACCTCCGCGGTTTCAAGAGGGACCTTCTCAGGGTTCTCTGCTACTACAAAATTTATTTTTCTTGCAGATCCTCTGCCACCAGACAGCCAGAGTATCCTGCCGACTACGCCAGTGTAGCAGATGTAGCGTTTGTCCACCTCTCGAACCCTCAGGTACCACTCTTCCGACCAGGTGAAAGTACAACAATATTTTATTTTACTATTGTACAGTGCACAAAGCACTACACACACCACACTCATATACAATAAACTATTTCAATAAACCCCCAAGGTATCCAGCAGGGCTGTGTCACAACACTACAAAGTCCATGAGGCCCTGCTGGAACTCGGGGCACGAATATGCTGTCCGGAGGGCTCCTCCTAGCGGCCTGGGGGTGAGGGCCGGACTGGAAAGCCGGCAATCCTCCACAACATATATATACATATCTACATATACACACACATATATATATATATATATATATATATATATATATATATATATATATATATATATATATATATATATATATATATATATATATATATATACACATCCACATATATATACATATATATATATATATATATACACATATCAACATATATATATACACATACATATACACACATACATACACACACACATATACATATATACATATACACATACATACATACATATATACATATACACATACATACACATACATATATATATACATGCATACATACATACATACATACACACATATATATACACAGACACATATATATACATATATATTTACATATCTACATATATATTTACATATCTACATATATATACATATCTACATATATATATATATAGCTGATTACCCAGTGGATTCGCTCACTGAGTGCAAGCGAAAAAAATAAAATGTAGTATGTATAAAATAAGTTTGTTAATTGCCAAATTTATTTTTCCACAAATAAAGAGCACTTACAATAACATAGAAATCAATATAAACAACATTAACATCATTGTCATATGAGAATATGAAGTAATATATAAGAAGCACATTGCATATAGATATAAATTATTAAACAGTAACATCTTCTTCTATAATACGCTACCGTGGCTATTCGTTTGTCTGTCCAGGATTTTAAATCACCTGTAGCTCGCAAACCGTTTCACCTATTGACTTGAAATTTGGTACACATATACTACGTCACATCTACTATTCGCTTTCCCACACATATCAACATATATATATATATACACATACACATATATACACATACATACATAGTGCGTTGCAACACGGGCTGTGATTGTTGCATGGAAGGGAGACGACAAATCACAGCTTCCTGCTTTCTAATCGGGCCTGTGATTGGTGCTTTGATGGATGCCCAGATCCCACAGTATTTCCCCTTAGGAGAGGCATTAGGCAAGTGTAATTGAATAGCGGTGCTACAAGTTATTACTCTTTTTATCTTTATTTTATTTTATTGTAGAATCAACTCACAGCTGCGCGCACCAGTGCGTCCGTGGCGGATGCGTACGGCTGCCGTTTTCATTCCCTACCACCTTCGCTAATCATTCTTGAGGCAGATTGAAGACTTAAGTGCCAGCTTAACTGAAAAATTAAAGAAAACATACTAAGTTTTAAAAAAAAATCAGTTTTAATGGGAAAAGATGCCGACGAAAGAAGAGAAGCAGCGGGACGCTAGGGTGAAGAGCTGCTCATTAAGCAAGCACATCAACCTCTGAGCAAACGAATGGTAAACGTACAGAGAAAGAGGATAAATAACATGAATGCTCATGTCAAGTGTATTCACTCCACGTTATCGTGCAGTGCGCTGTTACTGGTATTTTGATAAAAGAATTTGAACAACATATAAGAAGCGTATAAATTATTAAACAGTAAAACATTAACATTTAAGAAGTAAAGATACATTGAGTACTACTGCAGTGCTTTCGGGTATAGTACATTTTTTGTTTGCCCATTACATGCATAAATGTATACATTTTTTGGTGTACCTACCCGAGAACACACGACATGACCCGGCAGTTAAAAGTTTCTCGCTCCAGCAATTTTAAATCTGTTACAAAGTCATCCAAAGTCTCGTTTATACCTCGTGTCTTCTCATTAAACTTGTATCTCGCGAATACGGGAGCGTTTCTATAAACTCAATTTAAACTTACGGTTTACACCGTGCTTTGAAGATGCATAGTACGCGACACGTGTTTCGCCGTAATTGTGGGCTCATCAGGCGTACACACTCACTGCACTCCCTTACGGGAATCGAACCTCGGACATCAGCGCTAGAGGCGAAGCCACGGCGTGTGGTTCATTCATTTGACAGCATGTAGATCGGGGTAATTACATTGCAGGCATTCATAGTCTGATTCACAATCTGATTGTATGGGTGGTTACCTACCAGGTGACGCTTGTGGTTGGTCAGCAAGTCGGCTAACTTCTGCCACGGTGCCCTCTTTCAGTTGCGAGAAGCAGATCATAGAATGGTTGAAATAGTTTAATATATATAGCAAACTCCCCGCGCTTCGCAGGGGTGAATATGGTATTACAAACGGCAGCTGAAGCGTTTCTATAAACTTAATTTAAAGTTACGGTTTATACCGTGCTTTGTTTCATATTCTTTTCCTACCTTACCAATTGTGTAATGTGTTTTTTGAACAGGTTTGATTCATCGAAGTGATCACTCCTGCTGCGTTCAGTCACTTCACGTGAGCCACTCTCTTGTGTGATGTTGCGATGTCCACGGGTTTATTTAATGTTAGCTAAGACCCGGCAGTTAAAAGTTTCTCGCTACAGCAATTTTAACTCTGTTACAAAGTGATCCAAACTCTCGTTTATACCTCGTGTCTTCTCATTAAACTTGTATCTCGCGAATATGGCATTGCAAACGGCAGCGGGAGCGTTTCTATAAAGTTAATTTCAGGTTACGGTTTACACCGTGCTTTTTTGTACCTCGTGTCTTCTCATTAAACTTGTATCTCACGAATATGGTATTGCAAACGGCAGCGGGAGCGTTTCTATAAACTTAATTTAAAGTTACGGTTTACACCGTGCTTTTTTATACCTCGTGTCTTATGAAGATGCTTGTATGCGTCACTCACTCGCTTCTTATTGTTTCGCTGCCTTGTCAATTGTGTAATGAATGTTTTCTTCAGCGCTCTTTGGGGCTCCTCCTTCTTTTCTACGTACTGAGTTCACAGTCAATTCACGTGATTACGTGGGAGGCGTGATGACGCGTCACGCAACTCCGTCTCCTACAGCCATCTTGCTGCCTTCCATTACAGTATATGGACAAAAAAGAGGTTCCAGTTATGACCATTACGCGTAGAATTTCGAAATGAAACCTGCCTAACATTTGTAAGTAAGCTGTAAGGAATGAGCCTGCCAAATTTCAGCCTTCTACCTACACGGGAAGTTGGAGAATTAGTGAGTGAGTGAGTGAGTGAGTGAGTGAGTGAGTGAGTGAGTGAGTGAGTGAGTGAGTGAGTGAGTGAGTGAGTGAGTGAGTGAGTGAGTGAGTGAGTCAGACAGTCAGTCAGTCAGTCAGTCAGTGAGGGCTTTGCCTTTTATTAGTATAGATAATTAAAAGGGGGCAACCCTGTTGGCACCCCAGCATTTTTGGGACTAGCCCTGAAATTATTCACCCATCCACAATTTCTATCTCTCCATCCATTTTCTAAAACTGCTTATCCAGAGCAGGGTTACAGGAAAGCTGAAGTGTATCCCAGAAAACATTGGGTGCAAGTCTGGAACAATCTCTGAATAGGATGCCAGCTCATTGTAGTGTGAACATCATCACCAGAAGGAGGATAACCATAAACCTCTATTGTGTGAATGAAAGGGCAAGCAAAGAATCTTTAGAAAAAGGATATGTATTCACAAAAATCAGGAAATATAACCAAATAACCAAAGGAGCAGAACAGAGGCAAAACAAAACAAACAAATCCCAATACAAAGCACTAAATCAAAATCCTAAGACAGAAGAAGTACAGCAACAATCAGCCAAAGGACATTCAGTGAACCACGAGTGATTTCACTTCCTAGTCTCCTATGGGGCTAGGACAGTCCCTAGCCATGACGTATTGTTGGCCTCTTGGGGGTCCACCCAAAAAAAAAAAATAATAATAATAATTCTTTACATTTATATAGTTCTTTTTTCACTACTCAAAGCACCTCAGTGAGTGTGGAGCCACTTCAACCACCACTTATGTGTAGCATCCACCCGGAAGATGCTACAGTGGCCATTTTTGCACCAGTACATTCACCACACATTAGCTGTTAGGTGGTGAAGTGGTGAGAGAGATAGCCAATTAGAGACTGGGGATTGTTAGGGGGCCAAAATGACCAGGCCGCGGTGGGCAGTTTATCCTGGACATCAGGATACACCCTACTCATTGCGAAGGATGCCCAGTAATCTTTCATGACTACAGTGAGTCAGGACCTCTGATTTACATCTAATCCTAAGGACTGCACCATTTTTACAGCACAGTGTTCCCACCACGGCACTGGGGCATTGAGATCCACATTCAGACCATAGGGTAAGCGCCCCCTGCTGGCCTCACCAACACCTCTTCCAGCAAAAATCCAAGCTTTTCCTAGATGGTCTCCCATCCAAGTACTGGCCAGGCCCAAACATACGTAGGTTCAGGTGGCTGACCAGTTCTGAAGCGCATAGGAGAACATCTGTTCACACCTAGAAATATAATAATAAATAAATACATTTGACACAGAATACATAATTAGGCAAGAAATAAATAGCAATAATAACAAAAAAGATAGTAATTACAGAATACAAAATGAACAAGAAAAACTTATAAAGGTAATTTAGACATAAGCCAGGGAATAAAACCTGGCTAAAACATAACAGCATAACAGAGTCATCCTTTAATGCATTTTTAAGGTGGCAGTGCACTGCATTTTGTCTCCAATCATTGGATCACATAGCAAAAGAGAAACCATGGTAGTTAGGAGGAAATAAAATACTTTTTAGCCTGAACACCTTTTACAATAAATTTTTAAATACAATTTTGGTGTAAAGATTGGATATTTTAATGTTTGGCTCTGATGCACTTTTCCTTATTTTGACTCAACACTGTTTTCTGACAGCCTCTCTACCTCCTCCTTTTCTTAGCATTTAATAATCATCATTAATCATGACTCTTCTTGCTCATAACAATAGACTCAAAAGGCCCACATAATCTATAAATTTTATTTTAATATGCTTTGGAGTTTGCAGCAGTCAGTCAGGGGAAAAATAGCAAGGAAAATTTTGAACCATTCCAGTTTAGCTTTGCAACGATTCCCTCACTCACAGTGCATGGATCGCAAAGGCTGCTTTGTAAAACTGTGGATTCAAAGATACACCAAATCCAAACTATTCTCTGGCCCTGGCACTGTGTGCTTATAGCATGTTCCACAATCTAAATGGCAGTCGCTCTAGAACATTCTACATCTTGTCAACAATGACATTGTCACGGATGTGCCACAGTAGGTCGACTTCTGGGCTCTACTGACATGAGCAGTACCACACTGAAGAGAGAGGGGGTGCTGTAACTAACCTTGTCACTTGTCTCTGCCTCCACAGCTCTGAGGAAACACCCAATGTGGGAAAATGACTCCACCCCTCTTGAGGCAATTCCTGCAAAACCCCAGATGGAGGTGTCTGACATTGACTCCAGCTAACCTGAAAGATGAAGCTCCACAAAAGGCAAGGACCCGCTCAGCCAAGCAGTGATAACCTTAGAAAGAAAGTAACTGTCTGTGTTTTCTGTTTTGCAGCAACATTGCATGTTTATTTTGCTTTCTGCTTAAAAGAATTAAATGGGACAGTTCAGCTGGTACTCTAACATTTCTTTCTTGGTTATCATCAATATATGAACCTGAGTTTCACTTCCATTCAACCACAATATCTAGTCATAAGGGTGTCATATAAGCAAGACATAAAGTGGCACACAACATTTTTGTGAACATTAAAACGAGGTGCATCAGTGTCCCCGATAGGATTATTTTGAAAAAAAAACATTTTGGTTTGGCTTTATGAATGTATTTATTTTGGTTTGTTTTTGCATTTTTGTCTGTTAATACATAAGGTACAAAACTTTTTGATCACCCCCTTTAACGCTTGTATATAGAAATTGCAATCAGTAGGGAGCGCCACTGATCCCCAAATCCCAGACCCAATAATTCCCAACACAGTCACAGATTCAAATAATTGATTTTTAAATCACCAAGCACTTTTTACAATGAACACAACCAATAATCACACAAAACAAAGAAACCTCTGTTCTTTCCTTCCACCCCCAGTTGATTGTCGAATTGAGGTATGTTGGATCCGAAACGGCTTCCGGTGACCTGTTATGACTTGTGGGGAGCACTTCCTGGGTTGTTTGGGCAGTCCCCTTCTGACAGTGCCCCCTTGAGGCACCCAGGTACCCTGACAGGGTTGTATTTCCGTATTCAACTTCCCATGAACCCCTATGGGTATCTAAACTGGAATGCCACCAGCTGACCACTGCCACCTAACATATGTAGGATGGAACTGCTCCTAGCCACCGGCTTCTGCTTGTTCATGTCTTGGCACCTTGCAGCTTGGCAAGAGGTCATGCTGGTTTCTTCCTTGGCACTCATAACACACATATGAATGATGAAAATATTAACACCATACTAATGTACGCTTCAGCAGAACTACAGGATTGCACACAAAGGATCATGAAATGCTTATAATGTATTTCCTGATGAGCCATAACATACCATGGGAACAATATTTTTTTAAAGTAAAAAGGCATTTATTTAAACCATGCATGTATTCTGGATCATCTGTTATCAGAAATCACAGAATGCAGCTGTTAGCAAAGGCGTAGAGCTTTCAGCAAAGCAGGGAAAAAAGTTCTGGCAAGCACATAATACTGAAAGCAGCTCATTCCCACTGCCCCCCACCTTTGCCTAAAGTATTCCAAGATGTACCACCTCTGAGGAGCTCCACTAGGAGTATGACAAGACGCGGTGACCTCATTTCGAATGACACACATTTCTGCCCTTGTGCTGATGATGCAGAGACCAAACACAGGCTGACACTTCCCTGTGTTTTACAGTAAGCTTTTCCCCAAATCAAGGACAGCATACTTAAAATGAATTACAAAAACAGTGCATTTCACATGAATCTAGCAAATGTGAAATCCCCAACCTTTTCTTTGCACAGAAAACAAGCACGTTGCTTCTGTGAGTAAAATGTCTTTTTAACCTCATGGCCTCGCTTTAGCTTCTCCAAAAATAAATGCAAATAATGTTAAAGTGCCTTTTGCTTAGCATTTAAGAACTTCTTGTTTTTACTGATTTTTATTTGGAGTGGCATTAGACAATCTGCCAGCAGCATGCCATTTTAACAGTACACAAGCAGAAATGAATCTTCAGCATTAGAGATACACTTTCATTTTTCTTTGTTATTATTGCAGTATATCTGTATATTTTCTTTTGTTGTTCCCATCTTTGATAACAGCAAATCTGACACATTCAAGCATTTAAGCCATTTGCTTTGATGGCTGCATGGATCATTTTGTGTGAAAAATTACCATCTGCATCTTTTAATTAGATTGTTTACTTTTAGGGAGGTCGAGCCTGATATTTACTAACTGGAACAAAATAATTCTTAAATAAGAAAGAAAATGTATGCATACCATAACATCTAGGTACATCATTAGTCAGTTTGAAAGTTGGAGCATTTTTTAATTTTCTAGTCACTTCATGAAAGACTTTGTTATCACAGTTTTTGTTATGACATATTTTTGTAACACTGGGTCATATTCAGAAATAGTAGTTATAATGGAATGTAATTACCTGTACTAATAGTGTACAGTCAGGTCCATGAGTATTTGGACAGTGACACAATTTTCATAATTTTGGCTCTGTATGCCACCACAATGGATTTGAAATGAAGCAATCAAGATGTGATTGAAGTGTAGATTTTTAGCTTTAATTAAAGGGGTTTACCAAAAATAATGTAAGAGCTGTATAGAAATGACAGCCATTCTTCTGCATAGTTCCCCATTTCCAGGGGCTCAAAAGTTTATGGACATTTGACTGACAAGCTGCTCAATAGCCAGGTGGGAGCGGTTCCCTCATGATTTCTTAAATTATTAGGCAGGTAGAAGGTCTAGAATTGATTCCAAGTATGGAATTTTCATTTGGAAGCTGTCACTGTGAACTCTCAATATCCAAAGTGCTGTCCATGCAAGTTAAAACAGTCCATCATTAGGCTGAGAAAATAAAACAAAGCCATTCGAGAGATAGCAGAAACACCAGGAGTGGTCAAATCAACCATGTGGTACATTCTTAAAGAGAAGGAACGCACTGGTCAGCTTAGCAACACTAGAAGTTATAGAAAGCCACAAAAGATGACTGTGCTGGATGATTGCAGAATTCTGTCTTTGGTGAAATAGAACCTCATCACAACATTCAGCCAAACCAAGAACACTCTCCGGGAGGTAGACCTATTATTGTCAAAATCTACAATCAACAGAAGATTTCATGAAAGTAAAGATGGAGGGTTTTCCACAAGGTGCAGAACGCTGGTAAATCTCATGCAGAGGAAAGGCAGATTAGACTTTACCAGACAACATTTTTTAAAAGCCTGTCTAGTTCTGGAACAATTTTCCTTGGACAAAGGAAACTAAAATCAACATATACCAGAATGTTGGAAAGAGAAAAGTATTGAGAAGAGAAGAAATGGCTCATGAAATGGCTCATCATCTGTGAAACATGGTGGAGGCAGTTTTATGGCATGAGCATGCAAGGCTGCAAATGGAAGTCAATCACTGGTGTTTACAAGTATTGATGATATAACTGCTGGCAGAAGAAGCAGGATGAATTGTGAAGTGTACAGGGCTATACTATCAGCTCAAATTCAGCCAAATGCTATAAAACTGACAGGATGATGCTTCACAGTACAGATGGATGATGAGCCAAAACATACTATGAAAACAAACCAAGTGCTTTTCAAGGCAAATTCATTGAATATTCTTCATTGACCAAGTCAATGACCTGGTCACAACCCAACTGGACATGCATTTAATTTGCTGAAGACAAAACTGATATCAGAAATTCCAGCAAACAGCCAGCACTTGAAGACAGCTGCAGCAAAGGCCTGGCAAAGTATCACTGGGGTGGAAACCGAGCACTTGGAGATGGCCATGGGTTCAAACATCAGGCAGTCATTGACTGTAAAAGATTTCAAATCAAATATTGAAAATGATCATTATATTTATGATTACGTTAGTTTGTCCAAATACTTTTGAGCCCCTCAAAATAGGGGGAGCATATATAACAATGTATGTCATTTCTAAATAGCTCAAACAATATTTTTTGTTAAACTTCTTGACTTAAAGCTGAAAGTCTATATTTCAATCACATCTTGATTGCTTTGTTTCAGATCAATTTTGGTGGCATACAGAACCAAAATTATGAACACTGTGTCACGGTCAAAATAATTATGGACCTGACTGTACTCAAAATGTTTTTTAAAATCATTTTAAAATATCATGTAGTTGAGATTGCTTTTATAGACAGCAGATTCCAAATCCAAGTCCTGTGCCATTGTTAGTTCTTGGATATGGAGGGTCTGTGGCTGAATTTCTTAAACATAATATTTACCAAAGAAGTGCCCAACAGAGATTTAAAATGTGTTGTCAGAACAGTAGTATAAAATACTTTGTTCTTTCACAGCTCTCCTCTGCAAGTGCACGTATACAGCGCTCTCAAGACAAAACGCACAAATAGACTCAACACTCACTAAATACGGAACTATCACATATAAGGATACAAATTTGTTAAAATACACTAAAAACAAAGTAGAAGCTAATTAACATTAATGAAAAATAGCAATCTCTACCCATCAGTTAATTGTAGTCAGACAGGTCAGACACAGTCCAAGTCCTGGATACCTCAGCCAACTAGCTGCCTCCCCGTACTGGCCATTCTACAGTTGAGTCAGTGCTGGACCAGCCAATCCACTCAGTGCTAGAACTCCTCCACACCATCGGTGAAATCAATGAACCACAAGGGACTGTGAAATTCCTTAGCCTTTATAGGTCTGAATGCAGTCCTTTACAGTGATGGACAGGTGGCTGCACCTCTTGGGGAGCCACCCACAAACACATTGAATTTAAAACAAGCAATGAAACATAGAAATAAAGTATAAAAATCATTAAAGGAAAAATGCAAATAACAAAAATAACATTAATACAGTGATCCCTCGCTATATCGTGCTTCGTCTTTCGCGGCTTCACTCCATCGCGGATTTTAAATGTAAGCATATGTGAATATATATCGCGGATTTTTCACTGCTTCGCAGATGTCTGCGGTCTACAGTACATGTGCTTCCTCAGTTGATTTGCCCATTTGAATTCAAACAAGGGACGCATTTGAATTGAAACAAGGGGCGCTATTGGTGGATGGCTGAGAAGCTACCCAATCAGAGCATGCGGTTAAGTTCCTGTGTGCTGCTGATTGGCTCAGCGACGGAGTGCTGCATTAACCAGGAAGTACTAATCTCACTCATTCAGCATTAACGTGCACAAGCGCCAACAGAAGATGCAAATGATTGCAGAAAAGGTAAAAGTTTTGGATATGTTGAAGGAAGGAAACAGCTACTCCGCTGCAGGACACCATTACAGCATAAATGAGTCCATGATTCTTTTTATTTAAAAAGGAGGAAAAGCATATAAGATCTACGGCCGCAGTGTCTTTTAACCAGGGCGCAAAATGAGTTGCAAGTGGACGTTGTAAGGCAGTAGTCTGGATGGAATCTGCTTTAGGGATTTGGATTGAAGAGTGATGAAAGAAGAACAACGGCGGTGCTAAACAGTCGCCTGAAGAGGCTCCTTTAGAAGAGCTGTAACGCTATCCTTTGTTGTGCAGTAAAATTAAACTCATCGTTATCGGACAAGTCGTCGTGTCATTGTTGGTGAGTAACCATAATTAATTATTTACGTACAGTACTTATTACATGTACATAGTTTAGTGTCACTGTACACACATTTTATTGTATACAATTTTTCTTGCATTGTACGTATTTATTGATGGTGGCCTGTCTGTCGTAATGGCTGTAACATATGTGATATCGGAGACGCTCGATATCTTTAAAAAAATATTTAGGTTTTACTGTATGTAAACTGTGTTTACATAAATAATTTCAACGAATCTTACCTAATATCTAAGAGAATACAAAGGGTTTATGCTGTATAATTGTGCATGAAATATTTATAATAGTGTGGGAGAGTTTATAAGGGCTTAAAATATATAAAAATAAGCACATGAACATATGGTTTCTACTTCGCGGATTTTCTTATTTCGCGGGTGGCTCTGGAACGCAACCCCCACGATGGAGGAGGGATTACTGTACTAAGAAGTTAATCAAAAATTTTAACAGAAAAGACATAAAAATGAAATTGAACCCCAGCCATTGGATGAATCCTGCCTGAAACATAACAATAACTTTATTTTGCAGTAATACTCAGTAATCCAACCTCACCTACATCTGACCCCACCCCAGCCCATGTCCTACAACAAGGTGTTCTTGCTTCAGCACAGAACGACTGTGGGTGTGTTTCATTGTTTTTCTGTCAGGAGTGGCTATCAAACAAGCAAAAGAAAAACATATAAAAATATAGAAAATGGTGTAACTGCTGTCAAGGTTAATTTGAAACAGTAAACTAATTCATAGTTGAAGTCACACAGAATATTACTCTGTTTAAAGATAGGCGTGTTTGCGAAATCTCCAATGCTTTTCAATGGGAGGATTTGAAATTTCAAAACTGTGTACAGTACAGTTTATTTGAGATACTGTATCTTAATGAAAATGGAAGGAGGGGAGTGGCACTGCTATGAGTGCCACAGTCTGGGCCACAGCTGGAGGTGCTGTCCTTTTATCATGTTGGTAGATGCTAGGAGCAACATTTTCATACATTTTTTTTCTCAAATTTACAAAATAATAATACTGTACTGACCAGGAATGTTCGAAGTCTTCATTCAGTTGTTTCAATGTTCAAAGTTTTACCCATAGCTTATTTATCCTAGTTGTCATCTGCACTCTATACTCTGAGCTAGAGCAACAGGATGTAAAAAATTGTCTGACCAGCTACAAAATTTCTGTGATAATGAATAGTTCTTTGGTGCTGCACAGTCCTTTAATAAAGACATCCTGTTAGATATCTTTGTTATGGAACAATTTATAACTATGCTACATAAAAACACACAATGCAAAAAATGAAAATTTCATTATGTATGTGTGGATTGTTAGCTTTAATAATAATAAATGCTGTATATACTCAAGCATAAGTCGGGTCTTGACACCCGAAAAATCGATCATGAAATCAGACCCTGACTTAAACGCCCGTTCAAAAATGCGAAACGTACATTTTTTTTCACATCTTCTTGCCTCCTCCAATCTTGCATCAGTTTCTCAGACGCATTGAATTTTGTTGCAGTGGCAGTTATCAATTTCTTTCACTACTTCAATGACGCTTAATTTAAAACAAGCTTAATATTTTCTTCTAATCGAACTCTCCATAATAGATAAGGGATGCTCTTATGATAAAGGTGTATGAGGGTGTGAGATACAAAAAACAGAAATCAGCGCAAACGTTGCTTCGGAATAGTTTGGGTATTACCGTGTGGTGACGTACGCACAATAAATAGAAAAAAAAAGGCAGTGTGCTCCGTGTTTACTCTCTCAGGTGGGTATTAGCATATCATAATCTCTTGGACCAATAGCATGAGTTTTCCGAATTCAACTTATACTACTGACATTATAAAATGCCAGAAATTATATGGTAAAATCAAGCAACGACTTATCCGTGGGTGAACTAATCCGTGAGTATATACGGTAATAATAATTCATACAAAAGAGTGCATGTACCATGAACATTTCAAGATACAGTAATCCCTCCTCCATCGCGGGGGTTGCATTCCAGAACCCCCCGCGAAGTAGAAACCATATGTTCATATGGTTCTTTTTATATATTTTAAGCCCTTATAAACTCTCCCACACTATTATAAACATTTCCCGCACAATTATACAGCATAAACCCTTTGTATTCTCTTAGATATTATGTAAGATTCGTTGAAATTATGTATGTAAACACAGTTTATATACAGTAAAACCTAAATATTATTTTAAAGATAACGAGCGTCTCCGATATCACATATGTTACAGCCATTACGACAGACAGGCCACCAGCAATAAATACGTACAATGCAAGAAAAATTGTATACAGTAAAATGTGTGTACAGTGACACTAAACTATATACATGTAATAAGTACTGTACGTAGATAATTAATTATGGTTACTCACCAACAATGACATGACGACTTGTCCGATAACGATGAGTTTAATTTTACTGCACAACAAAGGATAGCGTTACAGCTCTTCTAAAGGAGCCTCTTCAGACAACTGTTTAGCACCGCCGTTGTTCTTCTTCCAGCAGTCTTCGATGCAAATCCCTAAAGCAGATTCCATCCAGACTACTGCCTTATCACGTCCACTTGCAACTCATTTTGCGCCCTGGTTAAAGGACACTGCGGCCGTAGATCTTATATGCTTTTCCTCCTTTTTAAATAAAAAGAATCGTGGACTCATTGATGCCGTAATGGTGTCCTGCAGCGGTGTAGTTGTTCCCTTCCTTCAACATATCCAAAACTTTTACCTTTTCTGCAATCATTAGCATCTTCTGTTGGCGCTTGGACATGGCCCCTGAAGCAGTAGCAGGAGCATGTTAATGCTGAATGAGTGAGATGAGACTTCCTGGTTAATGCAGCACTCCGTCGCTGAGCCAATCAGCACACAGGAACTTAACTGTGTGCTCTGATTAGGTAGCTTCTCAGTCATCCACCAATAGCGTCCCTTGTATGAAATCAACTGGGCAAACCAACTGAGGAAGCATGTACCAGAAGTAAAAAGACCCATTGTCCGCAGAAACCCGCGAAGCAGCGAAAAATCCACGTTATATATTTAGATATGCTTACATATAAAATCCGCGATTAGAGTGAAGTCGCGAAAGTCGAAGCGTGATATAGCGAGGGATTACTGTACATATCAGATATTGGCAATCATTTGGCAGATTTTGTGTATATATTGATCATATCATTTTGTAGAAAATATTTTCATTTCAAGAATGTTCTTAAAGGTCAGTCATGTGCAGTGTCTGATAAATGCCTCTGAAGCTGCACCACGAGTGCTTAATTGAAATGGGCAGACACCTTTTAGTTAATTGTGCTGAATTAGTGAAATAGTGTAGGATGAGCAAAACTCAATAAACATAGTTATATTTGGAGAGAACAAACAGAAACAGTGAAAAATGTATATGTGTTTGTTTATTACATATTACACATAACTCCAGTTCTTAAATCCTTACACTGGCTCCCGGTTAAGTTTAGGGCAGATTTCAAAATCTTCCTTTTAATATATAAAGCATTAAATGGCCAAGGTCCGGCTTACTTGTCTGAACTTATCATGACTTACAAGCCAGAGCACACATTAAGATCTCAAGATGCTGGTCTGCTTATGGTTCCAAGGATTAATAAAATAACAATGGGAGGTCGAGCTTTTAGTTACAGGGTCCCTAAACTATGGAATGGTCTGCCTGCTACTATAAGAGATGCCCCTTCGGTCTCAGCTTTTAAATCCTGGCTGAAGACTCAATCCTTCAGTTTAGCATATCCTGACTAGAGCTGCTGATTAACTGTACAGACTGCATCTCTGTTGTTAGTCATTAGCACTAAAACATAAGTAACATGATAGTTATAATTGGATACTAACCCTCACCTATTCTGTTTCTCTTTTCGGTATTCAAATGTGGCACTTGGTGCCATGGCCCACCTGTCAAGTTGTTTTGCCTGCATAAGATAAAGTCATCCCTGATGGAGGATCACAGGAATCGTGGGAAAGAGGGGTCCTTTCATCGGATTGGCTGGCCCAGCACTGTTTCAGCCGTGGAATGGCCAAATGGGGGAGGCCACTTGATGGATGAGGTCTCCAGAACTCTAAATATATCCAAATCTTATTATGTGATATCATCTACTGTTAAATTCTGCTCTGTACTTCTAAAATTTTTATTTTTATACTGTATTGAGGATTTGTTCTATTCTGTGTATTGTATTGTATTGTATTGACCCCCTTCTTTTGACACCCACTGCATGCCCAACCTACCTGGAAAGGGGTCTCTCTTTAAACTGCCTTTCCCAAGGTTTCTTCCATTTTCCCTACAAGGTGTTTTTGGGAGTTTTTCCTTGTCTTCTTAGAGAGTCAAGGCTGGGGGGCTGTCAAGAGGCAGGGCCTGTTAAAGCCCATTGCGGCTCTTCTCGTTTGATTTTGGGCTATACAAAAATCAAATGTATTGTATTATATTGTATTATAATGCATATTCTGTGTTTTATTATTATTAAGCTAATATTATTTTTTACACATTTAAAAAAAAAAATGTTATTATGTAATATTTGTCATTTTTCCACAGTTCCAAAGATTCTTGTGATTACTGTATCATGATGCCTGCATTGCAATATGTATTATATGTGGATTAAGTGTATAGTCTTGTGACTAGTATGGATATATGAGAGGGAAGGGCTGGGGGACAAAAATATGGCTTGCCTCAGCTGCAAAAACCTCACACTGTTCCAGTGTGGTGCTGAGGTGTCACCCAATACAGTCGGGTCCCAATCCAGGTGGATCGTCATGTGGTGGGTGCATGCTCCCAACCTTTCTCTCTCTCTCAGGTGACATTATTTGACGTGCCGGCATTGTCTCTCTGGATACCGTTGCTGCCATACTGGCACTGGCCTCTCGCTAGAAACTTCCCAGTTCTGCTTCTTTTGATCTTACAAATCTTCTTCCTTTAGCTGAAATTTTCTTTAGCTGTCAGCATTGCTAATTAATGGAACCCCCGGAGCCAACATCAGGACTTTCAATCACCAAGCTATGGGGGATTGGTTATCTGGAGGCTAGTGATGATGGGAACTCATCCTCCTTGTTGCCTTTCATTATCAGCCCAGCTTTGGGCTGCTGCCCTTTTTAGTTAGTCATTCAGGCTCCATTAGGTCACCTTCTCCATTTATGTTCTGTTATTTTACCTTGTAATTTCATATATCTTGTTTTTGTTTGCATTTCTTTTATTCTCTTCAATAAAAATTTCTTCACACAAAACATGTATTATTCAGCATCTGAAATATTAGGACTTCAGGTGAATCTCAGAGTTAGACATCCTATTCAAGTTTATGTCCAACCTTGCCAATAGTTTCTGCGTCAGTGGGAGCCAACTAGATGCTGAAGTATAGCGATGGGAAGTGGATTGTTGAAAGTAATGAAGCATTGTGTTACACTACTATAGCAAGGCTTAATCAATTAAGTAAACCTGTGCCTTCAACATGGCCACTAATTTCTGAACCCAATGCATCATCATGTGCTGCGTCAGCCCCCTTAACTAACATCTCTTAACAATTCCGTTTAGCTCTGAATTTATATGGCTTGCCTGGTGGAAAGAGCAGGTCTGAAGTGGTGGTATCTTCTGGACATGAGGCTGATGTGATGTCAGAGACCCTCAGGGGTTTCCTAATTGTGTCTAAAACCAAAGAGGAAAAAGGTACCCAAGAACTATATGAAATGCTCCTGTAGTGCACGTATGTGACACTATCTATCTATCTATCTATCTATCTATCTATCTATCTATCTATCTATCTATCTATCTATCTATCTATCTATCTATCTATCTATCTATCTATCTATCTATCTATCTATCTATCTATCTATCTTAGAGTTATGGGGAGGTGAAATCTACCTTTACGTCAAATCAAATCAGGCTTATTGTCACAAAAGCATTTAGCAAAGGAAATGTCAATTCATCTAACATTCTCAACCTTTGGGAAGTGGGAAGGAAGCCAGAGACACCACACAATCTCCACAAACAGAACAATGGAACAGGAAAACAAAGAAAGTTCACTGGTACTGTGAGGGGGCAGCACTTACCAGTGCACTGCCACTGCCACCTTGTACCAAAATTCTGTGCTTGTTAAATCAAAAGACAGAAAGATGGTCAAAGGGAGAAACTCAAGGAACATTAAAAATATAATGTAATCTTCTAAGATTATTCCAATTCATTTGAGCATATCTGTCTGTTTGCGGAGAAAGTGTTGACCTTGTTAAGAGGTTTACTTACCTTGGCAGTGACATTCATGTCTCTGGTGACTCTTCCTATGAAGTCAGTAGATGGATTGGTGAGGTCACTGGAAAGGGGTGTGTGGCTCTTCCAATAACTATGCAAAAGAACGAAGGTCCAAGTCTTTAGAGTCCTGGTGCTTCCTGTTTCGCTATATGGTTGCGAGACATGGACACTATCCAGTGACCTGAGACGAAGACTGGACTCCTTTGGTACTGTGTCTCTTCGGAGAATCCTTGGGTACCGTTGGTTTGACTTTGTGTCGAATGAGCGGTTGCTCATGGAGTCCTGAATGAGGCACATTACCTGCATTGTGAGGGAGCATCAGTTATGGCACTACGGCCATGTGGTTCGTTTCCCCGAGGGTGATCCGGCTCGTAAGATCCTCATTGTTGGGGACCCAAGTGGCTGGACCAGGCCAAGGGGTCACCCAAGTAACACCTGGCTGCGACAGATAGAGGGTCATTTCCGAAGGGTGGGACTGGACTTTGTGTCTGCCTGGGGGATTGCAAACCAGGATCCCGAGTTGTTTCATCATGTAATGGGTAGCACTGTACCAGTGCATGCTCCCCAACTTGACTTGACTTGATTTTAGCCCATCCTGGCAACATTAGGCACAAGGCAGGAATCAGCCCTAGGTAATCCAACACAGGGCTCACTAACACATAGGTAATGTAGACTCATCAAAGAATTTAAAATGAACAAGTTAGTAATGTGGGAGAAAATACAAACTTCCTTGATAAGTAAATCATACAAACATAGGGTAAGGAGCAAGCTCCACACAAAGCTGCGTGCACAGAATTCAATCTCTGGACAATGAATCTGTGAGGCAGGAGCACCACCATGCTACCCAGAAACTCAAATTGGAAAGTATATTTTAAGGGGGTTTACTGAGGACAGGATTTATGAAAGTCACACATATGCCCCTTAAACTTTTCAAAACTCCCAAGTTCCATACATGGAATGTGGCTTTGTGTTGTGCTATAGAGAAATAAAGAGACATCCCTCAAAATAATTTCCATATGATGATGAACATAAGCTCTCTGTAATTTCATTTAATGTAAAAGCACTTTATAAACCTTATTGAAAGCAATCCTCCACAGAAATAAAAAGTTTTTTTTTTTTATGTATCCTGCAAATTTATCAAATGTTGGTTAACCTCTGTCATTAAGAAAAAAGCTTATGCTGCTTTACTGTATGTTCATGAACTTAATATTTTATGTGCATAAACAGCTAAACAAAGGATATGTGTACAAATACTATATTTTGAATCAAAATTAAGAAAGCAATCTGCCCAGCAGCTTCTTTTTATTTATTTTGTTAACTCTGTGGTCTTTGCAGTAAATGGTTCCTGAAAGCACCATCGAACTTTACCAAAGAGATTGCAATGTGGTCTGAGCTGCAAGAGGAAGTGCTCTTCAAAGTCGAGCACTTCCCAAAAGCATAAAAACAGCAGGTTCACATACTGCAAATAGCCTTTTCTCAACTGTTATGATTGCCTATTTATTATTTATTTTGTGCTCTGACGAGGTCAACAGGCATCAAAATGTTCCATGATAGCCAAAGACTGGGCAAACTGTTTTAATAAAATCATAATAATGGACAATTAGTCGATAATAAATACACAAGACAAAATTTAATTCTGCTTATAATTAAATAATTGTGCAGCAGATAATCTTACTTAGAATAAATACAGATTGCATTTTTAAGTTGCATGCTTAGTATACTTTTTTTAGATTGTATTTTTGCCAACTGTTCTAAGGCAACATACCATTTTTAAAGCCTGCTTAATCCTGAGCAGAGTCTTGGGGTGCTAGACACTATCCCATCAATCATTGGGCACAAGGCAAGAACAATCCCTGGAGGGTGACACCCTCACACACACACATATCAACGTCACCAATTCACCAAACCTGCATGTCTTTGGACCTTGGGAGGAAGCCAGAGCACCCAGAGAAAACCCACGCAGACATGGAGAGAACATGCAAACTCCACGTTGGACCAGGGTTGTGAACCCTGTTCTCCTTATTGCGAGGCAGCAGCAACACCACTGTGGAGTCAAGCAAGCATGAGTTTCATTGTGTTATTTGTACATGACAGTAAATGTGGCAAGAAGAGAGGGATGCCTTTGTTTTTATTTGAACTCAATTTAGATTTTAAATAGTTTCTTATTAAATAGAAATAAATTGTAAAATTTAGACATACATAAACATTTTTGCTTGAAATATTTTCTTACCACACCTTTGGTGGCAGGTCCCACCTCATGTATTTAATATTCCATTTAAACCTGACTGGGATATTTAAGCTTATTTTTGATGTTACCCTACTATAGTCATCCAAAGGTTAAAAATAAAATCTGCTGCATTATGTATACAAGCCCAACTAATTAATTACCAAAGTAAGTTACTGTGATTTAAACTATCACATTATACAGCAAAGTACCTTATTTTAAAGACAGCATATACAGATAAGGTGTAATAGAAGACAGTTTTAATACTTAGAGCAGTTGAGTTTTAGATTCATGTTTGGGTTCAAATTCATTGGTAATGCTGGGTTCAGATACTTTCCCATGTGGGTCACATTTGTTCTCAGTGTGTCCAAGTGGGTTTGTGTATAGCTGCATATGTAGGTACATATCTAATGGATTTGCATCCAGTCCAGGGTTGTTACCTTTAGTAGAAATATTAAAATATATATGTGGTGAAATGAGTAAGGGGTCAATGGCCTGGTGCAGGATTTTAGATGTGAAAATCAGTGTGGCTCAGGCTAATGGGTGCAAGGAAGTGCTGCTGCAAAGCCATGGGGCCCTTGGGTGTTCATGGGGGAGGCAAGATGACTGCTTGTTAACATGCAGGTGCAATCAGCTCAGATGTTCCCCATTGACACCCTGCAGAGTTAGGCAGAGTAGGTGCACCAACAAAAGTTTTAAGGGGACTGAGCAGGGCAAGGGATGACAAAAAAAGGAGTAAGAATGTACATTCAAGACAGAGAGGGATGCAGGAGCTGCTGGTTTGGAGAGCTTGTGGTGTTAGCTACGTAAATAACTTTTTCATTGAGTGATTACCATTTACCCTCAGGATTAATCATTAGATGATTTTCTCTTACACTGTAAACACTGTTTTTAATGGATTAGTTATTATTGAAGAACTATAGCTTATTCATTTCTTGGACACTGCCATGGTTTAAATAAACAACACAAAGATCCTTTGCACGAATCTTGTTGTTGGGTAAACACATTGCCACATGTCCATCTGCAATTTCATAACTTTTGATGACCTGGGTTCAAGAATATGCCAAGGCTGTAATCAACCCTGGCATCACAATATAAAATTTATATACTGTTATTTGTAATTCTGTATAAATAAGAAATTGGGAGTGGTCTCCCCTAGACTTTCTCGCATACTCAGATATGGGGATGGATATTTAAGGAGTAAACTGCAAGACAATGGTTATATCTTTATATTATGTACATTAAAGAACCATCAACAACAAATCAAATCAAATTAATAATATATTGAACAATTATTATAAAAGTAAAGTTGAATAAATCGGGCTCGGCACCTGCATGAATAAAAGGTAAAGTACCACTTCTGGGTAGCGGAAATAGCCCAAAAGTTGATAGAAATCTACGTTTTGTACCTAATACTTATATGCAATATTTGGTTGACCTAAGTGAAAGCGTACTCAAGTTATCATGTTTACATACACACACAAAGACAGACACACAGACATAATTCCAAAAATTGTATTTTCGCACTCAGGGAAGTCTAAAATGTTGAGATTCATCAAAATCTCGATATGGAATTTTTGGAGGAATCCAATACTTTCCCTATACTTCATATACGAAAAAGTCAGGGAGGTCTAAATTGTCGAGATTCATCAAAATCTCCACATTGAATCTTTGGACAATTGCAATACTTTCCCTATACTTTGTATACGAGAAATTAAAATAATTTATTATTGTAAAAAGTTGTGGACCAACTGCAGAACCTCTTTAATAAATACGATCAAATGAAAGGATAAAGAAAGCAAAAAACAGGACATCTTGGATTCTTGTGAGTCTCAGTCTCAAAAAAGGCATCTCTGTCATGGAGTTCACAACACTAAGAGATTATGGGCCATATAGTCAATGACTCCCAGTGCCTTCGCAATTTAAACAGCTCCCAAGGCAGAATGGGTGGGACCTCTGAGATCGAACCAGAAATAACATTAGGGTCTGTCCTGGGACTTGTCCTCTGGTTTCTGGAAGGGTGAGGAGGGGGTCATTGGTCACTTTTACCTGTTGTCAATTGTCCAATCTTAACAGTTACTTAGACGCTCCCCAAGTGCTTACATGCAACAATATATACAGTGGATTTGGAAAGAATTCAGTCCCCTTCATTTTCTGCACACTTTATTGTGTTGTAGATTTAATTTTCATTTGTTATTTTTACCCAATAATCTACAATCAGTAACCCATAATCACAAAGTCATTTATAGAAATTCAGCTTTCAAGCTGCAGGGAACCACCACTGGGCTTCACTATTGGCTGCAGAAACTCATCTATGTAGTTCTCAAGCTGTTCCATGGATGAGCTGCCTCCAGTCTGAGCCAAAAAAGTTCAGTTTTGACTTGTTAGTCCAGACTTCTTGCTGTCATTGTTCAGCACCCCAATCTTTGTCTTGGCTTTATTTTGACTTTGAAGGAATGAAGTTTTGGCAGGAACTATTCCATGAAGAACACTTCCCAGAACATGTCTCTGGACTATAGACAGCTGTACTAAGGTTTAACCGGCATCCGTGAGCTCAAAACTGATAAAAGTGCTGGGCCTCCTTTGGTTTTGTTGTATCCCTCATCTACTGTATTCAGTTCCTGTGGCCACCCACTGTATTTGTGGTCCTCATCCTTGCCTATATGCCATGCACTTTATTTAGAGTTCAGTCAACACATCTTGAAACTCCTGTTGGCTTGCGGCGATCATGCAAATGCAGGGTGCCCGCCATGTGTATTGTTGTAAGAATTGATGATTTAAAAGGCAAACTGTCAAATTTGCAATACCATCACCTTCTACTTTGGTTGACCCTTGTTTAGTTAGATTCTTTCTAAGCTCATTTCTATTTAAGTTAATCAGTTTGGATTAATCATCTCATTGATCATTAGCACTTGTTTTTTACCTTTGTGTAATTATGCACAAGTTATATACATAGAAACAAACAGAACTTTTATCTTAAAAATGGTCTGTTACTTAATATGTTATTTTCGATAAAGATATACAAAAAAATCTCTGTAACAAGTAATTCTTTTGAAAAACTATTTCTTGGAAAATTGAAATTTGCTCTATTCTATTGACACACTGATGCTGAAGACAAAAAAAAATAACATCTAAGACAAAGTTTATATAAAAACTTTAGACTGCCTTTTTCACAGTAATGTATACTAGCCAACCCGCGGCGTAACATACGCCACATAATTATGTATTTATTGGGTGAACACTTGCTGAACGACACAGTTGTCCAAATGGGGTGGGTTTGTGGATACCAGTGTGAGTGAATGAAAAGATGGACCTCTGGAGAGAGCAACATACAATTGTCTGTGACTGAAAGCGGGATCGTCTGTGACGATGGAGGCCACGCTGGTGAAAGTTACTTCCCAGCCCCCCCCCTCTCCCTCTCTCTCTCAGCAGCACGCAAGCCTCCCCAGCCCCCCCTCTCTCTCTCTCTCTCAGCAGCACGCAAGCCTCCCCAGCCCCCCCCCCCCTCTCTCAGCAGCACGGGAGCCTCCCCAGCCCCCCCCTCTCTCTCTCTCTCTCAGCAGCACGTGAGCCCCCTCCCCCCTCTCCCTCTCTCAGCAGCACGGCAAGCCTCCCCAGCCCCCCCCCCCCTCCCTCTCTCTCAGCAGCACGGGAGCCTCCCCAGCCCCCCCCTCTCTCTCTCTCTCTCTCAACAGCACACGAGCCTCCCCAGCCCCCCCTCTCTCAGCAGCACACGAGCCTCCCCAGCCCCCCCTCTCTCAGCAGCACACGAGCCTCCCCAGCCCCCCCCTCTCTCTCAGCAGCACCCGAGCCCCCTCCCCCTGTCCCTCTCTCAGCAGCACACGAGCCTCCCCAGCCCCCCCCTCTCCCTCTCTCTCTCTCAGCAGCACGCGAGCCCCCTCCCCCTCTCCCTCTCTCAGCAGCACGCGAGCCTCCCCAGCCCCCCCCCCTCTCTCTCTCTCTCTCTCAGGAGCCCCCTCCCCCTCTGTCTCTCAGAAGCACGTGAGCCCTCTCTCTCTCTCTGTAACATTGCAGCAGTTGTATAAACACTTTTTTTTAAAATGAGTTTTAAGCACGGGAAAAAAGGAACATTTCAACAAATCCGAACTTTATTTAAAAGCCAAGCAAGATAGTAACATTGCAGGAGTTCACCATTTTTAATCAGGCGACTGACAGTAGTGGAGTCAGGCACAGAGAAGGTCAGCTGCTGAGAAAGCGTCTCGATTGTTGCAGGGCGGTGAAGCAGGTGAGACACTAATGCAAAAGAGGCACAGGGCTTATTGGTTTTTAAAGACTGCTTCCTTCATTGTGTTTTAACCTCAGTTTTAAAGGATTGCGCGCGGCTCTCTCTGTCCCGCTGCCTGTGTTTGTGTGACTCTGTCGCGCTGCCTGTGTGTGCGTGGCTCTCTCTTGGGCTGCCTATTTGTGCCTCTGTCTCTCTCTGGTGCTGCCTCTGTGTGAACCAAGGTTCCACTGAGGTTGACTAATGAAAAGTCAACGTGGCTCAGAGCTGCATGTGCACTGTGGCACAGACAAACAGAAATGACGGCATGTTTTCGGAGGCATCGCGTCCGAGTTGGTGGGCGTGGCTCTGTGAGTTGTTGTCGTATCCAATGGACTTAGAGTTGGTGGGCGTGGCTCCTTCCTGCGTGCGCCATGGGTGTCTTACTTGTCGGCAGCTTAGTGAATCCACGCCCCCTTCCGGCGTGCTTTCCATGGTTGTCTTGCCTTAGTGAATTATAATGTATATTGTTAGCAATAACCTGGGCATGGGAGCAAGGCTTGGGATACCAGCCCAGCAATCCCCCTTTAAAGTGAAAATTTGAAGGTTCTAATCACTTTTGTTTCATGTATTCTTTCCCTTCAGCCCATCCTTCTCCCTCTAGAAGATTCCTTCTTCTCAGGGGCTGAATATATAGTGACTATCCCTGAAGGGTCAGGGTTTGGTCAGGGTGAGCCCTGGGCATGGTCAGGAGTCATCTGAGTTTTGCCTCTCAAAGCTGAAGACAAAAGATGAGAAATGGTTAGTGGCAATGCACCCTCTCGTCCTGGAGTAAAACCTTTTACCTGTACAGAGTTCTGAAGGTGTTCCCTAGGCACATTGCAAAATGAAAGAAAAACAAAGGAATAAGGTTTGGGCTGCACAAGATGCCCCATTTGATTTAGGGGTCCAAGGGACAAAAATAAAATAATGAATCAATGTACTGAATTAAAGATTGACTTGGTACTTTTCAGAAAAAGATCTTTAGAGGTTCAGAAGTCAGTGCTCCTCAGAAGCTCCACCAACTGCTGGCAAGTCTCTAGTTTATAAGGGAAGGTGCAGGAAATGGCATGATTCGGGAGCAAAGGAAGTGACCTCAGTGCTCTAAAGATAGAGACAGAACAAAACACACTTAATTCTTTCCACGTATGCACCCAGTTCACACCAATAAAACATTACCCACATCCACATGTCTAACACTATCCATATATATAAGTGTTAGATTTTTCTATTATAATTATGGATGAGACAAATCTTGGTTAGTGATATTTTGTTTAAGTACAAGTTAAATTATCAATTTTGTATGAAATTATCAGGACGTCATAATATTACTAATAATGCACCTTTATCAATATTTGTTTTACATAATAATATTATTTCTCCGTAAATAAAGATTGTGCCTTTCTGTTTCACAGATTAACAATCCAAGCTTTGAGTCCTGTGCCCAGTGTTGTCAGTATGACGTTCACTTGTTCTCCCTGAATCTGCACGGGTTTCCGTTAGGGTATTCTAATTTGACCCCTGTATCCCCAAAGACACATCCATAACGTTAACAGGCAACTCTAAAGTGGACATTTTTGACTGTGGTTGTCCTGTGATGGACTAATGCCCTGTCAATAGGTGGTTCCTGTCTTCTACTCAGTGCTGCAGGGGGAAAACCCTGGCAAACCCTACAGCATTCAATAGGATTACATGGGTATAAAAATGATGATGATGATCTTGCAGATGTCAGTTTATACTGATCTTTGCAGAAGATAATGTGTACTGCAGGGTCATAAAGTGCACAAATTCAAAATAAGCCAACTTGATTATATGCAATAGACCTGACTATATTCCAAAAGTTCTAATTTATCATTATACATAAGAGGGAATTGAAAAGTGATGTATGATATTAAAGCAGGTAATGAATCTCCTGACCATGTGTCTCCTTTCAGTCTTGATTTTTCTGAAGTTGATTCTCTACTGGATACACTGTGAGCAGTTTGGTTGTCAATTGAAGCAAATTTTGCAGCCGCTGAAGTGGTGCACTCAGATCCTTCCAATCACTAATGTCAAATAGTCACATTGCATTTGGGGTTTATGCCAAAGCACAACCCTAGATTTTCACTTCATTGAAGGTCTGGGGAAGGTTTCTCCTCCGTACAGAATGTTGTTACATTCACTCAAGAAGAGTCAGCAAATATGTAAGGATGATTAATAAAATATTTTTCATCATAATATACCAATATCTAAACCTGCTCAATCCTAAGCAGGGTGGTGGGGAGCTGAAGCCTGTCCCAGCAAGCATAGGGCTCAAGGCATGAACAGTCCATTAACAGGTCCATTGCAGGGTGAACACACTCACACCCACACCAGGACCAATTTAGGGTTGCCTATCTACCTAACTTATATATCTTTGGATTGTGGGAAGAAACTGGAAGAAGTGGAGTCAACATGTGTAGACACAGTAAGAACATGCAAACTTCATACAGGGTGGATGTAGGACATAAACCCAGGTCTCCTTACTACCTCTGCACCACCCTTAATAGATCTGATTAAATATTTTGTATAGAAAATGAATGACTTGAGATGGTGCACATACACAAAAAGATTAAATCAAGTGAGATGTTCATTGTTAAAGTACTGTAGATAGATAGATAGATAGATAGATAGATAGATAGATAGATAGATAGATAGATAGATAGATAGATAGATAGATAGATAGATAGATAGATAGATAGATAGATAGATAGATAGATAGATAGATAGATAATTTATTAATCCCAAGGGGAAATACACATACTCCAGCAGCAGCATACTGATAAAGAAAATATTAAATTAAAGAGTGATAACAATGCAGGTATACAGACAGTCAATAACTTTGAATAATATTAACGAGTCGCATAGTGTGGGGGAGGAACGATCTCCTCAGTCTGTCAGTGAAGCAGGAAAGTGACAGCAGTCTGTCGCAGAAGCTGCTCCTCTGTCTGGAGATGATACTGTTCAGTGGATGCAGTGGATTCTCCATGATTGACAGGAGCCTGCTCAGTACCCGTCGCTCTGCCATGGATGTCAAACTGTCCAGCTCCACGCCTACAATACAGCCTGCCTTCCTCACCAGTTTGTCCAGGCATGAGGCGTCTCTCTTCTTTATGCTGCCTCCCCAGCACACTACCGCGTAGAAGAGGGCGCTCGCCACAACCGTCTGATAGAACATCTGCAGCATCTTATTGAAGATGTTGAAGGATGCCAGTCTTCTAAGGAAGTATAGTCGGCTCTGTCCTCTCTTGCACAGAGCATCAGTATTCGCAGTCCAGTCCAATTTATCATCCAGCTGCACTCCCAGGTATTTATAGGTCTGCACCCTCTGCACACATTCACCTCTGACGATCACGGGGTCCATGAGGGGCCTGGGCCTCCTAAAGTCCACCACCAGCTCCATGGTTTTGATGGTGTTCAGGTGTAGGTGGTTTGAGCAGCATGTAGATGATGGCATCCTCCGCTCCCACCTTCTCCTGGTATGCGAACTGCAGAGGATCGAGGGCATGACGGACCTGTGGCCTCAGGTGGTGAAGCAGCAGCCGCTCCATGGTCTTCATCACACGTGACGTCAGGGCAACAAGCCTGAAGTCATCCATCTCACTAGGACGTGATACCTTTGGGACTGGGGTGATGCAAGATGTTTTCCAAAGCCTCGGGACTGTATTTTAATTAATACAATTCATTTAAATTTTGTGGCTTATGAAGCTGATTCCTTTATGACTGTGACCTTGGTATGTTATGGTATTAAACATTCTTAGAGCTATTATGCTGAGGGCCTTGTGGTGCTGGCTGGGGTATCCATGACAAACTAATTTAAGGAGAACGGCTAGACAAGGAGCAATCCAAAAATAATGCACAAGTGAGGTCTCATCTGACTGAGGTCTCATAAGACTTAGGAGTGCTTCAGAAAGTCTAGAGGTGAGCATCTAGGCAGATTCCAGGACTTCAAGATATGAGCTATGAGGAGAGACTGAAAGAGTTAAACCTTTTCAGCCCAAGAAAATGAAGATTAAGAGGTGACATGATTGAAGTGTTTAAAATTATGAAGAAAATTAATACCGTGGATCCCTACTGTTACTTTAAAATAAATTCTTCAACAAGAACATGGGGACACAGCTGAAAATTTGTTAAGGGCAAATTCTGCATAAATGTTAGAATATTCTTCTTTACACAAAAAGCCATGGACACGAGGAATAAATTATTTAGTACTTTGGTAAACAGTATGGCTTTCGAGACCTTCAAAACCAGACTTGTTATTTTGGAAAATCAAGGAGAATAGGATTGGCAGGCTAACTGGGCTGAATGACCTGTTCTCAGCAACATGCAAGAAGATTCCATCCCACGTGGAGGTGTTTGCTAGTGAACCTTTGGCGACAGGGTGATCTTGAAAAAGCTGAGAGGAGTTTGTTGGAGTGATGACTATCTGTGGGACAGATACAGTGTAACTAGATTTTGGCAATGAAAACTACCTCTTGAGTGTTGAAATATAACTTGTATCATGAGGAAGAAGCCAGAGGTCATACAGGAAGTAAAAAAAAGATGGTGGTTAGATATAGTCGTCCTTATTCTATATTTAACATTTCTCAATTGAGCGTGGTCTCTTTCCTAGTATGGAATTTAACCGAAGGTCCCAACTTATCGTGCGGATACTTACAAGATTTTGGCTTGGGATGTATAGTTTGACTGTTGCTTGGGCTTATGTGCCTAAGAACTGTTCAAGCTATTCAGTTTATTTAGAGGGAGTGGAATTTGCACTTACAAGTGTCACTTTCTGAATCCATAGTCCTCCTGGGAGAGTTGAGTAGTCGGGACTAAGAGCACAAACAGTAAAAATAAGGCTTCTGTGTGTTGGTGTTGTGATCACTCACTGTAATAGGGTAATCACCTTGACAATTTGGAGTACAACCACTGTTTCTGTGTTTTGGGAGCAGCCAGTTGAAGTGATGTGAGCTAATAATTAGGATTCCCCCAGTGCACCAGGCCTGGTCAACTGGTAAAACACCTGTGGCAGACCAAAGAAACAGTAGGGGTTTGTATCTCTTGATTAACTTTGCAGTATGTGTGGGGAGTCCCCATCAAGAGCTAAAAAAAACTGGCTTGGTCTGTACAGCTCAGAACATTTCAATTGTAACTCTCTCCTGGAAGACCAGATAGAAAGTGACATCAATAACCCAGTCCACCATGGCTGTCTGGTAAAAGAGAGCAAAATTTAAGGTTCTGCCAATGATGACAAATTGTCCAAATGCTGACAACTAGGACCCGGCCTGAAAGATGGTTTGAGGGTTTTACTGTGGAGTTACATTAAGTGAGAGTTTTCTAACAGACATAGCTGGATACAATTACCACCCTGAAAGTTTTCGTTTTTGACTCTACTGTGCATAGGTTGTTGGTCCAAAACTCTAGAGCAAGGGTGGGCAAATTCATTCCTGGAGTGCCGCAGTGGCTGCAGGTTTTTGTTCCAACCCAATTGCTTAATAAGAAGCACTTATTGCTCTAGAAACACTTCTGCTTCATTTTAGTTATCTCCCTCGTTATGTTTATGAACCCTTATTGCTTATTTAAGTCTTAAACAGCTGCATTCTTGGTTTTTAATTGCTCCTTATTAGCAATAAGATGCAAATGACAAAAGAAACCAGCAGTTATCCATTTTGCTTGTTACCCTTTACACCTGTGTGTATTTATCGTGCACTATTTGGTTTAATTAAATACTTGGAAGGAAAGAGAAGAGAAAAAAGTGAAGGATTGAGAATTACCCATCCGTTTTACACTTCAAAGTATTTGGATGATATCCTTAGAATGGAAAAAAAATCTCGGATATGAGAATGACTTGACATAGCAGAGTTAAAGCACTAACAAGCCATGAAATGTAATTATTGGCAAGGATTGTTTTCTAATTAAGCAACTGGGTTGGAACAAAAACCCGCAGCCACTGCGGCCCTCCAGGAATGAATTTGCCCACCCCTGCTCTAGAGGATAATCTAGATGCATTTTGGTAAGCCTGAGGAACAGTGGCATCTCTAAGGTTGATTAAGACCCCCCAGAGGTCCCCTGGGTGACTTGATGAATAGAGTTCCTTTACAGAGGGTTAATCATACTTTAAAAAATGTAGTATGTGGACACCCGACCACAGTGCAGCACAGTAATTTCCACTATTAATTGCACATACACATTGTTTTATTGGATGGTAGCAGGGGGCATGGGGGGTGGTGTCCACCGTGGTGATTTCAGCCCGTGGACACTTAATCGTTTTATTGAGTGGGAAGGTTCCACTTGGTGATTTTAGTCCGTGGACACTTGATTATTTTAGCGAGAGTTTGGAGCCTTGGTGATTTCACTCCACTTCACCTAATTTTAAAGACAATCATTATGGCTGTCACCCCTTCTGATTTTGTCACCCAGTGCTGTCCCCCTAGTAATGCCACTGCTGAGGAGTGCCCTGATTATATAGTCCAAAACGCTGACTTTTATCAAATTGGGCGAGACATGCATATGTTCTTCCAGCATTCTCTTCAACTTCATGGAAAATATGCCGAGTTGATGTGAGAAAAGATTGTGAGTAGTCTAAAGAAGTAATTCTCAAGTTCAGTCCTAAGGTCCCTGTGGCTACAAAGTTTTGATTCAATCATCTTCTCTATCAGTGAGTCATTTGTACTTTTAATTGGCTGTCCTTTTTATTTCTTCTTTCTTTTGTTCAAAAAGCACATTGGTGTATGTACATTTATAAAAAATTAATACATATTTATATTTTGCCATATCTTTGGATGCGTAACTTATTTCCTTTTTATTTCACTACTTCTGTGGAGTTTGTTCTAGTTGTATCTGAACACTGAGAATTAAAGACAAGCATAGCAGACACCAGGGCAAATAACACTGAATGGAAAAGAGCAGCAATTTTAGTATTACCCTCATCTGTCTTTTTTAGTAAATAATGTCTTACATACAGTAACTAGAAAACTACAAAGAACAAAATATTCAAAAGAAACAAATATGAATTCTAATGCACCCAACACAAAGATAGATAGATAGAGAGAGATAGATAGATACTTTATTAATCCCAAGGGGAAATGCCTTCTTCATTCAATAAAAGTTTAGTGTAAACAGGTTCTTGACTGATATAAAAAAGAAACACAAACTGGGAAGTAGTGCTTGCCTAATTAACATAGAAATTGGTTGAAATGAAACCTTACACAGTATATAGCCATGGGCTTCCAGGACTGAACTTGAGAACTGTTGTTGTAAAGAATATCAGCTACCATTCTAAAGTTTCTGTTTGGACACTATGGCTCTGACTGTGGTTCAGTAGAACCCCAGGGGCTTAGAAATTAGAAAAGGTTTTTCCAGAATAACAGGATAACAGGCATTAACTTTTTTCTTCTAAGTTTTCTCAAGAATTATTTTTGGTATTGTCATGATTCGCCTTTATAACAGGGATTAGCAATGTATGGCTACTCCTAGTAATATCTAACATAGTGAGGTGTTCTTAACAAGATGTTGCAGGTGTAAGCATAGATAGATAGATAGATAGATAGATAGATAGATAGATAGATAGATAGATAGATAGATAGATAGATAGATAGATAGATAGATAGATAGATAGATAGATAGATAGATAGATAGATAGATAGATAGATAGATAGATAGATAGATAGATAGATAGATAGACACACACTATGGTCTGAACACACACCAGAAAGACTAAAAAGAAAGAAAAGTTCTGACTTGGCAGTTACAGTTCAAGTGAGGAATTATGTGGACATACCACAGTTCCGCAGTTGGTGTAAAGGAGCTCCCCTTAGTGTTTCTTGACACACTTCTGCTGAATAGTTTGTTTGCTGAAAGTTCACAGTGTTGGTATATCAGAGAGAGAATGTGCAGCATTGTTCATAATGGCACTTAGTTTTGCTTTAATCCTCTCCAGGGGTCCAGAGTGTGTCTTATAACTGAGCCTGCCCTTTTAAATAGCTTGTTAATTCAGTGGGCCTCTCCTGAGGCGTTGTTAGCAGCCTAGCACACCACAGTGTAGAAGCAGAGTTGTTGAAGAAGGAAGGATGTCACTACCCACATTAAAGGAACACAGTCTCTTAAGGAAGAAGCACAGTCTCTTAAGGAAGAACAGCCTGCTCTGCCCTGTCTTATATAGTAAGTATAAGGACAGTCTGTAGACCTGTCACATGGAGTGGTTAATATGTATGGTTTTAATTGCTTGTTTCCATTTTATTATTATTGAATGTTTTTTAAAGAATTTCAGTCTGGTTGTGGGTGAATTAACAATAAAGAATTTCTAACTTGAAGTGTGAGACTCCTGGTCTGTGAATATCAATATAAGGAGCGCCATTTGAAAATATGAAAGGAGGAAGTCAGAAGCAGAAAGTTCTCCAGTTGAAGATTGACCAAAATGGATTACTCCTGTACATCAAACCCATGAGTTTGGAGTAATATTAACGCCATCCTGACCGTGCCTTAGGATAATATGTGTTTCTTTCTAAGCACTTTCTCATCGAGTAGAGAGAAAGATGGTTACGGGTCTCTGGGTGAGTTCATTTGAACCATTGTACAGTGCTGTTAATTTATCTTTTTCTCCATTCTTTAAATTTAACAATTCTAAGTCAGTTGCAACAGGCAAAACGTGTTCATTGTCCAAACTGTATGTAACAGCAGTCAGAAAGCTGACATATATGCAGCTCAGACTGCCACTCTTTGTCATGCATTTAAATCTCGCTTTTACTTGAATTTACCCAATTTTGCAGTTTTTCTATCCCCTTTTGCTCTTAGCATTGACAATGTTCCAGACATCCTGCAGTCTGAAGTAATTAAACTCTAGCATGATAGTGAACTAGAAATAAGTTTACCAGACTTTCTTTACTTGATTTGTACTGACTGTAAACCACTTGAGATTTGTTTTACAAGGCTTTGCCAGCCTGATGTGTGCATGGCATCATTAGCTGGTAGTGCACATAGCTACGTAGCTTTTGTCGAGTAAAACATTCAACTCAGTTGATCGAGCTGTCCTGTGGGACATCCTAAGACTTTTTGGGATTCCCCTGAAGTTGCTCGATATCATTAGCAGCCTCTACATTGGTACTGTGAGTGCTGTGCAGAGTGGAGGCAGAACCTCTGCATTTTTTCCCAGTTGATTCTGGGGTTCATTCGGGGGGTGTTTTGGCTCCTATTCTATTCAGTGCTTACACGGGCTGGGTGTTGAGCAAGGTCGTGGGGTCCAGCAGCTGTGGGAAATCTGTTGGTGAAGAAAAATTCAATGATCTTGATTTTTCTGATGATGCTGTGATCTTCGGGGAGTCAATGGAGGCTCTGATTGTGGCTCTCGAGAGACCGAATGAGGAGTCTGAGTGTCTGGACTTGCGAGTGTCCTGGATAAAAACCAAGACCCAGGCCTTTAATGACTTTTTGGGCACAGCCATCAGCAGTGTGTCTATCTGAGGAGAGAGTGTCAACCTTGTCAAGAGGTTTATTTACCTCAGCAGCAACATTCATGTCTCTGGTGACTCTTCCTATGAAGTCAGTAGATGGATTGGGAGTGCATGAGGGGTCATGAGGTCGCTGGAAAAGGATGAAGGTCCGCATCTTTAGAGTCCTGGTGCTTCCTGCTTTGCTATATGGTTGTGAGACATGGATGCTCTCCAGCGACCTGAGACAAAGACTGGTCTCCTTTGGTACTGTGTCTCCTCAGAGAATTCTTGGGTATTGCTGGTTCATCTTTGTGTCAAACAAGCGCTCACTCATAGAGTCCTGAATGAGGCACATTATCTGCATTGTGAGGGAGTGCCAACGGCACTACAGCCATGTGGCGCGATTCCCCAAGGGTGATCCAAGCATCTGGACCAGGCTCAGGGGACACTCACATAACACCTGGCTGCGGCAGATACCTGGTCATTTCCGGAGGTGGGACTGGACTGTGTGTCTGCCTGGGAGGGTTGCTGTGCTATTGCATGCCCCCCAACCTGACCTGACCTGATAGCTGTGAGCAAGTCTTTTCACAAAAGCTTTAATTTACTTTATCTTCTCTCATTATACTTTACAGTGTTGGGATCTTTTCACAAAAGCAAATTACTAAAAAGCAGGTATAGCAGCTTACTAATAGATACACATCTTTGCAATGAATTAATTGCGACATCCAGCATCTCAGTTGATATTAACAGTTTATGCAGAAATAAGCAGTTTCTCTTATTGGTGTTTAAAATTACAACATTTCTTGAAGCAACTGTTTTTAAAGTTAATATTTGTCATTAACACATGTGCCTGGGTTCACAGGTACACCTAGATTTTATACAGCCTAGTATATGAGTCATTATTGATGATTCAGCTCACCACCAAAAAAGTATACCTACCCCAGCTCTATGATCTCCATATAGAGAACTTCACTGGGGAAGAAATTAGGCTTGAATTTAATCAAAACACTTAAAAAACTATACCTTGTTAATTGTGGGACAGCACAAAATCAAGGCAAAGAAGCACCAAGCTCCTCTCTGTAAAATACTACAATCCACAAAAAGATCTAAACAAATTACCTGGCAAAACTGTAATAAAACCAGAAAGACTGCCAAGTGGGCACAAACTTTGTCACGTCATTATGTTCATCATGACTGATGGATATGAAAGCTCTCTGGTTCTTGTAAACTCTGTTCTTTGCATTGCATTTATTTTGAATGTTAGCTTTTTCCTTTGAGGGTAATGTGGCTTACATTCTGCAGTGAGCCTAGTCTGAACTAGAAATCTCTTGATTTCAAGCCCCCTTTTTTTAACCAGTAGATGACCCAAATGCCTTGCGAAGGACACAGAAGTTGGAATTCTTTAACACTGCCTCCTTTGATGTTGTGTCATTTTCACACAGATAAACAGTGCTTGTTTTAGTTTCCACAAAAAATAAGACAATGGAACTTTGTTCTGCTTTCTCCAGCAAGTGACGGTGACGGGCATTTTGAGGACAAATGTATCTCTTCCTGCCAATGCAAAAGAAAAAACTTTATGTGCAAAAATGTCATTCATATTCCTGGCTGGCTATAAATGACATTGACTTAACCTTACCTTTCAGAAACATATATACCGGATGTCGGCAGCCATTGCTCAGAAAAAGTTGCCATGCTATGCATTGTGTCCGCCAACTTCACATAACACTGATGCCATAATTTGGTTCATTTCTGTTGACCTCAAAAACTGCCTAAAAAAGAAAGGGACAAAGAAATACAATCTACACTGTGTGGGAGTATTTTTTACTTCCTTTGCTTTTACTTTGACTAATTCATAAAAAGAAAGATGGGAGAGGAGTCATGGAAATGGTGCATTTACAACAGAGAGAAAAAGCAGCTGCAATTTATAGCACTGGAAAGATTTCATTCAGAAAATCCTTCAAGTTTGAAAAATAGCTCAAGTACTTCCATGAATGCGTAAACCAGGATTCCATTCTAATTACTCTTAGTTGCCAGGGAAAGAAACGTTTTGCAAAAGTCTGGGTTAGGGCTCACTGACACAGCACGTGAAAAAGTAAAACAAAGCAATGAGGAATGGAGCATGGAGCTCTCCGTCCAAATTCTTGCTGTGTTTTTTTTTTCCCTGGGAACTCTAAGCCATTGTTTCCTCATACTCCGCTTTTTTGTTAGCTAGCTCACTCTTGATTTTTATTATACAGAAGGAAAGGCTGAATATTACTCTGTTGAGAAAATATCTAGGAAGGGCCATCTAGTGTATGTATGAATAAAGCAGGTTTGTTTTTTCAAAGCTATACTAAAAGTCTCTGCAGTATAATTATTAAAAAGGACACAGTAATCACTTCTGACATACAAGATCAAACACTCTTTTGAATGCCTTCTTCTTTAACTTCATAAGTACAATTATCTGAAGATACAGACCTGATGATTAATATTGTGCTGTTCCTTATAGATGTTCACATTCTCCGTCATCTTCTTATGATCTTAGAACACCATTATTTTATCATTTATTTGGATTCCATAAAAGATCCTCCTCGAATGTCACTTTGACAGTGACCTCGAACTGAAGGAAACTTGCATATGTGGTGCACCCCTTCAGTTAAAAATCTGTGCCGTGGTCAGTTAAGGGTGTCAAAAGCAGGGAACCTGTTTTGAAAATGTATGTTTTATCTTATAACTTATCTTGTAGTGTGTTTTTCTGTGTCTTACTAAACACATTAGAGATATTCTTAAGACTTCACATTATATATAAATATTTTGCTGATTGCATGACTGAATAGATTAAACCATAGAAATCATAAGATATGCAGCTTTAGTTAATACCTTTAATTTAGTAGAAGACATTGGCATTTTTTATTTGAAACCAAATTATACTATAATTGAAATGAAAGATGGAACTGAAGGATCAGTGCTTTTACAAGGAAGGGTTTGATTTGAAAGTGGTCAATAGTTCTTATAAAGAGTCGATCAAAATATAATTTCTTTAATAAAATTCTACAGAAAGTGACAAGACTAGTAGGTAAAGATATATATACTCACGCAATATGACCCGTATAGCTACTCAAGTGACATTTTTAGTATTTTAATTAATATTAGGGGAAGAGAACAGGTGGTATAATATAGGTATAATCATACAATTTGATGTTTTGTCTTTAAAGGATGTTTGGTATTTTTCAAGTGAGTTATTTTTTCACAAACATGATATAGATTACATTAGAATAGATTACATATACTTTATTAATCCCATGGAGAAATCCATGCATTGCCATGAAAAATTGTGTTCTAAAGTTAAGTGCTTTCTATAAATTAAAAAATATATTTATTGCCCACACTGGCACTTTACAATGGAGGATATGGGGCCCAGAGGAAAATGTACCATATACGTCTGTTTTTCCAAGCCAAGAGAGTTTTCGAGTATTGATCTGCGCCTTATGAGTTTCTTATTCGTGTTTATGACAACAAATGAATATGGAAATAATCATTTTATGTCATATTCCTGTTACTGTTTTTCTTGTGGCAAGGATATATTTTCTATTCAGTTGTGCAAGTTCTTGCATAAATATGGAAGCAAAACAAAACAAAACCAACGATGTGGCATGAAAAGTTTGCTGTGATCTTTTGATCGCCCTCATGGGGTGAAAGATTGATGCACAGGGAAAGTAAATGGTGAGCTTCTGTGCATGGCTGGTCTTCTTTTAAAATGTCTGGATCTCATAATACTGGTGTGTTTTTTGTTCAAAAATGACAAATAAAAAGTATTTTATAAGTGTTTAATTGCAAGACACAGATCAGTACTCAACACCTGTACTGACTTGAAAAATTGACATAAGTTTTTAAGCTTTCCCTCTGTGCCTCATAATCTTCAATGACAAGTGCCATTGCTGACAATAAGTTTTTTTAAAAAATATATAGGAAGCGCTTAACTTTACAAGACAATTATGTGTGGTAAATGCATATATTTTTTCATTTGTAAGGAAAGAACTTTGACTTGAAAAATACAGAACTTATCTTCTTATATAATATGCTACCGTGGCTGTCCATTTGTTTGTCCAGTATTTCAAATCACCTGTAGCTTGCAAACCGTTTCATCTATTGACCTGAAATTTGGTACACATATACTACGTGACGTCTACTATCTGTTTTCGGGGTGATGATTGACCTCCAAGGTTAATCCTCTTTTTATTTTATTGTAGAATGAACTCTCGGCAGCGGCCAGCAGGACGGCTGTGTGGTGCATGCGTACGGGCGCCGTTCTCATCCCTACCACCTTCGCTGTCACTTCCCCTACCTCTTTATATCTTAAATCATTGTTGAGGCAGATTGAAGACTTAAATGCCACCTTAAGTGAAAAATTAAAGAAAACATACTAAGTAATTGCAACACAAACACTGACTTAATCAGTTTTAATGCAAAAGAAGAGAAGAAGCGGGCCGCTAGGGTGGAAAAAAGAAGAGCTGCTCATGAAGCAGCAAGAGCATCAACCTCTGAGCAAACGAATGCTAAACGTACAGAGAAAGAGAATAAAAACTATGAATGCTCAAGTCAAGTGTATTCACTGCACATTATTGTGCAGTGCACCGTTACTGGTCTTTTAATATTACTATAGCGGTAAACAAAATAGTTGACACCGTGTGATCCATATGTACAAGATCTGGAGGTTGACTGATTAATCTTCAGTTTTATGCTTTGTACTCTTAAGAAAAACATAGTTATTACTATTACTAACTATTGTGCAATTGTGTCATGCTGATCAAATTTTTTATTTCTCATTTTATTTATTTTTTTGTTAAAATTTTCATTTTTCTTTTATAGTAGTGGGCCTAGTACAAAGCTTTTTAATACTGTGTAATTTCACTTGATGCCAGAGCTGTGTTCCACATTCTAATTTCTCAGAGTATGTTGTGTTATTAAACCATGGTGAATCTGTGTTAACTCCATGCGGCCTGCACACTCTTCTTCACCTCTCTTGTACAATCCCCATTACTCTGTACTGTTGATCCCAAGTATTTAAACTTGCCCAACTTCACCAGCTCTACTCCCTGCATCCTCACCATTATACTGACCTTCCTCTCATTCACACACATGTATTCTGTCTTGTTCCTAATGACCTTCATTCTTCTCCTCTCTAGAGCATATCTCTACCTCTCCCATTTTAACTCACGTAAATGATTTTCATAAGAAGATAAATAACAATCAGATTAAGTATGCAGATAATACTAGATAAGGTGGAAAGGCAGATGATGTGCAATTGGTCAAATCATTACAGAGGGTACAGGACAGAATACATTTGTGGAAGATGAAATTTAATGCAAATAAATGTAAAGGTTTACATGTAGAAAGCAGAAATGTTGGAATTGAATACATAATGGGAGGACTGAAAATTGACAGTACTGATTATGTGTAGGACTTAGTAGACTTGTCACTATATAAGCCATTGAGAAGGCTAACAGAATTTCTGTTAGGTTATATAGTATGATGTTCAAAGTACAAGTCCAAGGAGGTGATGATTAAGCTTTACAACACACTATTGAGGCTTCATCTGGAGCACTGTGTGCAGTTGTGGTCTCTGTTCGGGTATTCACTCTGTGGTATTGCATCCCAAAAAGCCACAAACTGGAGGCCTTTGGATTAAAAAGAAGCTACTTCATCTGAGTGACTCAGTAAGGGGACAATCCCCCCACTCTGTAGATGGGACCACATCTAAGATGCAGTGGCACACTTCCGTGTTTGAAATATTAGACTCTTTCCCTGGCCCCCACTTCTTTGTGGGCCTGTAGTGTTACAGTCTTCAAATTATAAAAAACATAGCAGTGCTAAAGAAAGTATAGAGAAGAATGACTAGGCTGATTCCAGGAATGAAAACTTTGAAGAGGATGATCCTATTTAAACAAACAATAGAAAGAGGTGACATTATCTAATTATTTACAGCTGTAATTTTATAAAAACAATGGATCCCATCTTTTATTTTAAAATAAAATCTTTAACAAGAACACATGGGCGCCTACAGAAACTTGTTTAAGGTACATTTTGCAGAAACATTAGAAAGTTTTTCTTCACACAGATAATCAGACACAAGAACCAAGTTACTACATATTGTGGTAGAGAGTAGAAGTTTGGGTACCTTTAAAACTCAACCAGATGTTATTGTGGAGAAATTACATGATTAACTTCTTTTTCTGAATGGTCACAGGATGGATTCTGCCTTTCTTCTAGTGCTGCCAGGATAGTCTTAGGGCCCTAAAAGAGATAAAATAAGTGGAACAAAGGATAGATAGATAGATAGATAGATAGATAGATAGATAGATAGATAGATAGATAGATAGATAGATAGATAGATAGATAGATAGATAGATAGATAGATAGATAGATAGATAGATAGATAGATAGATAGACATTTTAAACAAGGTGAGGGAGGCGGTACCTTTAACTTCTGCATTGCAATGTACACCAGTGATTCTGTTCTATTTGGGTTTTAATTCGAACTGCCAGACACAAACAAGTTAATTTAAAAGAGCAGTCTACAAGCCAAGGTCAGTAATTTATTTTACAAATTAGAAGGTCAAAGCCAAAATAATCCAAAATTCAAGGAAACCAAAATCAAAACAAAACAACTTTAATTCCCTAAATACTTTTTAGTTTTGGCAATTCAATTTGCCAAGTGTTTCCTAAATAAATAAAATGTGGAGGCACACTATCCTCTTTACTAGTGACTTTATGATGACAACAAAGGTCTCAATCTATCTGACCATGCTAGACAAATCAAAAATAGTCTGAACAAACTGATAACAGGTCTAGTATAAATCATTTTTGGCTTTGCTACAAAAGCATGTTTATCTCAAAACTTCCACAAAAGTTCTATAAGTCTGGAAGGCACATCAATTTCCTCTTATCTAGTACTTAAAGGTAGCATTCTCATTTCCAACAAATTAGCTAATATTAAATGTATGTGTTCCCAAGACCAGCCCTAAGTGCTTCAGCCTGGCCCCAAAATCAAGAAGTAGGCTTCACATCCTGCACTGGCCAAAATGAAACTAAGGCTGAAGGGCGAAGACAACTGTAAAACTTCTGCCCAAAATGACAAAACAGAGTTCCTTTAACACATTTAAAGAATGTATTGCAAAAAATTCAAAAAAACCAAAACAAATCCAGAAGGCAAACCTCAAATTAACAAGGTACGTCCACAATCAATAATTCTAGCCCACAACCAAAAGCAAAATTCATAAACCAGGAAATCATTTTTTTTTTGCTTAGAAAGCAAAAAATCCAACAATCCAAAAATGTAGGTGAGCTGAACAAATGTCAAAAAGTCATAGATGAAAGTCTCTCTTGTGTGACCATACAAGTGTTTTTGTCCCTTTCTCTTATTACGATAACTCATACAGACTGTGAAGACAATGCCAATTGCCCTGGCTCACAATTCCAGTTTATTCTACAGTAGAATAAAATAAAATAGAACAGAAGAAGTAAAGGCAAAGCTCCTGCATACATATTCCTTATGGAATTCCAAAAAAACTGAAGTGGCTTCTCCAACAAACTACAAACATGTTCACTTTTGAGCTTAAAGTAAATGCAATTGAAAACAGAATTTAAAGAAATTAATAACTTCGTAATTTTATTATGAGCGCCATGTCTAAGAAATTAATTCATTTACACAAAAACATGTTTTCCCTGAGGCCTAATAACTAGTTTGCTATAGTTGAAGTGAAAAGCAGTATAATTCTATTATATCGGGTACTGGAGCTGGCTCTTATACATGAAGTGGATTCAGTACACTTTATTGTGTTGTAGATTTGATTTAAAATGAATAAATATGCCATTTTCAGCAACCAATGTACATTCAATGACCTATAACGAAAAAGTGAAATTATATTTTTAGAAAGGTTTACAAATTTATTAAAAATCAAAAACTGAAATCTTTCATTCATAAAAGTATTCAGACCCTTAATTCAGTACTTTGTAGAAGCTCCCTTAGCAACAATTACAGCTTCAAGTCTTCTTGATTACGGAAGTGTATCCAATTCTAAACGGGAGATCCTCTCCAGCTAAGTTAAGTTGGATAGAAGCATCTGTAAACTGCCATCTTCAGGTCTCTCCACAGATGTTCTATGGGGCTTAAGTCTAGGCTCTGACTCGACTTACTCAAGAACAGTAAGACATTTGTTCCGAAGTCACTTGGACATTGTCTTTGCTGCATGATTCAGGTCATTGTCATGCTGAAAGGTGATGTGTTTCCCCCAGTCTGAGGTCACATGCACTCTAGAGCAAGTTTTCTTCAGGTATCTCTCTGTATTTGGCTGTATTCATCCTTCCCCCAATTCTGTCCAGCTTTCCTGCCCCTGCCACTGAGAAGCAGCCCCATAGCATGATACTGCCACCACCATGCCTCTTTGTATAAATGGTAGTAATGAACAGAGCCTGGTCTTCATCAGATATAGTGCTTGGAGTTCTTCCCAAAGAGTTATATTTTTTTACACTTCAAACAAGAAAATCTTTTTCTTAATGCTCTCAGACTAATTTAAACGATCATGTGCCTTTTGCTCAGGAGTGACATCTGTCACAAAGGCCTGATTGATGGAGTGTTGCTGAGATGGTTGTCCTACTGACAGATTTTCCTGTTTCACCAGAGGATTTTTGAAGCTCTGTAGAGTGGTAATTGGATTCCTGGTCACCTCTCTGACCAAGACTCTTCTTGTCTAGTTACTGAGTTTGGTTGGATGGCCAACTCTAAGAACAGTTCTGGTGATTCCAAACTTTTTCCATTTCTTAATTATCAGGGCTACTGTGCTCCTGGAAACACTCAAAGTTTTGAAAATGTTTTTATCCCCTTGTCCTGATCTATGCCTCACTATAGTTTGATCACAGAGGTCTACAGAGAGTTTGTTGAACTTCATGACTTGATTTTTCTCTTGACAGGCAGTGTAAATTGTGAGACCTTACATACAGGGGAGTATCTTTCTAAATGATGTCCAATCAATAATAAGTGGACTCCAATCAAGTTCTAGACTCATCTCAAGGATAATTAAAGCAAACAGGATATTCTTGGCTACAATTTGGAGTTCCAAAACAATGGGTTTGAACACTTTGATGAATGAGAGTTTTCGGTTTTTGATTTTTAATAAGTTTACAAAGCTTTCTGAAAACATTTTCACTTTGTTATTATGGATTATTAAAGTAGATTGATGTGAGCAATGGTAAATTTATCCATTTAAAAATAAATCTGCACAAATTGGGGAGAAAATTAAGTGGCCTGAATACTTTCTAGATCGACTGTAGGAGATCTCCCATAATTCTGAATTGGTCCAGTGTGAGTGCACCTGACTGCATGATTGAGCCCAGAAATGCACTCAAGATCCTTCCAAGATTCATTGCTACCTTGCACCTGATGTTGCTAGCATATCATTGTAGTCCCTGTGACATTACAATGGAATACGCTGGTAAAGAAAATGAATGGATAGATGTTTGGACAGTGCAAGGAAAAAATTCATACTCTGAGGGTGTATTGCCATTTCCTTTTCCTCTATATACAGTACATTAAACAGAAAACACTACAAAAGCACCAAAGGAAGCTAGGAAACTATCGCATTTTTATAAACTAAAAGAACTTGTAATTTATTCAAAAGACCAATAAGGAGCTGAGATAGGTGGGGGGGTTTGCTGATTGTAGACAAATTATTCTTATAAGGTTTCACTTGCTCACTTGTATATTTTTTTCCACAACTACATAATTTTTCATGAAACAGAATGCCTGTGTTTAACACAGAGAAACTTGACCACTCAAGGTCATTCATTCAGTAGAGGTAAAGAATGAAAGAATTTTAAAAAGTGATACTTGTTACAGAATTTTCTTTACAGCTGCTTTTGACGAAACATTTAAGAACACCATATTCTGTTTCATTTGCAATATATTGAAAAAAGTAACATTACTCGGTTCAAATTAAAGCATTCACCTGTTTTGAAAGATATTTCTGAAATGACTGAGGAGGAAGAGCATTGCCTTTAATTAATTCTGTTCACCATGTCATTAATATGAATGTTTCATATTTTCTCTGAAATCATTCCATATATTTCTGTGTTGTTTTCTTCTTTTTAAGAGTTTTGGAATACGTGGAATCCCTTTCCCTTAATTGGTTTCGAGGTCATTTTCACTTAGAAAAAGTCGGTGTCACACATCTCTTAATTTCCAGGTTTCTGGGTTGCAAAAGGTTTTCAAAGTATTTAATAGTGATTTAGTCTCTCTTGACTTTATTACTCAGCATTCCTCTTGACTATGTTGTCAGATCACATTTTAGGTTTTGTTTTTTGGGCTTTTGATTTTGGGTTTTGACTGTGACCTATCCTTTCATCAAATGATTTTTGATTGGCTGATATCCTGTCCTTTTTAATGTCTTTTCTAGTGTGCATTTTCCATCCATGCAGTACATGTTGCACTCTTTAATGCTCATGTTTATGTTATATAAAGGCGGTGATCAGCATGAGCTCAAGTGCGTACAGAAGGAACTCCGAGTCCAGCTCAGGGCGGTGAAGGAGCAGTACTGGAGAAAGCTGGAGCAGAAGTTGCAGAATAACAGCATGAAAGAAGTGTAGGATGAGATGAAGATCATCACTGGCTGCAGCTCGAAGTGGGGTGCCACCATAGAGAGAGACGTGGAGAGAGCAAACCAGATGAAAACTTTTTTAACAGGTTTGACCACCCTAACCCACTCTCACCTCGGAGTACTGCACCCTCCACCCATCCTTCTGCTGATACCAGCATAGGTGAGAGTTTACCCCAACCCACAATTACAGCAGCCCAGGTAAGCAGAGAGCTGAGGAGACTTTGTGCCAACAAAGCAGCGGGTCCAGATGGAGTATCGCTACGACTGTTGAAGGCATGTGCGTTGGAGCTGGGGAGTCCTCTACAGCTCATCTTCAACCTGAGCCTGGAACAGAGGAGAGTCCTGAGGCTTTAGAAAACATCTTGCATCACCCCAGTCCTAAAGGTATCACGTCCTAGTGAGCTGAATGACTTCCGGCCTGTCGCTCTGACGTCCGGTCTTCCACCACCCGAATTACTGTTGAAAGAAGGATGTATCCAAGAAAGGTAATGTAGTATATCTTCAGGGGATAACATTAGACAAAGGAAATCTTGATATGCCATTTGTATTAAAACGTGAACAGTTTCCCGTTAGAATAGCTTTTGCAAAGATAATTTACAAATCTCAGAGCCAAACATTTGAAAAAGTCGTTTTGTTTAATAGAGAGAAAGAAACAAAATTTAATTACGGGCAGTTATATGTTGCGTTGTCACGATGAAAGTCCAAAAACAGAATCAAAATTCAATGCGATATTGATGAAAATTTAATTCAAAAATTTGTTTTTACTGAAGTTTTACAGTAAAAATGTAAGTTTAAAAAGTTTTTGCGTGTTAATTTCAAAGCCAAACAGAACAAAATCGTATTATGCAAAAAATAATTCTAACGCAACATGAAAAATAATTTACTTTCAAATTATTACGTTATACAATTTTTTAATATGGTTAATTACTCGCTGTAATGTAAAATAGTTAGTTCTATTATGCATATGTAACAATTCCCACACAAACATGGCAAGGTGTATTAGGCATCCAAAAGGCTTCTCTAAAAGGCTAGGCAGGCCAGGCCTCCTCTGCCTTCTGGAAGGCTTCGCCCCAGTGAGACTTAATCCCCACTCCAGTGGCCCACCTCAGGCTTTGTAGGCCCAAAAGAGACCGAAGTCTATCAAAAAGACCTGCAAGGAGAAGAGTAAACCTATAAACCTTGGCTTGTGAACAAAAGGGCCTCAAAATAATATTTATAAAAAGAAGGATTTGTTAATACCAAAATAGAAAAATATAAAGCAAGGCCCCACCATGAAATAAAGGCAAAAAGGAGTTGACTGAAGGTAATCGTAATTAAACAAAGTCCCAATGTGCAATTCAAAAACAGAATCCTTAAATAAAGCAAGGAAATCATAAAAACCAGCAAATCCAATAACAAATAACGATACTCACAATTCCATGGGAAAAACAAAATGCTTGGCTATTGAAACCTGCCTCTGGCTCAAAGCACAAGGAACATGTGCAAACTTAAAGAGACACTACAAAACTGACCAATAATAAACAAAAAAACAGAAATAACATTAAATAAGAAAAACAATGATACAAAATGAAAAAAACAGAACAATCTATATATATAATTCACTAAGCCGCCGACAAGTAGCCACCCATGGAAAGCACGCCGGAAGGGACGTGGATTCACTAAGCCGCCGACAAGTAAGACGCCCATGGCGTACGCAGGAAGGAGCCACGCACACCAACTCTGAGACCATTGGATACGACGACAACTCGCAGAGCCACGCCCACCAACTCGGACGTGACGACTCGGAAAAAACGTTGTCATTTATGTTCATCTGTCCTACAGTACACATGCACCTCTGAGCCACGTTGACTTTTCGGTTACGACGCACGACCGCATGCACCATAGCAAACTGTTTTACACGCTACATATAGCAATTCGCATCCGCGACAAACATGCATCTTCTTAGATGGTCCTGCAGGAACACGGAAAACGTTTCCCTGCCCACCAACACTCCTTCTTCCCCGACCGGCGTTCACCACATCCGCAACAAACATGCGTCTTCTTAGATGGTCCTGCAGGAACATGGAAGACGTTTCCCCACCCACTAACACTCCGTTTTCCCCGGCCTACCGTCTACCCTCGCTCTCTAGGCATTCACACTGCCTGCTCATGTGCCTGGACGCAAAAACTCACCGACCACCCAGTTAGTCCCTTTCGTCTGTGCTAGGAGTCCACATGCACCTCTGAGCCACGTTGACTTTTCATAATTCGCATCGGTTACGACACCCGACCACGTCCACCATCGAAAACCATGGGAAATGAACAACGAAGCCCCGCCCAGAAACTCTACCCCTCCGCCAACTCGAACAGCTCATCAAACACATACTCGCTTTGGTCTGTACTGCTGTCCAAATCCAGCTGTGAGCCACGTTGACTGTTCTTTTGCTCTCCATGGCTACGGCTTCAAATGTATTTCATGGAAACAACACTTCTTTCAATATTATAGAAATTCCTGCATCAGGTAACTGTTTGTTTCTATCAGTCGGGTTTTTTTTGGAAAAATGTCATTGACAAAACTGTTGCTCTCAAACTTTGCAACATGGCTGTTGGCCTTGTTTGCCAACATTGGGATAATGTCGGCGAGGTGGTCACAAACTGCAACAACTCACCACACAAGGACGCCCTGTCTCTCGAGGCATTCACACTGCTGGAAGACAACCATGGGATATGCAGAAAATAGCCATGTCTGTCAACGCAGATCAGACACCCAGGCAAACAACACTGAATAATCAATGGCTGCAACTACTTTGCCCGCCCCCACTCCTCACCTGAGTCGGTTTCGTCTGTGTTCAGCAGTGTTTCCCAAACTCGGTCCTGCTGAACCCCTGTAGATGCAGGGTTTTGTTCCAACCAGATTCCTAATCATTAATGCCGGTGAAACTCATCCGGGATAAGTCGGTTTTTCAAACCCAGCCGTGTAGCAGATTAGTCTAGCAGACTAGTTGGATGTAATAATCCGAGATGAATGCGCGCCCTCGCGCTGAGTGAAAAGCCAATATATATTGAGTCTAGAAAACATGATCAGCAAGTCTTTGATAGGCTGCAACAAAATGATGAAAGAACGGGCGCATTTTTTTCACACAAGCTGTGTGGGTGGGTGTTAGTTAGTTAATTAGTTACTCGAAGGATTTCAAAATTTAATATGCACAAGCGGTAACACTGTAAAAGCAGCCCAAACCAGAAAAGATGGCTGGCAAAAAGTGGCCGACAAATTAAACGCGTGTGCATTGTATTTACTGAAAGCAGCGTTACAGATTTTGCAAATGTTCATTTTTTTCCCTCTGCTTAAAAAGCATTAAAAAGCGGCGTGATTATGTGGCGTATACTACGCCGCGGGTTGGTATGCAGCGTATAAAACAGTTTGTTTGTCGCAGATAATTTGCCTTTTACTTTAACATGAAGACAATTTTCTGTTAGATTTGCCTTTGCGATGACAATTAATAAGGCACAGGGCCAAACTTTCAAAAACATGGCTAGCGGGTCATACGCTTGCACTGATTACGTCCCTGCCCTTTGTACACACACCCAACCCCAAACCCCCCCCCCCCCCCTCGGTACTACCATGGTCGGGTGACTTGGTGGATTATATATAGAAAAGCAGCCAAAACCGCAAACAACAATGAAAAGTCTACGTGACTCACAGGTGCATGTGGACTGTGGAAAGAGGAAAACGACTCGGGTGATGAGTTGGAGGTGGGCACATGAAATGTTACTTTTCTTGGTGATTTATTACATTACCGATTTTTCAAATGTTAATTTTCTCCCTGTGCTTAAAAATCATTAAAAAAGCAGCCTGATTATGTGGCGTATGGAACGCCACGGGTTGGCTAGTATTAAATATTTTCATATTGATAAGTAGATTTAACACTATTAGAATAAGAAATATAATTAACAGCAAGTTTCAATTTATAAAGAAAAGCTGCCAAATTTTAAATAATTTAATTATAAGAAAGAACACACATAGCAGATGTATTTAAAACTGTGAAGGCAATAATGTTAGATGTTAGTTAATATTAGGGTGGAGTGGTCACTCTGTGACTAAGGAAATGCGCTGGTATCTGGAAGGTTGCTGGTTCAAATCCTGCTACTGCCAGAAGGGATATTATTCTGTTGTGCCCTTATGAAAGGCCCTTAACCTGAAAATTTCTACAGGGGTGGTGTACCATTGCTGACTCTGCACTCTGACCTCCAAAGGTCAGGTGAAAAGGCAATTTCCCTTGAAGGATTAATACAGTATATAAAAAAAATAACTGCCATTGAGCTTTTTAATGTATCACTTTGGAAATTCTCCAATGTCTACTTGATGAATATCTTTATATATTGTGTTAAAGGAGCTGGTGAGCTTTCTGAAGTTTCATAGTTTGTTCTTTTGAAAACTTAGTGTTTATAATTGAATGAAACAGTTTGAAAATGTTGTTAAAGTGAGACGTGATAGTAATTAGAAGACTTTTTGGTTCTTAGGTTTATTGGCCAGAAGATTGTGATGGGTAAGCAATAAAAGAGTCAACAGTTTGACCAAGCAGTTGTACCCACCATTTTATCACAGTTGTGTCTGAGTTACAGTGATCTGTTGAAAATTTGACTTTTGCAAGAAGAACATGAGAATGGAAGAGGTTGGAGGGAAAGGGCATGGTATTGGAGTAAATGGAATCTTAAAGGAATATTTCACCCAAAAATTATATTTTATAATATGTTACTTACCACTGTAGTTTGAATAAGAAAAAAAAATCTTGTGTTCATAGATAATGGAAATAACATTTCTGATAGAATGGGAGCCTACAGTAACCAATGTTGCACAACAGCAAATAATTTCAAAAACATCCATGAAAAAAAAAGCATCTGTTCCTCATGTTGTGTAATCCACATGTCACTTCATCCAGGTGTATCTTCACAATTTGCGAAACACAAGTTGCAACAATAAATAATTAGTAAAAAGTAACTCCTGAAAATGAAAAGCTGTTCACAAACAGGAAATCCTTTCTCACACAGGATCACACTTTTGTTTTGAAGATAGGACACTACACCAACAAACGACATGAGGGCAAGGACAACTCACAGAGAAAATAACATTCAATGACTGACCTGTGAGTACTTGTTAAAAAGACTGATTAAAAGTGAAACACTCCAGAGAGATATTGTGGTATTTGAATATTCACCAAGCGTGAAAAAGAAAGGACTTCATGTCCAGTTAGAGTTTGGTTTAAGCAATAGCCCAAGGAAGTCCTATAAAATAGGCATTCCAAAGGGATTATCAAATCATCCAAAAAATAAAAAAACAAGTCTAAACCCAAAAGTTACATTCATTCAGATAATAACAAGGTGTTTATGAATTCAATGTAACTGCGAAGCAACACAAAAATGTGGACCAGGCCTTTGCAGATATTAAACAAGTGACACAAAGCAAATGTTGCACATTTATGTATACTAGCCAACCCGGGGCGTTCCATACGCCACATAATCAGGCTCCTTTTTTAATGATTTTTAAGCACAGGGAGAAAATTAACATTTGAAAAATCGGTAATGTAATAAATCACCAAGAAAAGTAACATTTCATGTGCCCACCTCCAACTAGTTACCTGAGTCGTTTTCCTCTTTGCACAGTCCACATGCACCTGTGAGTCACGTAGACTTTTCATTGTTGTTTGCGGTTTTGGCTGCTTTTCTATATATAATCCACCAAGTCACCCGACCATGGTAGTACCGAGGGGGGGGGTGTGTGTACAAAGGGCAGGGACGTTATCAGTGCGAGCGTATGACCCGTTAGCCATGTTTTTGAAAGTTTGGCCCTGTGCCTTATTAATTTTCATCGCAAAGGCAAATCTAACAGAAAATTGTCTTCGTGTTAAAGTAAAAGGTAAATTATCTGCGACAAACAAACTGTTTTACACGCTGCATACCAACCCGCGGCATAGTATACGCCGCATAATCACGCCGCTTTTTTAATGTTTTTTAAGCAGAGGGAAAAAAATGAACATTTACAAAATCCGTAACGCTGCTTTCAGTAAGTACAATGCACACGCGTTTAATTTGTCGGCCACTTTTTGCCAGCCGTCTTTTCTGGTTTGGGCTGCTTTTACAGTGTTACCGCTTGTGCATATTAAATTTTGAAGTCCTTCGAGTAACTAATTAACTAACTAACACCCACCCACACAGCTTGTGTGAAAAAAATGCGCCCGTTCTTTCATCATTTTGTTGCAGTCTATCAAAGACTTGCTGATCATGTTTTCTAGACTCAATATATATTGGCTTTTCACTCTGCGCGAGGGCGCGCATTCATCTCAGATTACATCCGGCTAGTCTGCTAGACTAATCTGCTATATGGCTGGGTTTGAAAAACCGACTTATCCCGGATGAGTTTCACCGGCATTAATGATTAGGAATCTGATTGGAACAAAACCCTGCATCCACAGGGGTTCAGCAGGACCGAGTTTGGGAAACACTGCTGAACACAGACGAAACCGACTCAGGTGAGGAGTGGGGGTGGGCAAAGTAGTTGCAGCCATTGATTATTCAGTGTTGTTGGTCTGGGTGTCTGATCTGCATTGACTGACATGGCTATTTTCTGCGTATCCCATGGTTGTCTTCCAGCCGTGTGAATGCCTCGAGAGACAGGGCGTCCTTGTGTGGTGAGTTGTTGCAGTTTGTGACCACCTCACCGACATTATCCCAATGTTGGCAAACAAAGCCAACAGCCATGTTGTGAAGTTTGAGAGCAACAGTTTCGTTAATGACATTTTTCCAAAAAAAACCCGACTGATAGAAACAAACAGTTACCTGATGCAGGAATTTCTATAATATTGAAAGAAGTGTTGTTTCCATGAAATACATTTGAAGCCGTAGCCATGGAGGGCAAAAGAACAGTCAACGTGGCTCACAGCTGGATTTGGACAGCAGTACAGACCAAAGCGAGTATGTGTTTGATGAGCTGTTCGAGTTGGCGAAGGGGTAGAGTTTCTGGGCGGGGCTTCGTTGTTCGTTTCCCATGGTTTTCGATGGTGGACGTGGTCGGGTGTCGTAACCGAAACGAATAATGAAAAGTCAATGTGCCTCAGAGATGCATGTGGACTCCTAGCTCAGACGAAAGGGACTAACTGGGTGGTCGGTGAGTTTTTGCATCCAGGCACATGAGCAGGCAGTGTGAATGCCTAGAGAGCGAGGGTAGACGCGGGCCGGGGAAAATGGAGTGTTAGTGGGCGGGGAAACGTCTTCCGTGTTCCTGCAGGACCATCTAAGAAGACGCATGTTTGTCGTGGATGCGGTGGACGCCGGTCGGGGAAGAAGGAGTGTTGGTGGGCGGGGAAACATTTTCCGTGTTCCAGCAGGACCATCTAAGAAGACGCATGTTTGTCGCGGATGCGAGTTGCTGTATGTAGCATGTAAAACAGTTTGCTATGGTGCACGCGGTCGTGCGTCGTAACCGAAAAGTCAACGTGGCTCAGAGGTGCACGTGTACTGTAGGACAGACGAACATAAATGACGGTGTTTTTTCTGAGTCGTCACGTCCGAGATGGTGGGCGTGGCTCTGCGCGTTGTCGTCGTATCCAATGGTCTTAGAGTTGGTGGCCGTGGCTCATTCCTGCATGCGCCATGGGCGTCTTACTTGTCGGTGGCTTAGTGAATCCACGCCCCTTCCAGCGTGCTTTCCATGGGTGGCTACTTGTCAGCGTCTTAATGAATTATATATATAGATTGTAGTTGTGTCTTGGCAAGTCACCTGTATAGCTTTATTTGCACTTCAACTGTAACCCAGTATCTTATTGACCTTTTTATTCAGTTCGACAAATTCGTTGGTGTTACACAGTAATAGGTCAATTATGATGTCAAATGAATTTCATAAAATGTATTTTATACCTTTTTGGACAACTGTATCTTTTTCCTTTTCAACTGTTAGCCCATCCAGGCTTTGTCCTGTCTTGATGTCAGGTAAGGCTCTGGCTTCCCACAACCTTAAAAATAATTTTACATGTGGATAATTTTGTTGCCCTTATATATACCCTGGCATTGATCAGGAAAAGTGTGTTACCTACTTCAGAAGGATCTTCTATATTGATTTAGCTTCAACTTGTGCATATACGGTTTGAATGTTTCTTCTTTTTGATAAAAGAGTGTAGAATTAAACTAGTGAGCAATGTGATGAACTGTCACGGAGGTGGTTCCCAGTCCCCACCAGCCTCAGGCTCCATCATCCTAAACTGGATAAACAGGGTTTCACTAATACGTGTTGGAGAAACTCCTTGCAGGCTCAGTTGAGGTATGTAATAACCCACAGAGGCAAGAGGCGGCACTGCCACTAACACTGTCATCTCTTTTTTGAGCCACAGTGCCAAGAAGCAGCCCAGTGAAGGCGTTTAGCCCCAGCATCATAAAACTCTGGGAGTTCTGGAAGAAGGCATCACTTTTGGCCAGAGCGACCTGCAGGACAGATTAAGATCGATGAAAACTTCAATTCGACTTTTGTTTGATTTCCCATTGAAGGGACATCCATCAATGAACACTATTTCTGTTCTTTTTCTTTTGTTTTCTTGTATTCAGACTAATAAAAGGAATGACCCAGTTGGTTCCCCAAAATTTCTTGCTGCAGTTCTGACCTGTCATTCCCACAGCCGGCCACAAGGGTTAGAAGATCTATTGATTTACACATTCCAGTTTTTACATAAAAGCTTATTCACTTTCAAATCATGCTTTATTTTTTATTTACAGTAAATCCTAGCCAGCTTTAGGTGTAACTTAATTTTTGAATTTTTCTCTATGTAATTTATTAACTATGCTCTGCTGTCACATCGTACTACTTCTATTCAGTATCAGTTCATGTTTCATTTTCTAAGTTATTGTTAATTGGCTGATCTAGCGAGCCTGAATTAGGTTACTTTTTCAAAAATGTATATATTGAATGTTCAAGTACTGTTCTTTATCACTTTAAATTGTACAAATGTCTTCTTTGTAAAGCCTTATGTGATGGTGTGCTCCATCAATGGTGCTATATAAAATGAAGATAAGGATTGACTAATTAATTGATGTGGTATTGTCAACCATTATGAATACCTTTTAAGTTTGTTATAGCTGGAGTTTCTTTATGTAAAGTCTGTTTTACAGTCGATTTATAATTATTCTGTAAGCTGCTCTAAGCTGATCTCAATACTAAGATGAGAAACAGAAAAGAAAGTTACTGGCAAGAGAAACAACACAAAGTAGTAATTATAAGTGCTTTGAATATCAACATCATAACTGATAGCAAGAGCTAATGGTAACTTTAATTATAACTTAATTTAAGAGCAAATGTTTCCTTATAATTTTTTTTTTTTATTTAACACCATTCTGTCTCCACCGAGTACTGCATCGCTCATTTTCGCTCAGTTGGAGTGATCTGCTTTAGCCCCTGAGTGCTGGCCACCCGTTTCCCCAAGAGGTTCTCCTCTTTCTCTCTCTTTCACCAGCTCTCTCTCTCCTGATTGCTTCTCTCTGTCTTGTAACCTCCGTCTTTCTCTTTTCGACCTTTCATTCTGTTTTTTTTAATCCCTTTTCTGTGTGCAGGCTTCTCTTACACTGACACTCCTAAAGGGGCAGAGGTGTGAATGCACTGCTCCCTCAGAGGAACCTGACTCACATGCACACTCACTCAGCCAGGCACCCCCATCTGTCCCTAGGAGCGAAGTATGTTTGCGCACCCACGTGTGCCCGATTGATACCTGCACTTTTGTGGGGCACAATTATTTATTTAAAATTAGCTGACCCACGGACCTGCTATATCACAGAGCTGTCCAGTGTCCCTTCCTGTTTACCCTCTAGACAACAGATTTCCAGCATAATACCAGTGTTTGTCACCTACAGACACTTGAGATGAAACTTGGAGAGTATAGCATGTGTTATGATTGATGATCTTGTTCATTTTTTATTCATCATCAGTTACTTTTTTGGGTAGAGTTTATATGCATTATAGGGTTTTCTATAATGGAGAATTCAATTTTGACATCATTTTATTTTCAAATCTCTCTGCTTAGATTAGAAGTTGATTTTTTCCTGTTATGACATGTGTTATGACTGTTGATGTGCTGATTATGATATTTTGGTAGTTTTCATAAATTTTTATGCTTTGTCCTGAGTAAATTCTGGCTAAATATATGTCACTTCTGGGATTTTAAAACTCAGAGATTCAGAACTTTGATCTCAGTTTGAATGTAATTATGCAGAATTTATTATGTATTTATTTTTTGCCTCAATGCCATTTTGTTTTTCTGTGTGTGGTGCTATTTTATGGATTCCGCTGTCAAGTTTTGTTTCCTGGTTGCTATGACTTATGACCTTAAGGGTCACGACTTTGTGGGGTTAATTGATGAGAGGCTAAAAGGGTATCTCATCAGCCATTTTTGTATCCAGGTTTATGGATAACAAATCTGTCTTCTTTTGTGACTTTCAGGATCTTTATTTTTGATTTCTCAGCTCTCAGATTTTTTACTTGTTCCTGACATTTTCCTGGCTTTGTTGATATATCTAGTGACTCTCAGTTTGATCTTGGGTAGTTTTTTGAGTTTGCATATCTTCTGGTCCTTTTCATAAGAAAATATACTGTCTCTCTTCAAGTCAGTAAAGCATGGTGCCATGTTGGTTGGTTGAACTTGGGAATTCTCTGTTGCTATGGCAACATTCCCATGATCCTCCAAGAGAGTGCAACCTGATCTATCCAAGATTGGATTAAAAGAACCTTACAAGAACCTGGTTCATTTTCTTTTGGTGCTTTTCTGGCTATTTAGACTCTCAGCCTTGTTACTAGACTTTGATTTTTCAGGTAGAATTAGTGGTTAACGACAGATCAGAACTGTCTTTTTGGTAATGTCCTTGGTACAAATGTTCAACTACGTCTCTTTTTTCCAGTCTCCAACATAAAATGTTTTTCTGTCTGTTTCAAGATAGAAAAGTCTGTGTCTCTAAACGCAGTTTCAGAAAGAAAACAATGATTAGAATTTACACTGATGTCATAAATACAATGGCTTTATTTAACAAAAAGCTAATATTCATCAAACATCATTTTGACATTTTTTAATTTTAAGAGGTTAAGATTATATTTGAAATGTTTTAAATATCTCCCAGTTGAAGATTTGACTTCAAAATAAGGCCTTTTTTTCATCTCTTTTCTTTGTTATTACTTTTCACCATTCTTGTTAATATTTTGCATAGAATAAATGAGAATGATGTTGTTGTGAATTATTTTCTTTCATAATTATGAAATTATTATTATATTTCATTACTATTGTTTACTTTCATTTAGGTTTTGAATTGCAGAAAATGTATTTTACTGATTCTTTATGCTGACAACTATCTGAATGGCTTAAAATTATTCTCTACTGTCTTTCATGTCATGTTTATTTTCCAAGGACACCATCATTAGTAGTTTTTTCCACCTTTGTTATAACCCAGTGGCACTTGCACAATGGTACAAAAGGATCAGCTCTCCATCATGTTACTGGTCCAGATTGCTGATATCCTAGTTGACTTTGCTCATATTTGTTTTCCTATCCACTTTTCTGTTCAAATAACTTTTTGACTACGTTATATTTTACTTTGATTTCTGGTTTTCATATTGGGGTTCTTTGAGTTTCCAGTTACAATCTTGTTTTGTTTATTGACTATTTCTGCCATTCCTTTATTCCTTTTCTCCCATGGTGATTCATTATTTGGCACAACTGATGTTTTACTGGATACAATTGATTATTCTGCCATTTGTTGTCATTCTACATCGTCTTTGGGAATCCAGTTAAGAAAAAATGACTCACGAAAAAGAAAGACAAGTCTGAATGAGTGAGTACAATAGGTTGAGATCTCATCCTCATTTAGAGTTTTTGAATTTGTATTTTTTTGATTAGGGGCTGTAAATGTAATGATGCCTTCCATTTCAAGTTCCTAGTCTGAATTTCCAACAGGAATTCCCCCTTACATCGGATATCCAACTCAGAAACACAGGGCCAGTCTGTCAAGTCCGAGTTTGTTCAACTTCAGATCATAACATTAGTCCAAAATGGCAATGTACACTGTAAACTTTAGTGAAAGCTGTAGTATTATAGTGCTTAATAGCATTTCTGTCTATTTGTGTCTCTTGAAATCATCTGTACACAGAGTACCGTCCACCTTCTATTTGTGGATATGTTGCTATGGTGTTTGGATACAAAAAATACCATATAAGGTATTGTTATCAACTGCTATTTATTAAGATGAGGCAAGCACTGCACTAATCAATGACTTTGTTAAATGGTGGGACTCAAACCACCTACACCTGAACACCAGCAAAACCAAGGAGCTGGTGGTGGATTTTAGGAGGCCCAGACCCCTCATGGACCCCGTGATCATCAGAGGTGACTGTGTGCAGATGGTGCAGACCTATAAATACCTGGGAGTGCAACTTGATGATAAATTAGACTGGACTGCCAATACTGATGCTCTGTGTAAGAAAGGACAGAGCCGGTTATACTTCCTTAGAAGGCTGGCGTCCTTCAACATCTGCAATAAGATGCTGCAGATGTTCCATCAGACGGTTGTGGCGAGCGCCCTCTTCTACACAGTGGTGTGCTGGGGAGGCAGCATTAAGAAGAAAGACGCCTCACGCCTGGACAAACTGGTGAGGAAGGCAGGCTCTATTGTTGGCATGGAGCTGGACAGTTTGACATCTGTGGCAAAGCGGCGGGCGCTCAGCAGGCTCCTATCAATTATGGAAAATCCACTGCATCCACTAAACAGTGTCATCTCCAGACAGAGGAGCAGCTTCAGCGACAGACTGCTGTCACTGTCCTGCTCCACTGACAGACTGAGAAGATCGTTCCTCCCCCAAACTATGCGACTCTTCAATTTCACCCGGGGGTGTAAACATTAACATTATACAAGTTATTGTCTGTTTTTTCCTGCATTATTATCAATCTTTAATTTAATATTGTTTTTTGTATCAGTAAGGTGCTGCTGGAGTATGTGAATTTCCCCTTGGGATTAATAAAGTATCTATCTATCTATCTATCTATCTATCTATCTATCTATCTATCTATCTATCTATCTATCTATCTATCTATCTATCTATCTATCTATCTATCTATCTATCTAGCACAAATGGATGTGTCCATTTATTCCAGTGTTTTACTGGTTAGGAGCATGAATTGATTCAGCGTGTTACCACACCCACCATATGACGAACCAACTCAGGATTCCAAATTAGGACCCGAGTGCATTGAGTGACACCTCAGCACCACACAAGTTCAAATGGAATGGAACAGTGTGAGGTTTTTTTACAGTGGCTGGAGAGCCAGTCCTGCGACCAACCCCAGAATTGTCCCTTGCAAGTTGGAGGACCTGGCTTGATGCAGGTTAACATCATAACCAGGACCAAGCAATTGCAGGTTAAGGGCCTTGCTCAATGGCCCAACAGAGTTTTACTGTTTAAAATGTTTTACTGGAAAGCAGTCAACTTGGATGCGACGTCATTCTGAGCTCCGAAATCCAACTTCTGAGATAAAAGGAATGCAGCAGAAGAGTCAAACATTTAAGTTAATGTTAATGTTAAATTTATGCTTAGTTTGAATAGAATGCATGCTCCTTAGATAATGGAAGACTCTGTTCACCTTTATAAGCTAACGTGTTAATGGAATTACTTAATTGTCAATTATAGTTAAGGATTTAGACAATAGATTGCCCTCAAATTGAAGTCAGAGAGCTAGAAAGAAATATAAAATGTTACACAGAAAAGCATGACGTGCATATTGATTCTGACTATCCCCATTACTGTTATTCTACCATTACACCCAAATGGTTCTAGTATTTGTGTTAAAATATAGAAATTTGAAGAAATATAACCTAGATGCTTAAGCCTTAATGGAACATCATAGACAACAGTCAGTGATGTCAGTCATTTTCCATCCCACTATATACTAACACAGGGTCACAGGGGTCTGCTGGAGCCAATCCCAGCCAACACAGGGCACAAAGTAGGAACAAATCCCGGGCAGGGTGCCTGCCAACCACAGGACGCACACACACACACACACACACACACACACACACACACCAAGCACACACTAAGGACAATGTAGGATCACCAATGCACCTAACCTGCATATCTTTGGACTGTGGGAGGAAACCGGAGCACCAGGAGGAAACCCACGCAGACATAGGGAGAACATGCAAACTCCACGCAGGGAGGACCCAGGAAGCGAACCCAGGTATCCTTACTGTGAGGCAGCAGTGCTACCACTATGCCACCATGCCACCCATAAATAAAGTTATGGTTATTATTATTACAGTATATATGATGCTGCACTTTCATTCCCTAGTTCAGCCACAGAGAGCCAAAGAGAAAACACCCATCTAAACAACAGCCACACACAAAATAAACACATTTTCAAACAACTTAAAAGTTTTCCTGTGCAGGATTAACGTCAGTAATGCCTAACTCATATTTTACATGGTGCCACCCCATAGACAACATGTTTTACTTTTTCTTGGTTTATTATCAACTTCTTTATTCTTTGTGTGAATTGTTTGTGTTGAACTTTTAAAACAAAGACACTTTATATAATAGGAAAGGTGCTACAAAAAATTGAATTTTGATGGAAGCATTGTCACATGAAATGACTTCTTGGATTTTGCTCCTTCTAACATGCCTTTTCTTTCCTTGCTTTTCCCTGAAATTCGCATTAGCCTCCCTGTCCCAATTTCTGACCTTGTACAGTTTTACTCATATGAAGGGTTTTAGAAACTAATGAAGCCAATTAAAATGTTAATAAAATGCAACATAAATTCAAAGAAGTTTTGCTTTTTAATATAAAAATCAGCAGCTAGCAGTGTCATGTATGGTGTAGGTTAAGACTGAGAAGGCGCCTGGCCAAATCTTTGCAGAATAAGCTAGCAACAAGCATACAATCTCAAACAGCTGGGCTGAGCTCATGCCAAGTTCAAGGGGATTCTGGAACAGGTCTTCTAAACTGAATGAAAAAGTAATGCATTTTCCAGAAATTACATATATTGTTTGTATGCGTGTGTGTGTGTGCGTTTTTTCTGTGAATGTGTAAGCATGGTATAAAATTGAAATAACACACAAGGGTGAAAATATAATGTATACATAGGGTAAATATTGCAACTCCATTGTAAAAAATGCTTGATTTATTTAGCTGAACACTATTTGGTTCAGCACAGGACAGCCTGCCTGCTTTGGGAGTTTGAAGGATCCTAATAATCCCAGCAACCACCCACTCTGGGTGTGAGAGGAACAAGAGGTTGCAAGATGTGTAATATTTATAGTAGATGGAAGTGATTAGTATACTTTGTGGTTGCCCATCCTCTCAAGTATATTCTTTCTTTACCATGTATAATTAAATGAAGCTCTTGTTCAGGCATCCATTTATTCATTTGTTTGACGGAAAGAACTTTTCCATTACATCCATCCATCCATTTTCCAACCCGCTGAATCCGAACACGGGGTCACGGGGGTCTGCTGGAGCCAATCCCAGCCAACACATGGCACAAGGCAGGAACCAATCCCGGGCAGGGTGCCAACCCACCGCAGAACACACACAAACACACCCACACACCAAGCACACACTAGGGCCAATTTAGAATCACCAATCCACCTAACCTGCATGTCTTTGGACTGTGGGAGGAAACCAGAGCGCCCGGAGGAAACCCATGCAGACAAGGGGAGAACATGCAAACTGCACGCAGGGAGGACCCGGGAAGAGAACGTGGGTCTCCTAACTGCGAGGCAGCAGCGCTACCACTGCGCCACCGTGCCGCCCACCTTTTCCAGTACAGGTTAATCAAAACATTCAGCACATATCAGTGTAAATTCTGAATGTGGCAAAAGGTCATATACTGTTTACTGTATGGTTCTTTCTCAAAAATTGTGCTCAATTTCAGGTTATCAACAAAGACTATAGCATTAATAGTATCACTTCTTTAGACACATTTAGACCATTACAGGAAACCTACATGTGTGGCAGCGACTGTATATCTGTCTTCACTAAGCTAGAAATTTGAAAGCAAAATGTATTTCACTAGAATGCTATTGTTAAAAGTGTATCCCAAAACTAAGATGTTCACACTATTGAGCCTCCATCTTGACAACATTACACATAACATAATGGAAATTATGTGGCTATTGTAAACAGCAGCTTTTATTAATTTTTTTGTGAGTTTTTCTGAGTGAAAATTAACAATGTAAGCCACCATTTAGGGAATTTGAAACTTGAGTATTGTGACAGGTGTCTGGTCACACTTACAGGTAATCTAACTTAGACACCATTACAATATCTGACTACGCCACACAGTTTTATTAAGAGACTGGGAACTCATGACATTTACTGATAATAGCACACAGGTTTCTTTAAATTGGGCGGTGAGTAAACACACAATGAAAGACACAACAGTAATTTCAGAAAAAAGCAACAGTAAATTCTATTACACAAGACAATAAAAAGTACATTAAAAAGATAAACGAACCTAACAAAATCTAAACATATCAGGAACGAATTTCCCTTTTTTAAAAGGAAAACACACAGTCCACACTCTAAAAGTCCGTTAAAAGCAAGAATTGGAGGATACAATCTTTAGTGGTGCAGAGTCCCGTTTGCACACTGTGTTACCCCAACACTTAAACATTCAACTGTCCATGGATGCACTCTGTTCACCGGACACTCGTTTCCCAACAGAAGTTGTGTCAAATTGTTGAATCCCTGTCAGTGTCTCTTCATCGTTCCTTTTTTTTTCCACTCTGGGCTCCTTTTGTTGCTGGGACCTAGGCACGCCTCATTTCTCGTCTGTCAGCTTTGCTTGGTCCTTTCATGTGGATTCCCTCTCTCATTGAACCCACATCTGGCATCTCCTTGTGGAGCTCTCTTCCTCCCTGGAAGTGTTGCCGTCTTTGTGCCTCACGTCGTGCCAGCCAGGTACCCTCGTCTGCCTACGAGCCCCTGTGCTCTGTCCGAGTGTCTTGGCAGCGTTCTCAGTGGACTGTTCCTCTCTGCCTTCTGCTACCCAGGAGTTTAAATCTCCTTTAGTCCCTGCCATTGTCAGTCCTGGACAATCAGTTTAATCAATGGCACATCTAAATTTCCTGGGTTTAACAATTAATGAAAACACAAGTTAACAAAATGTATTGTTACCAGCCATTAATGAGTACAGATCTGCTGATTAGAAACCAATATTGTCAAACATGTTAATTTCAGGTAAATACAGACATCCTCCAAGGAAGGAGCAGTTCTGTTATCACAACTTGGTATTGTTTGTAATCTCAACCAGCCAAAGTGACTCCTTTGCAATACAGCAAATACCTACAACCTGCAGACAGCCCTTTTAACTTCTCACCCCCAGTCCCAACAATGGGTGCCTAATGGAACCATCCAGTGCACAAAAAAATGTCCCCTTCTGACAGTATTCTGAAAATAAAGTCATTAATTTCGTTTAAGGACGATTTGATATAGGTAAATATGTGCAGTGTTATGCTACAACATTATCTCTGTTTTGTGATGGGCACCTCTGGTTTATTGCAGGCACCACCATGGAGTGGAGTAGTTGTTGCAGTACTGCCAGGGACATGACCTGGTAGTGAGCAATGGTGACATCATGGGTTCATAAGTATAAAGGTTATGAGGAGGACTCCCTATTAATCTGAGTTTTCAGTGAAGACAGAAACAAAGTATTTGACATGCAATTATTTTGTGAGAGCTTTCCTGTTATGCAATTGGTGGGGTTTGGGGGGGCCACATGCTTCCTGGTAATGGGTGGGCAAAGTAGGTTTACAATACAATACAATTTATTTTTGTATAGCCCAAAATCACACAAGAAGTGCCGCAATGGGCTTTAACAAGGCCTGCCTCTTGACAGCCCCCCAGCCTTGACTCTCTAAGAAGACAGGGAAAAACATAATTTTAAGGAAAACAAAGAAAATATGCAACAAATGCATGGGAGCTCTTTACTGTACAATGGTAAAGGGACCCAGACTGATGAAACGCCTCGTAGGATAACTAACTTGCGTGTATCACGCCTCTCCTTTGTCTTTTGCACTGTGCATAGCCACGGAGCCCGCAAATGTACATTATTGCCAATGTGAAAAAAATAAAATTGGACAAATGCTTGAAGTCACAAAAGTTATACGCACAAACTTTGAGGATATATATTCTATATGCACAGTATAGTATATACATACAGTATATAAAGTTTTTTGTTTTCCTCTCCTCTGTGCCAGCTAGTCAAACAATTACATTAAGGAATCAAGAACTTCAACAACATCTTAATTCTATGGAAACTGCTGTGGACTGTTTTAGTTGCTTTTGTAACTTTGCATTAACTTTAATACTGTAGTATCAAATTGTTTCTACTCAATGGACTGCCATGTACATATGCCAAGGTAAAATGTAAATATATACTGTATATAGTTATTTTTATATATTAATTAGATCTGGTTGTTCTATTGTCTGCCTTAATGTATAAATATTTCAATCAGAAAAGCTTTTCTGATAAGATTGAAGGTTTCTTTTGCACTTTTGTAGTTAAATTTTGTTTAACAATACCTGGTTGATTTTGTATTTAGTATACTTACATTTATTAGAAATTATCATAGTATTAATTAATGATAATAATCCAAGTAAATAATATATATATATATATTTTGTTGATTAATCGGTGGAAACCACCTTGAGTTGCATGTAAATGTATGATAAGGTGCTATATAAATAAAGTCAGTCAGTCAGTCATTTTCCAACCCACTATATCCTAACTACAGGGACATGGGGGTCTGCCGGAGCCAATCCCAGCCAGCACATGGCGCAAGGCAGGAACAAATCCCAAGCCCACTGCAGGGCACACACACCCATACACCAAGCACACATTAGGGATAATTTAGGATCAATGCACCTAACCTGCACCCGGAGGAAATCCACGCAGACACGGGGAGAACATTCAAACTCCACGCAGGGAGGACCAGGGAAGCAAACCCAGGTCTCCCACTGCACCTTCGTGCCGTCCATAAATAAAGTTGTTATTGTTATTATTATTACAGTATATATGATGCTGCATTTTCATTCCTTAGTTCAGCCACAGAGAGCCAAAGAGAAAACACCCATCTAAACAGCAGCAACATACAAAATAAACACATTTTCAAACAACTTAAAACTTTACCCATAAAGGATCAACTTCAGTAATGCCTAACTCATATTTCACATGGTGTTACAAGACTGTAAGGTCAGCCTACTCATCCAGGATTTTGTTCCCTTCCCTGTGGAAAAAGGCCCATGGCTTGGCTCCTATCTCCCTTCCACTGAATGCTTCCTAGGAAGACACCTTTGTGTTCTTTTAATCTGCAGAAACTGCGAGTGGAGCAAAAGAACTAAAGAAGTTGCCAAGTTTGCTGTGTGTTTGAAAAATGCTTTGATACTGTTTTTCAAGTTAAAGAACAAAGTCTGTTTATATATACTAGTCATTAGCCCATTACAATAACGGGCGCTAGAACAGTAGTGCATAAACATTAGTAGGAACAGTCTATATTAAATGGCAAGTGACCTTGACCTCATTCTTTTTGTTCGTCATATTTTTCTTTGTCTTTCAGCCTTTCTTTTGTTGATGTTTACTTGCTGAGCTGACCGTTCTTCGTGGGCCGCCGCCGTGTATTGTGTGTCTTTAATTTTCTGTGACAGTAATACTGTCTTGTACGTCTGCTGGCTTGTACGTCCGTAATATACCTTTAATTTTCTCTGGCGGTAATACAAGCGTGCGTGTCGGTAATATGCCTTTAATTTTCTCTGACAGTAATACTGGCTTGTATGTGGCTGTAATATATGTCACTGTATTGTGTACCTTTAATTTCCTCTCGCAGTAATACTGGTTTGTATTTCCGTAAAATGCCTGTAACATTCTCTGACAGTAATATCGCGCATCGCACCGTGCCCCGCGCATGCGCACTTCACCAGAAGACACACACACACAGACGCCTGGACGCACACAGGGATTTTATTAAAGAGGATACCTGTAACGGCGTACTGCACGATAATGTGCACTGAATAAACTTGACTTCAGCATTCATAGTTTTCATACTCTTTCTCTGTACATTTAGCATTCGTTTTCTCAGAGGTTGATGTGCTCGCTGCTTCCTGAGCTGCTCTTCTTTTCTCCACCCTAGTGGCCCACTTCTTCTCTTCTTTCGTCGGCATATTTTCACGTTAAAACTGATTAAGTCAGTGTTTGTGTTGCAATTACTTAGTACATTTTCTTTCATTTTTCACTTAAGCTAGCACTTAAGTGTTCAATCTTCCTCAAGAATGATTTTAGATATAAAGAGGTAGGGTAGATAGTTCAAATGGTTTGTGAGCAACAGGTGATTTAAAATCCTGGACGGACAAACGGACAGCCATGTGTGTGTATATATGTGTGTGTGTGTATATATATATATATATATATATATATATATATATATATATATATATATATAATAATAAAAGGCAAAGCCCTCACTGACTGACTGACTGACTCACTCACTGACTGACTGACTGACTGACTCATCACTAATTCTCCAACTTCCCGTGTAGGTGGAAGGCTGAAATTTGGCAGGCTCATTCCTTACAGCTTACTTACAAAAGTTAGGCAGTTTTCATTTCAAAATTATACGCGTAATGGTCATAACTGGAACCTCTTTTTTGTCCATATACTGTAATGGTAGGCAGCAAGATGGCCGTAGGAGACTGAGTTGCGTGTCGCGTCATCACGCCTCCCACGTAATCACGTGAACTGACTGTGAACTCAGTACGTAGAAAAGAAGGAGGAGCCCCAAAGGACGCAGAAGAAAACATTCATTACACAATTGACAAGGCAGCGAAACAATAAGAAGCGAGTGAGTGACGCATACAAGCATCTTCATAAGACACGAGGTATAAAAAAGCACGGTGTAAACCGTAAGTCTAAATTAACTTTATAGAAACGCTCCCTCTGCCGTTTGCAATACCATATTCGCGAGATACAAGTTTAATGAGAAGACACGAGGTATAAAAAAGCACGGTGTAAACCGTAACCTTAACTTTATACAAACGCTCCCGCTGCCGTTTGCAATGCCATATTCGCGAGATACAAGTTTAATGAGAAGACACGAGGTATAAACGACAGTTTGCATCACTTTGTAACAGAGTTAAAATTGCTGTAGCGAGAAACTTTTAACTGCCGGGTCTTAGCTAACATTAAATAAACCCGTGGACATCGCAACATCACACAAGAGAGTGGCTCACGTGAAGTGACTGAACGCAGCAGGAGTGATCACTTGCATTAATCAAACCTGTTCAAAAAACACATTACACAATTGATAAGGTAGGAAAAGAATATGAAACAAGGCACGGTATAAACCGTAACTTTAAGTTTATAGAAACGCTGCCGTTTGCAATACCATATTCGCCCCTGCGAAGCGTGGTGATTTTGCTATATATATTAAACTATTTCAACCATTGTATGATCTGCTTCTCGCAACTGAAAGAGGGCACCGTGGCAGAAGTTAGCCGACTTGCTCACCAACCACAAGCGTTACCTGGTAGGTAACCACCCATACAATCAGATTGTGAATCAGACTACGAATGCCTGCAATGTAATTACCCCGATCTACATGCTGTGAAATGAACAAACCTCACGCCGTGGCACAACGTTAGGGGCTTCGCCTCTACGTCCGAGGATCGATTCCCGTAAGGGAGTGCAGTGACTGTGTACTTCTGATGAGCCCACAATTACGGCGAAACACGTGTCGCATACTATGCATCTTCAAAGCACGGTGTAAACAGTAAGTTTAAATTGAGTTTATAGAAACGCTCCCGCTGCCGTTTGCAATACCATATTAGATGACTTTGTAACAGAGTTAAAATTGCTGGAGCGATAATTTTTAACTGCCGGGTCATGTCGCGTGTTCTTGGGTAGGTACACCAAAAAATTTATACATTTATGCATGTAATGGGCAAACAAAAAATGTACTATACCCGAAAGTACTACAGTAGTACTCAATGTATCTTTACTTCTTAAATGTTAATGTTTTACTGTTTAATAATTTATACGATTCTTATATGTTATTCAGATTCTTTTATCAAAATACCAGTAACAGCGCACTCCACGATAACGTGGAGTGAATACACTTGACATGACCATTCATAGTATTTATCCTCTTTCTCTGTACGTTTACCATTCGTTTGCTCAGAGGTTGATGCGCTTGCTGCTTAATGAGCAGCTCTTGACCCTAGCGTCCCGCTGCTTCTCTTCTTTCGTCGGCATCTTTTCCCGTTAAAACTGATTTCTTTTAAAACTTAGTATGTTTTCTTTAATTTTTCAGTTAAGCTGGCACTTAAGTCTTCAATCTGCCTCAAGAATGATTAGCGAAGGTGGTAGACAATGAAAACGTCAGCCGTACGCATCCGCCACGCACGCACTGGTGCACGCAGCTGTGAGTTGATTCTACAATAAAATAAAATAAAGATAAAAAGAGCAATAACTTGCAGCACCGCTATTCAATTACACTTGCCTAACGCCTCAAATAAGGGGAAATACTGTGGGATCTGGGCATCCATCAAAGCAGCAATCACAAGCCCGATTACAAAGCGGGAAGCTGTGATTTGTCGTCTCCCTCCCATGTAACAATCACAGCCCGTGTTGCAACGCACTATGTATGTATATGTATATATGTGTATGTGTGTGTATATGTATGTGTGTATATATATATATATATATGTGTTCATATGTGTGGGAAAGCAAATAGTAGACGTGACGTAGTATCTGTGTACCAAATTTCAAGTCAATAGGTGAAACGGTTTGCGAGCTACAGCTCATTTAAAATCCTGGACAGACAAACTAATAGCCACGGTACTGTTTTATAGAAGAACATTTTAATGTTTAATAATTTATATTTATATGCAATGTGCTTCTTATATATTACTTCATATTCTCAAATGATAATGATGTTAATGTTGTTTATATTGATTTCTATGTTATTGTAAGTGCTCTTTATTTGTGGAAAAATAAATTTGGCAATTTAACTTATTTTATACATACATTTTATTTTTTTCTCTTGCACTCAGTGAGCGAATCCACTGGCTAATCAGCTATATATATATATATATACTATATATATGTATGTGTATATATATATGTGTGTGTATATATATATATATATATATATATATATATATATATATATATATATATATATATATATATATATATATCCTCCCCCACCATCGAAGCCAACTCACCACCAGGTGGTGATCAGTTGACAGCTCCGCCCCTCTCTTCACCCGAGTGTCCAAGACATGTGGCCGCAAGTCCGATGACACGACCACAAAGTCGATCATCGAACTGAGGCCTAGGGTGTCCTGGTGCCAAGTGCACATATGAACACCCCTATGCTTGAACATGGTGTTCGTTATGGACAATCCGTGACGAGCACAGAAGTCCAATAACAAAACACCACTCGGGTTCAGATCGGGGGGGCCATTCCTCCCAATCACGCCCTTCCAGGTCTCACTGTCATTGCCCACGTGAGCATTGAAGTCTCCCAGCAGAACGAGGGAATCCCCAGGAGGTATGCCCTCTAGCACCCCCTCCAGGGACTCCAAAAAGGGTGGGTATTCCGAACTGCTGTTCGGTGCATACGCACAAACAACAGTTAGGACCCGTCCCCCCACCCGAAGGCGAAGGGAGGCTACCCTCTCGTCCACCGGGGTAAACCCCAATGTAAAGGCTCCAAGTCGGGGGGCAACAAGTATACCCACACCCGCTCGGCGCCTCTCACCGGGGGCAACTCCAGAGTGGCACAGAGTCCAGCCCCTCTCAAGGAGATTGGTTCCAGAGTCCAAGCTGTGCGTCGAGGTGAGTCCGACTATATCTAGCCGGAACCTCTCAACTTCGCGCACTAGCTCAGGCTCCTTCCCCTTCAGAGAGTGACATTCCACGTCCCAAGAGCCAGCTTCTGTAGCCGAGGATCGGACCGCCAAGGTCCCCGCCTTCGGCCACCACCCAACTCACACTGCACCCGACCTCCTTGGCCCCTCCCATAGGTGGTGAGCCCATGGGAAGGGGGACCCACGTTGCCTCTTCGGGCTGTGCCCGGCCGAGCCCCATGGGTGCAGGCCCGGCCACCAGGCGTTCGCCATCGAGCCCCACCTCCAGGCCTGGCTCCAGAGTGGGGCCCCGGTGACCCGCGTCCGGGCAAGGGAAAACGGCGTCCAAAGTTTTCATTCATCATAGAAGGTTTGAACCGCTCTTTGTCTCATCCCTCACCTAGGACCAGTTTGGCTTGGGTGGCCCTACCAGGGGCATAAAGCCCCGGACAACAGAGCTCCTAGGATCATTGGGACACGCAAACCCCTCCACCACGATAAGGTGGCGGTTAAAGGAGGGGTAGGCCCAAACGTGTTGTGAGGGTCTGCTGGGAACGTCTGGCAGAGCCCCCTGTCAGAAGTAGTTTCAACTCCCACCTCCGGCAGAACTTTGACCATGTCCCGAGGGAGGTGGGGGACATTGAGTCCGAATGGGCCATGTTCCGTGCCTCTATTGTTGAGGTGGCTGACCAGAGCTGTGGCCGTAAGGTGGTCGGCGCCTGTCGTGGCGGCAATCCCCGAACCCGTTGGTGGACACCGGTGGTGAAGGATGCCGTCAAGCTGAAGAAGGAGTCCTACAGGACCCTTTTGTCCTGTGGGACCCTGGAGGCAGCTGATAGGTACCGGCAGGCCAAGCGGAATGCGGCTTTGGTGGTTGCTGAGGCAAAAACTCGGGCGTGGGAGGAGTTTGGGGAGGCCATGGAGAACGACTTTCGGACGGCTTCGAGGAGATTCTGGTCCACCATCCGGCGTCTTAGGAAGGGGAAGCAGTGCAGTGTCAACACTGTATATGGTGGGGATGGTGCGCTGCTGACCTCGACTCGGGACGTTGTGGGTCGGTGGGGGGAGTACTTCGAAGACCTCCTCAATCCCATTAACATGCCTTCCAATGAGGAAGCAGAGCCTGGGGACTCAGAGGTGGGCTCCCCCATCTCTGGGACTGAGGTCACCGAGGTGGTCAAAAAACTCCTTGGTGGCAGGGCCCCCGGGGGTGGATGAGATACGCCCGGAGTTCCTCAAGGCTCTGGATGTTGTAGGACTGTCTTGGTTGACACGCCTCTGCAACATCGCATGGACATCAGGGACAGTGCCTCTGGATTGGCAGACCGGGGTGGTGATCCCCCTCTTTAAGAAGGGGGATCGGAGGGTGTGTTCCAACTACAGAGGGATCACACTCCTCAGCCTCCCCGGAAAAGTCTATTCAGGGGTCCTGTAGAGGAGGGTCCGTCGGATAGTCGAGCCTCGGATTCAGGAGGAACAGTGTGGTTTTCGTCCTGGTCGCGGAACAGTGGACCAGCTCTATACCCTTAGCAGGGTCCTGGAGGGTGCATGGGAGTTTGCCCAGCCAGTCTACATGTGTTTTGTGGACTTGGAAAAAGCATTCGACCGTGTCCCTCGGGGAATCCTGTGGGGGGTCCTCCGAGAGTATGGGGTATCGGCCCCCCTGATAAGGGCTGTTCGGTCCCTGTACGATCGGTGCCAGAGCTTGGTCCGCATTGCCGGCAGTAAGTCGAACCCGTTTCCAGTGAGAGTTGGACTCCGCCAGGGCTGCCCTTTGTCACCGATTCTGTTCATAACTTTTATGGACAGAATTTCTAGGCGCAGCCAGGGCGTTGAGGGGGTCCGGTTTGGTGGGCTCAGGATTGGGTCACTGCTTTTTGCAGATGATGTTGTCCTGTTTGCTTCATCAGGCCGTGATCTTCAGCTCTCTCTGGATCGGTTCGCAGCCGAGTGTGTCTGCATCTGTGTGTGTATATATATATATATATATATATATATATATATATATATATATATATATGTATGTATGTGTATATATATGTTGATATATGTATATATATGTGGATGTGTATATGTATATATTTATGTATATACACTATGTTTATGTATATATATGTTTACATAACCTCTTTAACACACTACTTCTCCGCTGCGAAGCGCGGGTATTTTGCTAGTATATATATATATATACTGCATATTGTAATGGACAGCCGGGTACCATGCCCGGCAGGGACACCCCTACTGCATCTGTTCTGGGGGAGCTACCATGGACAGCTCAATACCTCCCCCGGGACGCTTGGTGACAGCCTCCCTGGCAGACGATGATTCCCCAACCTGGCTCATGGCTCCATGGGAGATGGAGTCCTCCACAGCCTGGTTGGGGGCTCGGATGGCCGCCAGGGGGAGCTGCATGGAGCCTGCAGCCCGGCTGGTCAAATCTTCAGCCCCACCCGGAAATGCAATTAGGGCCAGGTGATCAAGCACCTGGAATGCTTCCGGGTGGGGTATAAAAAAGGCCAGCCACCACCACTTGAGAGCCAGAATCAGGAGGAAGAGGATGAGGTTGCCTGGGAGGAGTGGTGGTGACAAAGTGGAAGGAAAGTGTTGTTTGGTGTGCTATATTTAAGTGCTTTTGGGACTGTGTTGGGCCTGTAGGACACGGGGAAGGTGTGCCCCATGGCTGAAGAAAAATAAAACTGTGTTTTATTTAAGCACGTGCCTCTGCCTAAGTCTGTGCCGGGTAGGGCGCTATATAGCGCCTTTCACAATATATATACATATATATATATATATATATATATATATATATATATAGTATACATCCCTTAAAAATGTATAGTTTGTGCACCTTAAGAAGTACATATCAGACATAACCATGAGTAGGTCAAGCCCACAATGCCCCACTTTCTCATAGATGGTGTTGCAAGCGGCTGGGGGTGGTACCCAGCCGGAATGCCCAAAAGGACCGGAGGAGGGCTTACGCCTCGTCCAGACTATGAGGGGGCAACTGCCCTGGTGGCTTTGGGGACCATGGGAACAGAGCTTAGAAGCTCAACCCTATAGGGGCCCGTGGTTGCCGCCAGGGGGCGCCCCGATGCCGGTGGAGCCCTGGCCTCAGCACTTCCACCACATTAGGGAGTGCCGGCAGTAGCTTGTTGGGAGGCACCTGGAGCACGTCCGGGTGGATATAAAAGGGGATGCCTTCCTCCATTCGATTGCTGGAGTCGGGAGCGGAGAAGGACAGAGCTCAGAGGAAAGGAGTAGAGGCAGACCTGAGGAAAAGGCATTGTGGAGAAGGCCTGGACTTTGAGGTGAAATGGGTTGTGTGTGCTTCACTTATTGTACTTAGTCTTGTAAATAAACGTGTTGTGGCACTTTAACACCATGTCTACCTATCTGTTTCTGGGCTGTTCCCCACAATTGTGAAGATGTGAAGTTGGTGAGGACTTTGGGGTGCATCTAAATGACAGGCTTGACTGGAGTACCAACACAGAGGATGTATGCAACAAGGGTCAGAACTGCATATATTTCGTGAGGAAGTTGAGGTCATTTTGTGTATGCAGACCACACTTACATATTTTCTTCTAGTTTGTGGTGGACAGTGCCATCTTATTTGCAGTAGTGGGCGATGGAAATTAGCAGAGGTAATACCAACAGAATAACCACACTGATTAAAAAGTCTGGGTCTGTCCTAGAAAGTGAACAGAAGTCACTTGATAACTGCTTATTATTATGGGCAATGACTTTCACCCTCTGTATGATGTCTTGACTTAACATAGGATCACCTTCAGTAACAGACTAAGACAACTGCATTGCTCTAAGGATAGCTATTTAAAGTAACTCCTACCCTCAGCCATCAGTCTCTATAATAAGCAATGCCACAGCTGAGGTGGCATTGTTCTGTGCTCGCTGACTGGTACTCAGCTAGTGTAGTATGCATCTTAACAGACAATGAAGGTATGTGCAATATACTTTGTCAGTGACTGAAATGCTGTGTTGCTCTTGCTGTGAAACTAGAAATACTTGGACCTCACTATCACCTCGAAGAAAGGTAATGCATGCGCCTGTCATGAAACCAAGGTCGCTTTTGCCAAAGATGATGTCCTTCACTGTCATCTAATGCTGCCACAGCCCCTTTTATGAGAGACATGCCATGTGTTTGATGGACCTGAAGCCCAATAACATGGTGGAGGAGGCCCACACCTCCAATTCTTTGGTTTTGTGGTGGACACAAGCAGTTGGTCTATGCAGTGTGCTTTACTGTCACCAGAGCTCACCGTGGTTTATTTCCTGTCAGCAATACCACATGGCCACACTGCTCAGCAAAGCATGCAGTTGTGCTGTTCCTCTCAACCATGGCACATGTCCAAACTGGTGCTGGCCATATGACATGCATCTATGTCACTACCTGCGTTGAAAAGGACTCAAGGCCCAATTTCGTGGACGAGGTAGCCAACACGTCCAACTCATGGGTCATGTTATACATATCACAATAGATGTTGTCAATTAAAGCTAAGATCAAGGCCCAGGGGTTTGCTAGTTTTTTGTGTGAGAGACAAACAACCCTTAGCATTTTATATAGATTGTAACTGATAAGGCTATTTTCAGTTTCAATTCCTTTACTCTTGTACCATAAATACTTCTAACTTGTCATACTGTACTATTTCTTGTTATACTGTATATATCTACATTTTTGTCTGCTACTGTAACCCTGCAATCTCCCTTAAGATAAATGAAGTATCTATCTATCTATCTATCTATCTATCTATCTATCTATCTATCTATCTATCTATCTATCTATCTATCTATCTTTTGCAGTTAAGGCACATGTGGGTTCGATCACATCCTTAGTGTCAGCAGGGAGATTAAACCAGCCATGTTCTGCTTTATGGTGCTGTCTTTAAACCACTAGAACAAATTGCTTCCTTGTCTTACTTTTCCTCACCATTATTACGGAGCCCTGAACAAGAAGTATTGATCTATTAAATGCTTATAGACAGATTAACAGTATGTATAGGTGACACAGAGTTCTTTATTCAGTCTTTTGAATTTAACTCACCTTCAATTCAAATTTGGCTCCCATCTTGTGCTGGGTATTGGCCCCCAATAATGAACTGCAGTAAGTGAATGTGAAAATGAATGGATGCACATTTTAGATTTGGTTTGCTTCCCTTTTCTATTAGGGTAGGCTTCTCGTGATTTTATATTCAATTGAATCATTTCACTAAATGCATAGTTGGGTTTTTAAACATTTTTAATCTGTGCAACTCTTTGAACTTGCTGTTTAAGAATATTATTATTATTTATGTATTATTTATTATTTATATTTATTATTAAAGTGAAAATAGCTTAGTATGTAGTCATCATATCAGTATTTTAAAACAGGATTGCCACATTGCCAGAAAATAAAGATTATAGAAAAAAAGATGAGTAGTGGGAATAATGTTGTACAATGATAAAGCATTCCTAAACTTATCCCAGAAGTCAAAATGAAAACCTGTAGAAGCCTGTCAATGCTTCATAGCTATAAAGCCAGGGCTAGCCTTGGTTCATCACTTCAGCAGTGATTACAAAACTCAGCTGCCGCTCTGTGTGCTTATTACTTTGGTCTCATGTAATTAATACCTGCTCCATTAAAAGACACAGTATTTTAATCCAAGGAAGCTGAAAAAAGATTCTCTCCACTCCACCCACTCAAAAAAATAAGACCCAGCACAAAGCATTTTAATAAAATCAAAAGTAAAGAATGTTAATCTTGTACTAAAATACTCAGTAGCACAGTGTGAATTCAATAAATGAGCGAGCCGTGCGCCTTAAACAGCCCTCAGCTCTGCCAGACATTGCAATTGGCCGGGTCTGTTTTTTACATTGGGGGCACAAATTTCTGTAACCTGCTGTGCAATTTCTTTTACTGCAGATTGGGGGAAATGGTGTGGCTCGATGATTTTGAATACCAGCCATCTGACTGACTCCAGAGATGGGGAATTAAAGAGAGCAATTAAACTTGTACTCAAGACTTTTTTTTTTGTCTAGCTTGGTTCAATGGCCAAAAATGTAACTCTTATTACAAAAGCTTTTTAATAAAAATCATCTTTAAGAACGAAGGTCATCTTTTAAAAATTCTGTGTAGCCTGCAGATTGTACCCTTCATAGCACAAAGAATTCTTCTGGCACCCTCTCACTATCACTAAGCCTTAAAGAGTGTTGAAATGAACCCACCATTTCCTCTGTGAGTCCTGGCTTGAATGACTTCTCTGTAGATTGGGTGCTTTAGAAAATGTAGGCTGTAACTAATAAAAAGATAAGAAAAACGTTTAGAACAGATACAAATAAGGAATTGGCACAGTGGTTAGAGCCACTGCTCCACACCTCTGGGAACCCAGCTAAAAGTCTGCATGCAGTATGCATATTCTCTCAGGATTTGTATATGTTTTTGTGGGTTTATGCTGACAGAGGTCACATATCTGTTCTTATTCTATTAGACTTGAGTGCAGCATTTGATATCACAGACCACAGTATTCTTATAAATCATCTTAACCAATGGGTAGGCCTGTCTAGCACTCTCCTAAATTGGTTCATTTTAATTAACTGGTAGGTAAATATCAGTTGTGGTGATAGTAGTTCAGGGAACCATGGTATTATATACAGTGTACCACAAGGATCAGTTATGGGCCTGCTGCTATTTTCAATCTATATATCTATCTATGATAGATCTTCCATTAGGCCAGATTACGGTATTTCAAAACACAAGGTAAACTACCACACCTATGCAGATGACATGCAGCTTTATTTATCTATAGCACCTGATGACCTATCTATCTATCTATCTATCTATCTATCTATCTATCTATCTATCTATCTATCTATCTATCTATCTATCTATCTATCTATCTATCTATCTATCTATCTATCTATCTATCTATCTATCTATCTATCTATAAACTCAGCACCTTAGCATTAAAAGTCAAGGCGGAAGTTGAGAATTTTGGTGCAATCATGGACTCTGACCTAAACTTTAAATCACATATTAACTATATTACTAGGATGGTATTTTTCCATTTAAGGAACTTTTCTAAAGTTATACCTCTTGAAACACTGCAAGATGTTGAGAAATTAATTTACAATTTTGTTTTTAGTCAGCTAAATTACTGCAAAGTACTCCTGACTGGTCTTAAGAAAGACATCAGTAGGTTGCAGCTGATTCAGAATACAGCAGCCAGGATCCTAAAAAGAAAAAGAAAATCTAAGCACATCTCACTAGTTTTAGTTTCGTTACATTGGTTACCCATGTCCTTTAGAATTGACTTCAAAATCCCCTTAAAAGGGCCAAAATTAAAAGAAGTGATGAGGCAGGCTTTTGCCATGGCACACCAAATATCTCAAACAATGTATCTATTTATGCCAGGCTAATACTGTGGAACATATTAAGAAACTCCAAAAATCCAACTTTGGGAATCCCGCTACATCCTTTCTATAAAAATTTGCTATAGAAATTAATGTTGTTGGTGGTGGTGATGGTATCTGGATTTTCAAAAGATATACAATCCAAATAAATCTTTGTTTTGTTAATTAGTGATTGTAAATCAGTCTTGAATGAGTGTGAGTGTGCATGTGAGTCTGTTCTGCAGTGCCCCATTTCTCAGGCTAGTTCTTGCCCTGAACCTGATGCCCCAAGCATCAGGGCAGCATAAGTAATGTAAGTGAATACTTGGGGAACCCAACACACACACAATATTGAAGGGTAAGGTGGAGTGTGTCCTCAGAATATAGTATATACAGCTTAGGGAAATGTAAATGCTAGGAATGACCCTGATCGTATTGTTCAGAAACTGACTGGATGAAGCAGAGAAACTCATTTAGCTGCCAGGTTTTTGACTTTTATTTTGTACTCAGTTTCTTCCAGAACAGCAGTGATTAACATAGTTCATGTAAGAATAGGAATGCGTGAACCTGCCTGGGTGGCATTTAAGGACATTATTTAGGAGCTAAACTGAAATTCCACAGAATTCCACATTGTAAGGGGTTAGTATCTGGGAAGACAATAAGCAGCTCAACAAGAAATTTCCTTCCATGTGCTGTGGCTTTCACAGAATGTTAAAAAAGGCAAAGTCTTTCTACAAGTGTAGCAGGACATTGAGCAACGGATATGTATAAGCAGTTAGGAAATGATCTTATTCATTTCCTGCTAAACTCAATTTTTAAATATAATTATTTGTGTAAAGACACCTTTGCATGAAAATTGTTATAAGATCATAATCATTTTTTACATTTTGTTTTGAATTTGCTTGTGGACAGAGGGATTTCAGACAAAAAAGTGTAGTAAGCAATAGGTGCAGGGCACAGTAAGGACTTAAGAAAGAGAACCATGCATACAATGGAATAGATAAGGTAAGCCACACTGTCAGTGCAGAAGAAAATGGCACTTCCAGAGACAACATGGAAGAAGCAGATGTTACTTCCCAATAGTAATTACAACTGAACACCAGCAAAACCAAGGATACAACTGAACACCAGCAAAACCAAGGAGCTGGTGGTGGATTTTAGGAGGACCAAGCCCCTCCTGGACCCCATGATCATCAGAGGTGACTGTGTGCAGAGGGTGCAGACCTATAAATACCTGGGAGTGCAGCTGGATAATAAACTGGACTGGACTGCCAATACTGATGCTTTGTGTAAGAAAGGACAAAGCCAACTATACTTCCTTAGAAGGCTGGCGTCTTCCAACATCTGCAATAAGATGCTGCAGAAGTTCTATCAGTCGGTTGTGGCGAGCGCCCTCTTCTACGCAGTGGTGTGCTGGGGAGGCAGCATAAAGAAGAGGGACGCCTCACGCATGGACAAACTGGTGAGGAAGGCAGGCTCTGTTGTAGGCACGGAGCTGGAAAGTTTGACATCCGTGGCAGAGCGACGGCCGCTGAGCAGGCTCCTGTCAATCATGGAGAATCCACTGCAACCACTGAACAGTATCATCTCCAGACAGAGGAGCAGCTTCAAAGCAGTTATTGTCTGTCTGTTATACCTGCATTGTTATCACTCTTTAATTTAGTATTGTTCTTTATCAGTATGCTGCTGCTGGAGTATGTGAATTTCTCTATCTATCTATCTATCTATCTATCTATCTATCTATCTATCTATCTATCTATCTATCTATCTATCTATCTATCTATCTATCTATCTATCTATCTATCTATCTATCTATCTATCTATCTATCTATCTATCATTTATAGAAAGAGTGCATTGGGCTTTGTACGCCTCAATGAAAATTAAAAGACTGCCTGGCAGAAGGGTTGTAACACATGGACCAAGGCATGGAGGGAAAAGAAGAGGTTGTATCCTTTAATAAGTCATCCATGAAGGGGGATGTCCTGGAGACCTCTGAAAGTAAATGGCAGCTTTAAACTGGTATCCTTGTTACCAAAGTAGGGCTTCCTATGATCCTGGAATTAATTCTGAAGCTTGACTGTAAGTGTCCCTTGAACAGGATACAAAACCATCTCATGCCCACAGTTTCACTGAGTCTAGAGTCAAGAAGTGAGTAGGGGTGAGGGTTTAAAAGGCAAATCTATCTATCTATCTATCTATCTATCTATCTATCTATCTATCTATCTATCTATCTATCTATCTATCTATCTATCTATCTATCTATCTATCTATCTATCTATCTATCTATCTATCTATCTATCTATCTATCTATCTATCTATTATGGTAATCAGCCCCAGACACACACAGGCACAGAGACACAAAGTACAAAATACACCCTTTTATTTTCCTCGTGGAGCAGCTCTATTTCTCAGATCCACACTTCCCGGTACAATATACAGTACACAGCATTTAATACTACTCACTTTCCTTTTCTTCTTCTTCTTCTCTCTTTCTTTTTTCTCTCTCTTTTACTGCCTTCACTCCTCCACACAAGCTCAATCCTCCACCTCCCGACTCCGGCTCTCTGAATGGAGTGAGGCGGCCTCATTTATAGTGAACCCGGAAGTGCTCCAGGTACACTCTGATCTTCCTCCAGTAGCACTCCCGATAGGGTTGAGCTTCCAAGCTCCAAGCCCGTGGCTCTCATGCATTCCAGGGGGGCTGCCCCCTCGCATTCCGGGTGTGGTATTGTTGTGGATATGCCCCGGTCCTTCCACCAGTAGGGCATTCCGACTGGGCAAGGCCCCCGGCCATCTATCTATCTATCTATCTATCTATCTATCTATCTATCTATCTATCTATCTATCTATCTATCTATCTATCTATCTATCTATCTATCAACCATTTAAATACAGTAATGAGGGCAAGTGGGAAATCCACCCTACCTGTTAGACAGGATTCTAACCTTTATTGACTCTCACAGAGACTATGTGATATTATTTCATTTGTTTTTATTGTTGTACCCTGTGAACCCTTTATTTATCCCATCCATGTGTTTCTTTATTTACTAGATTAACTCTTTTTTCTCAATATTATTTGTAAATAGGATCATCTCAATAATGTCCTCTTCTTTATAAAACCACATATTTTTAAAAATTGAAGTACAGTTAAGCCAAGTGATTTGTTTCGAGGCCACAGAATGAGCTGCAGCATATCATTTCATGTCCAGCGCCCTAATCACTGTGCCACACAAGCTGCATATATTACGGCACATCCTTGACAGGCAGAATACAGGGGCCATCTTTAACAGTAGGTACATCCCAGCTCAAACCAGTTGGTGATCTTATTCTGTACGGTTACCAGGATAGGGTAATACCACACTTGGATGCATACTTGATGGAACATTAATTTTCTCCCCATTCTCTTCATCTGTCTGTCTAAATGTAGCAAGGATGACCTGCTTATTAGATGATGAATGAATGATTTTAATGACATAGTAAATAAAACACAGCTATCAACCATTTTCTGAACCTGTTTTATCCACAGCAGCCTCATTTACTAGACAACAAATATAGCTGAATGTGACACAGGCCCACCTCAAGAGCACCAAATCAACATTGGTTACAAAGTCCTAAAAAGAACTGATATTTTGAATATGTAAATATTTGAATGCAAATTATATTTGAAACACCTTGAAAAGATTTCGGCTGCCCTCTGCTCCACTTCAACGCCTCTTTCTGCTTAGCTTAGCGCTTTTTTGTATTGTTTGTAGTTTCACCTCCTAACGATCGTAGCCCTGGTAAAACATTTGGCTGCCAGGTTTTTTTCTTTTTTTCCCTTGGTGCCTTGTAAGACAACAGTGTTTAATGTCGCTCCAACCTGTGTTAGGGGTAAGGATAAGTGAGCCTTCAAACAAGGCAATGCAATATTACATTTTTCTGGCTCTGCACATATTAAAACAAACATCTGTCACAGCAGCGCATTTGAACAGCACACCACTGAGACGGCAGCATACCTTCTACCTTCTGGCCGTAACTTTTAACAGAAGCTAATGAACGTAGAACTTGTCTGGTGTGCTGTTTAGCCTTGGATTGAAAACGTATGTCAAAGATGGAGGAGGAAAGGGAAAAAAAAATTAACAACAGAACACTTCCGAGGTTGGCACATCTTATTTTGAAACATATCATCAAAAATGGATAACTTATGAAAAAAAAATTAAACACTTTTCATGATACAATTTAATTTTTTTAAGAAGAGAAGAGTAAAGAACAGTAAAAAATATCTGACATCTGATTTAGGACTTGTTCATCCTTTTACTAAACTTGCTTCATTCAGTTTGGGGGTCATGGGGAGTTGGAGCCTGGCTTAGCTGCATCAAACAACTGGAGAAAAATACAGCCCTGTATGAGGTGGCTGTCAATCACAGGGCATCCTCACTCTGTGCCAAATTGGTGTCACCGATCAGCTTAAACTACCAGTCCCCACAGACAAGGGCTAGAGATAGTTTACGCCCAGATAATGACTAGGACTGGGGGCTGAGCCCAGTGCTATTCTAAATCAAAATATTCCATGAGTTCAAACATTTTTTTAACCTGGCTATCTAGCTTAGGGTCACAGGGAGATGGAGACTATTTCAATAGCATTTGGTGCAATACAGAAACCAGCCCAGGATGGGGTGGCAGTCACTGTCAAATCACAATGACACACACTCTTGCAATCACAATCACACAGGACCCATTAAGAGTCATCAATTAACCTACTATGACATGCATGTCTTTGGCATGTGGCAGAAAAACCCAGACAGACACAGGAGGAAAATGAAACCTCCTTGCAGAAAGTGCCCAGCTGTTGTGCTGACACATCTGACAGACTAGTTATAATGCAGCAACCAGGAGGTGAAACGTAAGCCAGTGTTGGATCTAGCAGCAGGAAAGACAAACAGGATGATTGGAAATGGCTAGCAGAGGAGACATTAAGCAAGCCAAAAAGTCGAAACTAGAGTCAAGCCTATCTTTCATCTAATCAAAATCACATTCTAAGAATCGAAGTTAAGGAACCAAACACTAAAGTCAGAAACCTTGAAATCTAATAACCATGCTACTTACCTGCATGCATGAAGAGTTTTTTTTTGTTTGATTTGTCCACAGACTCACAGGATAGAGATGTATCCATTGTGCCAGTATTTAAAGTGGCACCCTAATGGTGTTGTAATGAGCAACCTGGCAATGCAGTCTCAGAATGGTGATCTCCAGGGAAAAGATGTATAACAAAATCAACATCTTTAAATGTTACTGAAATAAAAATAAGGACAGAAACTAATTCTATGTATAACAAAATCCCCAAAAAACTAGGAAAACATACATAAATGGAGCAAAATTTAAACAGACAAAATTTATTATGCAGGTAAATCATAACAACAGCTGAGGATTTGCACTCGTGACTCTAGTGGGATTTATTAAATCAAAGTAGAGAGGGATAAATAAAGAGTATAACTAATGCAGGGGTATAACTTTCATGAAGGATATGGAAACTTTGTTAACCAACATTGTTTCCGAAACATCTTGTTTTGTAAAGCCCCCATCTGCCACTCATAACATGTGGTATTGTGTAGTCTTTACACATTATCACACATGCGCATCAGAGCAACACCTCATCTAAGGTAGGCAGTACCCCACCAGGCAGAGAGGGGCGCTGTCACTAACTGTATCATCTCTTTTCTTCCCCACAGCACTGAGAATATGCCCCTTTTGGGCAACTGAACCGCCCCATCTGTTTGCAAGGCTATAAAAACTCTCAAATGCCATTGTCTCATTTGGATCTGGACTTTATGGAGGACAGAGCTCTACATTCAAGACCAGCACTTATCGGCTAACCCATTGAGAAACCAGGAAGGCTATTTTGTGTTTTTGATTTTACTTTGCACTCTTGTGTGACTGTTTTGTTTAAACCTCCCAATTTGATCAAAAGGAGCACCCCAATACTCCTTTGGTCCACAACATACAGTGATCAGTGCTGGGATTTGAAACCAGACACCTGGATCTGTGAAGCCACATCTCTAAATGCTTAGTCACCATACCACCATCTTCATCATTCATTTGTTATGATTTTTTTTAAAAGAGCCATGGAGGTAAATGTCAGCATAGCTTCAATAAGAAAAGCTCAGCTTAGCTGCAGTTTATAAAAAGGTGGATGTTATGAAAGGGTTTGAAAATAATGTAAATCTGCTTTATTCTAATGTCTATTGTAGCCTTAAGCATGAACGTACCCTGTTCTTTTTATTGGTATTTTTCAGAAAACATTACCTGAGCCTGACCCAAACCTGAATTACTTTTGTGAAAGCATGCTCTGCCTGGCCTGAATCCAATATAAATATTCAAGTCTCATTGGGATAGGGTCAGGCAGCAAGCTTCTAATCCTCGTTTACGGAGGAGAGATTCCTGTTATTTGACCAGGAGCCATAACTCTCCTTAGGGAGAAGTATAAGTCATGCCACAGCAGTAATAATAGGCATGGAGAAGTGTGGTCACTCAGTTGGCATGGGGTCAGGTGAACACTTCATGAAGTAGGGACATCTTCACAAAGAGTGTCAGGACTGAGAATGGCAGAGATTGCTCTGTGCTTTAAAATGATGTGGAGATGCAAGCTGAATATAGGCTTCGAATTAAGAGGTCTCCAATAAACTACATGCGAAATGGAGATGGCTTTGCATATCTTTTTCTATTTCTCTCAGTATTTCATCTTTATCTCAGCTTCTTTTCAAGCACAACCTGTGCCACTGGTGTGTACTGAGTTGGTGTGCTTCTCACCAATGCCATTAGGTAACCACTTAAATCATTGCTGTTACAGCCTGTTGCTGGAACCATACTCCATGAAATGGTGACTTACTCTAAATAGATTCCAGCATTTCCTGGGCAATTGGTTGATCCTGCTGCCAAGTATAAATTAGCCTGCCTAAGGCAGATAGGTATTATATAACTTAGTATGATTATGGATTTACACCTTCTGTGAGACAAAGGTTTCATTTACTGAATACAGAGGTTCCCCATGACTATACAAATGCATAGTGGATTAAGCATGCTTTATACTACCATTCTGATAACTCTGTACAAATATTTAGAATTCAAAAACTTGTTTTGCTAACTTACACGTTTCAAAACAATTTGCTGCATTATTTTTCCCCAGAGTATGGCACAGTGGCGGAGTGGTAGCATTGCTACCTCGCAATAAGGAGACCAGGGTTTGTGTCTCGGGTCCTCCCGGTGTGGAGTTTGCATATTCTCCTTGTGTCTGCATGTATTTCCTCCCACAGTTCAAACACATGCAAGTTAGATGGATTGATGATACTACATTGGCTGGGGTGTGTGAATGTGTTTTTGCCCTGTGATGAACTGGTGCCTTGTCCAGGGTTTGTTCCTGCTTTGTGCCCAATACTGGCTGAGATATAGTCCAGCACCCCCTGTGATCCTGTACAGGACTAAGAGGGTTAGAAAATGACTGACTGATTCTTCCCCATTGCCTCAATTCACAGACTGTTTTTTGTGTTCATTTTAGCTCATTCACCCCTTTTATAAATCTGTTTATTTTAGTACAGTGTCGTGGGGACAATCAATTGAGGTTTAACTCTGGGAACGAGCAAACCCAGTAGAAATTACCAGGCCATGAAATGGTACATTTATGCACACATACTGTACATCCAAACTCATTCCTATGGAACCAATTTAGAGACAAGATTCAGCCTACTCTGGATGTTCTTTACGTACATGGTGAAAACTCAAACACACAAGAGGACAAAAAGTCAGAATTTGAACCCAGCTGCTATGAGAAAGCAGTGCTAACCATTATGCCACCCATTTTCTCATATCATTTCAACTCCAATCATTTTTAAATGGAACTCTTCTCCAAGATCTATAAATATGCATGAGTGTAAGTCAAAAAGTAAAGGCAATTTGAAAATTATTTGGTAAGTACAACAGATAGATGATGACACAATACAACATGTTCGTGATGGCTTATGGGTCATTTGAATATGTATAGTGCAGCACTCTGCAATTAGTCTAATATATTACAGGTGTTGAACTCCGGGCCTGGAGGGCTGCAGTGGCTGCAGATTTTCATTCTAACCCTTTTCCTATCAGTGACCAGGTTTCAATGCTAACTATCTCCTTTTCCCATCATTTTAATCACCCTGTTTTTAAGGATTCAGTCCTCTGAATTGATTCTTTTCTTCATTAAATGACAGCCAAACAGAAATGAGACCTGAAACAACCTGAAATTACCAACTCAATTGGGGCTTCCAACTCCAACCAATTTCACTCCAACCAGTTTCTTAAGGAGAAGCCGATTCTTGCTGATAATTAAATCCATTATTTAATTTCCACAGCTTATTGCTGCTCTCATTCTGCCACTGCAGACATTTCCAAAACTGTTGATTTTCTGTTTTTTTTTAAGAACATGGTCAAAACGTTTTGGTGACCTTAGAGATCAACCTCACTGAGACCTTCACATTTCTTTATTTTCAGATATTGTGTGATGGGCACAGGTGAGCTGGTCATGTGGCAGCTTGTTTCGTGTCTCACTATTGTTTGACTGCTAATTAAGGAAAAAGAAACGACTAAGGGGACTGGGTCAAGTTAATTAAAACTAAGGAAAAAGAAGTTAATTAGCAGAAAAAACTGGTCACTAATTAAGAAGATGGTTAGAATGAAAACCTGCAGCCACTATGGCCCTCCAGGACCGGAGTTCAACACCCCAGGTTGATGCTAAGGTCAAATGAACATGGACGGAATCCCTTTGGAATTGCACTAGAGTTGAACAACATGCTGTAGTGAGATTTCTTTGGGCAGAGTGAGTGAAACCTGCTGAAATTCACCAAAGGATGTTAGGTTGTTCAGCTCAGTAAGCTGTTTGGTTACCCATCATGCTCAAACTTTATGGTACTTCATGTCACTATACTATGTTTAAATCCATAGCTGATATTCAAATGTGCAGCAATGGCAGATGTACTCTGCATGTCTTCTCTGTTAAAGGCATTTGCCATGTTTAGATTTAGGCTTGTGTGAAAATGTTGATGGTTGACCGTATTGACCATATCGGTTACACTCATTGATTTTGATTTAGATCTTTCTACTGTCACAAAAACGAGACATACTCAGATAAAGGTTTGGGGCAGCCACCTGTATAATATGGTATCCTGGCTGAAAAGTCAGTTTTCATCAAATAAACAGCACTGATGTGCATACAACTGAGTCCAAAACAAGACTGAGGAATTAGGAAAAAGGGGCAGGCTTTTAAAGGGGAAGACAGGAAGTGAGGTCATAAGGATCAGGCCCATGTTCTTTAGCCATTGGTTCGAGCCCAGACGTGAAGTCAGAGGGGCCGGAGCCGGTAAGGTCTCCTTCCATTGGCTCGGTCCCGGAAGTGACATCTAGAGAGCCAGATGGAATCTCCCGGGAATGGTCTACAGGAAAGAGAGAAAAAGAGTCAGTGTACTCTGCCAGCTCCCGGCATGCCTCAGAACTGCCGTCACTCAAGCCCTTTAGCTGCCTCCCATGCACACGTGTGTGACACTACACATTCATAAACTTGTGTCATGCTGATTTCACTTCCATACTGAGCAATCATCCTTTGGTGAATTTCAGCAGGTTTCAATCCTGCTGCCTAAAGAAATCTCTCTACGGCGTGTTGTTCAACAATTGTGCAGTTCCACAGCGGAGTGTGCATTTTCATTTAACCTTGGCTTCAGCTAGACTAATGGCACAGCACTGCGCCCTACATGTTTGAACTACTCGTGCGTCAGCTTCTATATGTTGCAGGTACTGTGGAATTTTCAAATTGCCTTCACTTTTTGATTTACCTTCATAACAGTAGCCAAAAACTATGGGGCATTTATAGACTTTTACAGTCACATAAGCACACATATCTCTTTAAGAAAGCATTAATAATCTAATCTATGTATAGATCTGTATACTTTAGTCAAAATCTTAATACTTTCTAGATTTCCTTCTTTCTCTTTTCTTGTGGCTGCCTACTGTGGGGTAACCCATCACATTCTATCATTCCTCTGCAGAAATGTAAAAAAAAAAAAAAAAAGGCCAAGGAAGACCACATTTAATTTATCCTGCCCAAAACATAGAATAAAAAAAATGACTAACTCTTCCCAAACAATGAAATATGAAAGGACTACAGTGCAGAAGGTGAGGCAGAGGAAAGCCATATTGTAACAATCTTCCTTCATAGTCATTAATTGTATCCTGCTGTTTCAGTCTCCCCAACTGTGTGTGCTCAGCGTATGTCAAACACATTTCCCCTCCGCGTAAGCACTCAAGAGATGACTTAACCCCTTCGCGAAAATAACTCTCTTACCCTGATTAGAGGATCAGCCGATACAAGGATTGAGGGATGTGCACAGGAAAAAATGGAATAGAAAAGCAGACACAATACAAGAGAAAGCATGCTGGGGAGTCAGCAGGCACAGTGCTTCTGAATTCTCTTCAAGTAGTCCAGAAGCACTGGCTGTAATTAACAGTGAAAGGAAGAGAAAATAAGCTGACCTATGGCAGGAAATGCTGCCGTTGGGAAAGCTGCACTTTTATTATAGGCATTGACACCAGGTGTTGGCTTAATGGCTTGCCCAGATGCAGACAGGTGACATGTTTATTTATTTCTAATTTGATATTTTTTTCATCTTACCCATAAACTTCTTCTGCATCTTAAAAAGCAAGATAAAAATGCATTATTTTAATTTGTTTTCTTTTTATTCAATGTTCACTTTTGTATTGTATACCTTGACTGTGATTTGATGAATTTGACTAAATGCTAATTTGGCTGTTGCTGAGATGTTGAGGAGTAATGATTACGGTTGGTCCTGTCCTCTTTGTTTGTACTGACATTTTATTTGAGTTACCTTCAATGAACAATATGACTTTTGATGGCATTTTCCCTTGATTTGACTTTTTGTACTTAATATTAAACTGTGTCTTGCAATGGACAGGTGTCCTGTCTGGAGTTGTGTCTGGCACTACATCCCATGCTGCCGAAAAAGCCTCTGGCCCCCTATGAGTCTGAACTGGATTAAGCAAGTATGAGAATGCGTGTACATTTAAGTACATTAGGCATATGAATGATAGCGAAGAATACTTTGAAAGAAATTAAAAGAATTTTATCAATAAATGACAAATGCCACTGTATGTGTTCTAGTTCACATTTCCAAGGGATTCCCCACCTCATTTTTGCAAAAACAGATGAGCAGATTTACAACATCTCTGTCAAGGCGCAGATGGGTCCCTGAACCACCTTTAGAGGCATAGAAGACAAGCAAAATAAATCTTCCACTGAAAATATTTAGCTAGCTGTACAAAGTAAAAGTTCAAAAAGAAACCAAGAGAAAGAAAACACAAATGAGTTATTCCAGAACTATGAAACATTACCACATTAAAAACAACAATTTATTTTTAATATAGCACTCTTCATATTAGTGCATTTTTCAGAGGGATGAACTAACCACCAAAACCATCAATCAGTAGAGACATGCACACACAAGTAACAGAATTAACCATATATTTCAATGGTATGGTGGCAGTAGTGAAGAGGAAAACAGAATTTCTAATACGTTTTGAATCCAGCAGAAAAATCAAAACCAGTGATGCAAGAAGTACTCTGCAGCCATACTTGAGTATAAAGTAGAGATAACTTTCAGAAAAGTTACTAAAGTAATATTTGCCAAGGAGCAAAATACTTACGTAGAATTTTCAAAGCATCTGATGTCATTTGTAATTAGATATCAAAAGTACAAGTAAATGTAGGGTGTCTCAGCAGCGTGCAGATCCAGCCTTACATACAGGCAGGCAGAGACACAGGCTTTTACCACACAACACTCGTTTTATTAATCTTCTCCTTGGGAATCAGTCCACTCCATTCCCAATCTTATAGCACAGTTCTCTTACACAATACCAAACACGACAAGGTCGTCTTATTCTTTTTCTTCTTCCTCTTCCTCTTTTCTTTTCTTTTCTTTCCTCCCCCACTTCCTTTCTGGTAAGTTCCGTCTTCTTCCTCCCGACTCTCGCCCCTCAAATGGAGTGAGGCGGCTCCTTTTATTCAGCACCTGTAAGTGGCTCATCATGATTAGCTGGAACCACTCCCTGGTGTGGTGGAATTCAAGTATAGGGCTCTGCAGCTCCCCCTGATGGCCCCCACGGAATCCAGCAGGGCTGCACCAAACTCCACCTCCCAGCGTGCCCTGCAGGAATCCGTGGTGCCACAGCAACTCAAGAAGGCTGCCCCCTAGCATCCTAGGGGAGGTAGTGATTCATAGGTGTTCTCTCCCCTGGTCCTTCCATCCAGTTGGAGTCCTGGCTGGGAAATGGCTGAGGCTGCCCGTCACACTCTACATAAGGTTGGGTGCCTAGCTGAGTGCATCACTGGGACTCCACTTCCCACTGTACATGACATCTTCATCAAGATACTCAGGGACTCCAGTCATCCCTGAAAAAAAAACATATATTTAAGCTTCTAAGGTCAGGCTGACGACTCTGTAGTCTAAAAACTCAAGCTGTTATACACTGTAAGAGTTTATTTCTACCCATGTGCCATCAGAGTGATCATGAAACACTACTGTTAGATTTTTGCATAGCTGGTGTTGTTTTAGATATTTGTACTACTTCTATGTTGTATTTTATGGTATTGTACATTTCCGGTATTGTGTTAGTATTTTTTTTATGGCAATCATATTCTTGGGAAAAATAGGTGTGGTGGTTTCTCTGTTGCCTTCCTCACTGGTTGTGATTGGAGTATTCCTTCTCCTAGATGGACTACTAGATGGACTACTCTCTCCAGGTTAATCTGCCTGGTTAGAAATCACGGTTTCCTTATACTAGATGAATTTGTCTGAATAGACTAAGCAAGCTCTATCTGCCCCAGTTTAAAATAAGAGTTTTCCTTCTACTAGGTATATGTTGGTTTCCGTTTTATTCAGTGCAGCCTCTCCTTAGAAGGGTCTCCCCATCCACCACCCTGATACACTAATTTGCATTAACTTTTTTCTTTAGGCATGGTCTATGATCTGCTAGGGAAAAAAAATCACTGCATCTTATACTCCTGCATGATTTTTCATGTGACAAAAAAAATAAGCCACATAAGCTTGTCCAGCCTATTCACCAAGATTATCCAAAATAACATCAACCTAAGATTTGAAGATTCCTAAAGTCCTACACTCCACCACATACCTGGTAATGACAAATAGTAAAAAAAAAAAAAAAAAGGTCTTACAAGCTTAAAATCATTCAGGCTACCTTCTCTTTGTGTGTGAATTGTGTTATACAGTAGACCCCCGCAAAGTCGCGGTTCAGAGTTCGTGGCCTCAGTCATTCTCGGATTTTTCCTTAGAACCTATCTAATAATTATTAGTAGAATATCCTTCACAATTTTTATGGCTTTCTTCGTGGCAGTACTGTAATGTAAAGAGAACAGGAAGCAACTGTAGCGGAAACGAGGCTTGGGATGGTGAAAGTAGCCAATAGAATTTGAAACTGCAAATCTCAGCAGTCCCAGCTTTTAGAAAGGGGGCCGGTGACCAAAAGCAAAAAAAAGTTTTTGTAATTTGTGTTTCAAGTTCTTGTCTCTCTGCCTGCCTTCTGTTGGGTTACCTGTACTTATTCGTTTTGTCCTGGATCGTTTCGTGTTTGGCGTCTGCATTTTCTGCCGTCTGCCTGTGTACATGAGGACTGTAAGTGGATTCATTGCCATCCTGCAAAGAAAGAAGCGCTCCTGAACCCATCTTCACCATTTCAGGAACTAACGGTAGGATTATCTTTACATTCCCATTCAACGTGCGGATCTCTGGACTATCTATTTTCATCATTACATTTCATCCATTGCCATTTTTCATGATTTACTGTGTGTGTTTTGTTGGTGTTTTGTTGTTTTTAATGTGTAATCACTGTAAGGGGAACAGGGATAGTATCGTTGTTTTCATTTATTTCATTTGTTTACATTTCATTCTTTATTTGCTGTTTGATTACCGGATTGCTTTGTTTTTGTCTCTGTTTGTGAGTGCGTGCGTGTCGCGCCAAGGCTGGGTGTGTCCCTGGAATCTCCACCATAAAAATAAATAAATCACCGTCTTAGATGGTATGAATCTTAGCGGCACCAGACCGCTACAGCATTATTCATTTCTTCCTGCTGCTGATTGACTGTGATGCATCTCCAGCTGAGTGTTCTTGTGTTTTCCGTTTTGTTCCTCTTAACTCTTAAACCACCACAACCAGCTATAGTCGTTTCCCAGTGCCATTTGCGAGCATGCAGGAGCTGACTTAAAAGCCTGAACAGCACCTGTCCTTTTTGGCTGATTGCTTTGTTTCTCTCTCCTCCCCCAGACATCCTCCGCTCCTGTTGGGGGTTATGCTCCCCTATGATGTTCGTCTATTCTTTAATCGATAACTAACTGCATACTCAGCTCATTGTACTTCTGAAAGAGACACGTTTGTTTGTTTGAAATGTTTGAATAAAGTTCCTGTCTCTACAATCTCCTGTGTTTCTGTGCAATTCTGTGACTCAAGTGTGACACACTGCAGCCTCACTATTTCTGGGATTGAGATAGCGTCAGTGTTTACCTCTGTGTGTTTGTGTGCAGCCAGTCCAAGCACAGTTGGCTCGATGATTTCTTCCATGGCGTCAGTTGCACCTTGTACATATTGTTTCAGTAGTTTTTTTAAATAGTTTTTACAGTTCATTAGCAGTGTGTAAAATGATCAGTGTTGCAGTAATTGTGATGCTCTTTGCATGAAAAAAAATGTGTTCTATTAAAATTTCACTTTTTCTTTGTGAATTGTGACTTTACTTAAAGTACAGCAGAAAAGTATTTGGCATCCAAATACTGCCGTTGCTGCCGTTCTTTATTATATTCTGTAAGTGCCTTGAGCATGGGAAAGGCGCTATATAAATAAAATGTATTATTATTATTATTTATCCAGGGATGCATTAACTCCCAAGTATGTGGCAGTTTAAGGGTTAAAGCCCCAAGATACCGTTGAAACGCCCTGCACCTTCTAATGCTTCTGGCAATGAAAACGTGCTTGCATGAATTACAGTACATATAGTAGTAACATCGGTATTTTACATTTAGCACTGCGGGAGACATAGCAGTACAGTATACAGGTTTACCTTTACATTCTTTTTTTTAGGTAATGTATTAAGCTGAGTTTGTAATTAAATTAAAGTGTTTTGGGGGAATATGTAGAGTTTAAATTATAAAAATAGGCATTTTTTAACCACATCCAAAATTCGCTGTTTTTCACAATTCAGGGGTGCTCTAGGAACGTAACCCCCGCAAATTTTGGGGGTGTACTGTAATGCCTAAACTGTGAAACAAGTAACTGCATCTTGAAGCAGTGACATTCAGCGTGAGTGGACAACTTAATGATTGTATCTTGATTTAGCAGTGTAGATTCTAATAGAAGAGGTATACATACTTCCTCCACTTCAAAAAGGAGGTCATACGTTCTTGAAAACCCCCTCTTAAAAAGTGAATTCTTGTAATGCAAAAATTTGGAAAATGGAAAACATTTTCAGGCATTACCTGGATCCAAAAATGACCCATATTTTTGTTTGAAAAACACTGAACTACATAAAAATGGACATAATTAGTTAAATAATAACATTCGTTCTCTAAACAAACCCTAACCATGTTTAAATAAAGTGCTTATGTTGACTTTACTTCACATTCAAGGGAATGGCCTTTTGATTTTTCTTTGGGTTTTTCCAACTACTTCACAATCTGTTTTGGGCCTGTGACACCCTGGATAATGTAAGAAGACATGTGAGCAACACATTAGGCAAACTGAGTAAATCACATCAGGAGACTGTGCAAGTACACCTCACTGTAGCTGCAGATCAGCTCTGTCCTGTTCAGCAGGCTGCCATGAGGACATTTTCTGAATGCGTCAGCATTAGCAGTTGAAATAAATGAGACTGTGATTCTGACACTGAGGGTTGGTTTCATGTTCCTGTTGCCCTCACGGAGCTTCTTGGACCCACCACCATCAATACTGTAAGTGAGATGAGCTGGGCAGATGAGGACACATACATTCCAATCAAGGGGCTGGTGCGAAAGTGAATCAGTGCTTTTATCACAAATCCAAAAACAAACTCTTAGTGTTCAATAAGTACAATGCAAAATTTCTATTAAATAATGAATCCATAAAACTGTGATAGTGGGGGTTAAAATTCCTATAAATGAATCCAGTAAAACATGTCAGGAATCTTCTTATAGAAATCTCAGTCCACGAATCTTCACTTTAAAATGAATGTCTTTCCAGCGTATTATACTCGAATCTCACAGCACGGAGAGACGTCAACTAACAGGCGCAGACAACCTTCAGTCCTGCTCATGTCCCCGCCACCTATCCCATGGCACCGCTTAACTGCATCTCCTTTGGACTACCGCTTCTATCCTTGCAGTCCCTCCGGAGCAATGTTGCTACTGCTCCCATGCTCCCTTGAGTGCCGTTTACACACTCCTCTTCTGGTGCTCACATACCAATCTGCCTGCTTCCTTTCGTCTCACACTGGCTCTTGCTCATTCCTGCCCTTCTACTCTGTCCTTTAACCTCCACTCTCTTGAACCTCTGTCTTTTCATCTGTCTTTCCTCTTCCAATCCCCTTTTTCGTCTCCTTTACCATGCAGGCTTCTCACATACACTGCTGCCTAATTGGGGTGCAGATGCGAGGAGCTGCCTTGATGCGCCTGACAGATCTGCCTGCCTCTGCACATGAAGGCAGCATAGTCAGCCAGATACCCCAATTAGCCATGGAGTGAAATGCACAGCTGGCACCTGCACCTTCTTGGGGCACGATTATTTGCACCTATTGTTCAGCTGCGGACCCACTGTACCACAGTCAGCAACATCTGGCCCCACCCCATTCTACAGGCTACTGTGTGGTGTACCCTTCAATAACTTTGTCGATGATTGAGTATTAATGTAAGAGTCTCACATTGAAATTAGTCTCACTTCATACACGCAGGATAGCTGTAGTAAAATGTGTGTTTTTCAGCAGCTGTTTTGATTTGGTTTAATATTTCAGTAAAGAATGTATCTAGAAAAGTATATCACAGTAAAAGTAGCCATTTGTGGTTCAGAATTCACTGAAGAAAAACTCAAGTAAAGTATAAATATTCTTGCAACATACTCAAGTATAATAAATACATTTTTCTAATTCATTAGTATACAACACTGGTAAAAGCCAAACATACAAGGCCATCTGTTCATCCATACCTGCCTTGCTATAATAGTAGTCACTGTTGGTGAAGTATAAAGTGAAAGAGTTGGCCCTACTCTGTGTCAAACCTTCTAGTTAGCACTTACTGGTTAATTGAATGAAACCCAGGAGAGAAGCAGAAAAATCAAAACAGTGTTTAAGATTATAGACTAAGTAGCTATAACTGTATATAACTGTATAAGTGTAAACACATTAAAACATACCACGCCACATCACATAAGCACTTCCAGCAGAAGCAGACTGTTACAGTAACTGAAAATTTAGAAGCTGATATGCTCACTGAATTTACTTGTTTATAGTAATGCTGAAAAAAACCCTTTAGCTTACCATGAAACAACCACTGAATCACAATCTGCAGAGTTGGCTGTGGCATGTAGAAAGACATTTGACATTGCCATGTTTTATATTTAGAGCGCAGACAAAACTGCTATCTGCAGAGGTCTGCTCTGTGAGTATGACAAGTGCTTTTCTGCTCAGCATTTACAAGTCTTCATTCAGTAAGTCTGTGATGCTAAAGATGTTTCTACGTTCTTACATAAATACTGAAGGCACATTTCATTTGACTCAATAATATTTTTTTGGCTTACTGTATATGACACAGGTTGAGTTTTCACTTATTCTATAAATGGTTTAGATGCATCAACTATGTCATAAAACACTACATCTGTGCGTCCAGTCCCTCATAGCAATCTGATCAGTTTGGCTTTGGTGACACGAAGATGAAGGAACTGCAAATGTGAGACGCATGAGAAGAAGTAAAAACACACTCTGAGAGAGTCACCTTCAAAGGCAGAAAGTATAAAATCAAACAGGAGGTGAGAAAGGCACCTTGAAAATAATGACAGAGTCTGAGAAGCAGGTTTTACGAGAACACATCCAAGAAAGGGAGTGCCGGTGAAGAGAGGCTCAGATACACGGGAATACAGAGGAAAGGCCCTGAAAGTACATGTAAGGCAGGAGATAGCAAACATTTTTTAATTATCCGGTTACCTGTCTTTGACAGGTACTGTAGCCAGTAATATATAATGATTAAAACAGAAGCAAAACTGAAGTTGAAATCCATATGTACACAGATAACATTTCCTTTATCAGAATCATGAGGAGTAGATTGACAAAACAGTACATTTATGACCAAAAGAGTCAAAGGATGAATTACAATATAACACATTAAAATGATTTTAGAAAAGTTTTTTTTTCTAATAGACCATTACAAAATTACATTAGGAGAGATTTGTAGAGTGTAAGAGCCACAGAGCTCTTATTGTATTGGATTGTATAAAAAATTTTTACTGTCTCAAAAAACAATGTGATATGTGAGCTAATGATAAGTAATTCAAAGTGTGTGAATTAGTAGCTTTCAAAATCAGAGTTCTGCAAATAAAAGGAGGATTCCTAACAATTTAGGCAAATAAAATCAAGAATAAAACTTACAAACAGACATCATATCATTTAGTTTAGGTCCTGAATTAGAGAGTATATTTATACAGTAGCAATCTGTGTTTATGTTATAGTAGTATCTGATGCAGCTAGACATTGCTATGGTGTACTGGCAATGTATCCCATGTAACAGCACACATTTTAAACTAAAAATCAAAGATTACTGTATTTACATCATTACTTAGAATGCTTGGTTTCATTTTATTAAAGATGTGCTTAGTAAGTAATCACTATATGCATTATAACAGAAGCAATAACTTTGTTGTGGCTCTCCACATCCAGAATAATGCTAAAAGCAGGCCAAAAATATACAAAACTGTTGTTTTATTTGCAAAATGTACAAAATCATGAATAACCACCGAGGCAAAACAAAGTAAAAATCAGAAAATGAAACAAGCTCTGTTTCCTCTCTTCTTTCTTCATGTCCCATCTTCCCCTCCCCTTGTCTCTATATGTCTCTCTATGACATACAAGGCTGACTTCTTTTCCTTACATTGTCCAATTGCTGCTGGCTGCCAGTGAACCCTGGTCCCAACTCACTTCCTAACTCAAGGAGCAACAAGTCTTCTCACTGGACTGGAAGTGTACAATTGCACCCCCCGATCTTGTTTTAACTTTTCTAACTTGGTTATCCCAACATGAGAACACAAGCTGGTGGCTGTCTGTTGCCGCAGCTTCTGTCCTGCTTTCAAACTATTCATGTTCTCTCTGTCTCCTCTCACTACAGGTAGAAAAAAGAGTAATATTAGTAGTATTATTATAATTACAGGTTACATTTAATAATAATAATAATAATTAATTACATTTATATAGCATTTTCCTCGCTACTTAGAGCACTTTCCATAGACAGAGGGCATTCACTTCAGCCACCACCAATGTATAGCATCCACCTGGATAATGCAATGGTAGCCATCATTGCCCCAACACGTTCACCACACATTAGCTATTAGGTAGTGAATGGGTGAGATGGATAGCCAGTTAGATAGAATCAGAATGGATAAGGTCAAGATAGGTAATTTAGCCAGGACATCATGATAAGCCATACCCTTTCAAAAGATGGTTCTTTTTCTTCTTTTTTCATTCTCCTGTTCTCTTGCCCAGGCTCCCTTTTTAAACAGTGGCAAGGTGCAGCTGCCACAACTACCAGCCTCTGAGGTGTGAATGAAGCACTTAACTGACCTGCTTCTGAAATTAATGTGTGATCAGCCAAGCACCTCAATCAACCTCGAAGCAGCGCGTGCATGCCCTCATGTGTATACTCTGAATTATTTATTTAATTTAAAATTACTCGATGTCATGGGCCTCAACCATCACACTGGTCCTCCCATAAGCCACCAGTTGTGTATGAAGGCAACTGAGTGCAACTGGTGACTCAAGGTCTGTGACATTGCCTATGTGCAGTACACTAAAACCAATAAAGCACTTCTAAAACCCATAATAAACAAATTCCAAGCACCACTTGTAAAACCAAGATATTTAAAAGAATGAAAATGGTTAAAATACACAATAAAACCATCCATCCATCCATCCATTATCCAACCCGCTATATCCTAACTACAGGGTCACAAGGGTCTGCTGGAGCCAATCCCAGCCAACACAGGGCGCAAGGCAGGAAACAAACCCCGGGCAGGGTGCCAGCCCACCACAGGGCACACACACACACACACGCAAACACACGCACACACACACCAAGCACACACTAGGGACAATTTAGGACTGCCAATGCACCTAACCTGCATGTCTTTGGACTGTGGGAGGAAACCAGAGCACCCGGAGGAAAGCCACGTAGACACAGAGAGAACATGCAAACTCCACGCAGGGAGGACCCAATAAACCCATCAATAAGTAAAAAGTTCAATAAATGTTCAAATATTCAAATACGTCCATTCTTCAGGCTTGGGTGCACTGGTTCATACAGTAAGGAGATGATTCTTTGTCAAGCAATGGCTCAATGAGGAACCACACAACCCAGTAAAAAACCATATAATGCCTTTAAATAACCATTATTTAAAAGAGTGTGCAGAGTGCAGTGGAAGTCATTCAGCCATCTCTACTCAGTTGCCTGATGTCTACAGTCAGGGGTAAGCCTTACCTGCTTCCTTCCTGGTCACACTTTTGTCTTAATGTTCCTGCTGCTCCTGCCTAAAGCTCTTCTGACTCGCCAGTTAAACACTTGAGGTATATCTCCTTACTGCCAGTACTGATTTTCCTGTCTGTGCAACCCTTGTGGGCCCTATCCCTGTTCGGTTCCACCCTTTAATCCTTGACATCCAAATTGTCCCCCAAAAATAAACCTTTAGAAAAGCCACACATAAAGTTCACTGTATAAAGAAGTCAATTAACTAAACATGCAACTTATTTAAAAGCAGAATTGACTACATGGCTTCAAGAATAATTAATATTCTCCAGTGGACCCCAGGAAGCTCCGATTCTACACTAGAGTGAGATGGATATTCATTATTTAATAGATTGCAAAATGCTTAATGTTCTGTACTGCAAGTATGATGTCACAGGAAGCTGGAATCATGCCTCTTTGGCATCGCGGACTAATGCACTGCTGTGGTGGAGGGGCCGTCAGCAGTGCAGGAGACCCATGACTCAGAGCTGCTCCCTAGGACTGTGCTGATAAAAAAAAAACGAAAAAAGAAGTCTGGATACGCAGAAAGTGTTGGAGTGAATTCTGTAACAGTGAAAGACAATGGCCCAAAACAAGTAAGTACAAGCAGTTCCCATGTCCCAGTAAGAGTTTATGTGACTATTTTAATGTTATGATCTGTTTACAACTATAACTTGCTACCAGTAAAGTGCTAACATAATTATTTTAATAACAATGCACACCTAGGGATAAATGAGACTTTGGCGGGTATAACGGAAAGAAAAATGGATCATTGATATTAATGCTCACAGTTAGAATGATACTATTTTAGTTTCCTAAACCCCTTTAATTCTGACTTCTTTATAAGCTAAACATTTGTTCATTCTGCTTCAGTCATGATATCTTATTTTCTTTTCTTTATTGCCAATTCTTACTGTGTGTTACAGGTCATTCTAAAGAATTGGCTCATGCTGCACAAATATGTTCTTACTGAGAATAATTAAGCATTTTATTTAAAGAATAAGCAAATTTTAGCAGGCATTAAATGGTCCACTGCATATATGGTAAAATTAAAATAAACCAAATGTAAGCCAAAGATCCACATTCATAGGCCTTGATTATAGGTTGTTAAATGCATTCTGGTCCACTTCCTGAATATAATGGGGACCCTCCTATAGGCACATAACATATGCAGCTTGGATTTATAGCTCCTCTATTTGTTTGTTAAGCTGGTCTTGATATCCTCTTGTTCCGTTGGTCACTAGAGGGCTGGCCTGGAACAGCACTGAGGTCAAACATTCCTGCTTGCAATGTGACAAATAGTAGTTTACCTGACATTTGAACTAATTCATTTTATTGCTCTGATTGAGAACATTAGCAATTTGCCATGGCCACCTAAATGAAGGTAACTTCTTCTTAAATAGGATGGCAAGCCACCCTCGTTAGATTTTTAGTGCAGTCTCAGGGATTGAACTGGTTGAAAGTCCAAGTGAACAGAGCGATGACATGTTCTGCCCAAGCTGTTGTGGGTTTCCTCCAGGTGCTCCAGTTTCTCGCCTCAGTGCGAAGACATGCAGGGTTATATGGACTGGTGATGCTAAACTGGTGTGTGTGTTTGTGTGTTCTCCCTGGCGCCCTGTCCAGGGATTGTTCCTGCCTTGCATCCAATGCTTGCTGGGATAGGCTCCAGCTTCCTCACAACCCTGCTCTGGATAAGCATGCTTAGCAGGTAGATGGGTGTGTGTGTGGAGGGTGCTTCTACAGGTATGAAAAACCAGTATGTTGTGTACACTGGGCAAGTGTCTGCTGTTCTTGCAGCCGTATCAAAGTTGTTGTTCCAGTACCCTCATTTAGCTTATAGTTACCCTCTGGCATCACACAGCAAGCTAGCAAAGACACACAAAATCCCTTTTTTGAAGGAAGAAAAAGGACAATTTCCTTTTCATTCATAAAAGCATGAGCAAAATCCCACACGGTTGGAGGAAAAACAAATCCATCATTATTTAAATTCCTCTGGCAAGAAGAGGTGTTTAAACTGTTATTAAAGGATGTGAAATTACGTGCCTTTGTGCATACAGTTCCTTCTTTACCATGTAAGAGGCTAACTTTAAAGCTGATTAACATGCTGTTTAGTATCAGTGTAATCATAAGGAGGCATAGGACAACTCTCATATACTAAAACTCTAGCTATACTTGAACTGTATTCACAATTAATCAAATTAGGATGATGGGATGTTTTCTTCCATTTTTTCACATATTAGGTTTTATAAATGTGGTTAATCAGGCAGTGGTTAATGATACTACCTCATGACTCCAAATGATTAGGTTTAACTCCTGGCCCAATAACTGTCTGTACTTAAGTTACATGCTTTCCTCTCTGCACAGAAATGTACATGTTAAAGCAGTAACTGTGTACTTTGTGCAACATTCTTTATATGAAAATATGCTATAGAAATAAATGCTGTTGTAAGATTAAATTGGCTCCAGTAATAGCTAATAAAGATGAGTATGCTTTGCCCAGAGCTGGTCACACCTCTCTGCTATATGAATAAAGCTCCAGGCCTCCATGAATTCCATAATATAAATAATATAGAAATATAGTAGTGTACTGCTATATATAAAGTACATACTTGTGAGGGCAACATAATGGCACATTGGTTTCGACTTCTACCCTACATATCCATCATCTGGTTTCAAATTCCATATCTTGTCATTGTACCTGTCTGCATGTTCTCCCTGTGTATGCAAGGATTTTTCTGAGTCTGGTTTTCCCCTCACATCCCAAAAGAAATGAATATTAAACTAATTTTTCATTCTAAGATAACCATATGTAAGTGTGGAAGTATGCATCAGTGAGTGGGACCTATGATTGACTGCTACCTTACCTGTGTGGAAGATTATTTGCCCTAAAAGGAAATGCAATCCAATGTGTTAACTATGTTGAAATGCAAGTGAGACATTTGATTTTGGCACCATTTTTATCTTGTCATAATCAAATACATATCAATCAAATGATTGATTGCTTTTCAATATGGCACTCAATGTTATTGTCAGTTTAAAAAAAAATTATGTTCATAGATCACATGTCATAACTAAAAGCAAGGCAGACATGCTGAATTTCGCTTAGCTGTAGCTCCAGTATGTACTGCACTGCTGGCCTTAATCCTGCCAAAGCTAAAAGTAATGAGTAGACACTACTGCCGAAAAGCAACTTGATCTTATTCAAATACAACTTATTCACAGACACGTATTATGTAACTGGGCTCGCCTACAAATTCACTCTGACCCTGCTGTTCACGTGGCGTGTCAAAGGACATTTTTTTCTAAAGTTCATAAAATGAGACTAAGGAATACACTGCCACAGGTCTATCTGGAGGCTTTTATGTTAATGCCAACCACAAAGGGCATCCATTCATATCTTTAAGCAGACCAGGTGATCATCCTGCTCATGAAAATAAATTAAGTAATTTAAAAGAAAGATAGATTTTTTTCTTTTCTTATCATGGCCATCGTGTTACTACAAGTAAGTTTTTTTCAGGTTTACAGATTTGCATTATGACATCATACCTGCAGTGAAAGCTGTATGTGGCAAGGGCCTAATGGATTCCTTAAGATGGATGTCAGCTTTTGTTTGTTTTTGTATTTTTTTTTTTAATGATTCGGTTGTTCTACATCATTTTGAACCTACCGATTTTATTGTGAAAATTTATTTTCCAGTGAAGGCATGAGCTCTGTTCAGGACAAGTGTAAAGACTTGAGTAACTTTAATAAGCACCAAATTGTTATATCAAGACAACTAGGTCAGAGCCTTTCCAAAACCACAGATATGGGGTGCTCATGGCCCACCAAGGTGAGCACCTCCCAACAGTCATCCAAGGAGGGAAAAAAACACAAAACATTGACATGGTGTTGGGCAGCCAAGACTCATTGAAGCAAGAAGTCAACAAAGGCTATCCAGTCTGGTACAAATCAACAGAAGGGCTACTGTGGCACAAATTGCAGATAATTTTAATGATGGTTATGGGAGTAATGTGTCACGACACAATGCATTGAACCCTGCTGTGTATGAGACTGTGTAGCTACAGGTCAGTCAGAGCACCCATGCTAACCCCTGTCCATAACTGAAAGTGCCCACAATAAGCTTACAAGCATCGAAACTGGACATTGAATCAATGAAAGAGGGTTGCCTTGTCCAATGAATTCCATCCTCTGTTGCATGTTGTGGATCCCTGGGCAAGCATTTGTCTGGAGAAGAGATGGCTCCAATATGCACTGTGGGAATAAGATAGGGATATGCAAGGAGTGTGAAGCTTTTGTGAAATGTTATGCTGGAAAATTCTGTGTTTGTGCTTTCATGTGGATGTCAGTTTGGTGCTTACCACCACCTTAAACATCATCCATCACAAACCAGGTATACCCATTCATGGCAATGCTATTCCCATGATGGAGGTGGCATCTTCCTGTCACACTGCACAAACTATTTGGGAATGGTTTGGGAAACATGGTGAAGAATTCAAGGTATTGGCCTGTCTTCCAAATTCCCTATATCTCAATCTAATCAAGCATCTGTGGTATGTGTTGGAATATCAAGCCTAATCTGGCTCCACCTTGCAACTGCTCACGTCCTGTTGCCAGATACTACAAGACACCTTCATAGGTCTTGTAAAGTCCATGCCTCAGTGGATAGGGATTGTTTTTGTAGCACATGTTGGAACAATGGCATATTGGGCAGCTGATCATAATGTTTTGGCTCATCAGCGTATACGGTCATTGTATGATTCTTTTGTTGCTTTTTTTTCATTTTGTGACATTCTAGAAGTGCAGGAAATGTTACTTGACCTCAGGTGTCTGTTATTATTAACCCTCCTACATACAAATCTCCACTTTAGCTTCACAGCTGGCCAGTCTTCTTAACCCATTCAAGCCTGTCCGTGACACAAGCCACATTAGGATCAGATTCAAAATAAAAATCACCTTATCTGCTATACTGACATACACCATTGATCTGATATATAGATCTATATAGATATGTACTGTAGATTGAATGTTTTGCTCTGGTTTTGTCATCATCATCATTACAAAATAACCAGTCATACTTTTAATTGTTGATAACAGCAAAACTATCTGAAAAAGATCAGCAAAGAGAAGAGTTTCTCATTTCAATGTACTGTAAATATCATTACTAATCTGCCAGTGTCTCCACACTGCCTTCAAATAAAACTGACATCCATATGTACTCCATGACTCATCGCAGCAGAAAATGCAAAGACCAAGTTTGCACCATAAAACAAACACAATTAGAGAATGAATGTTATAACATTGAAAACCAAAGCTTCAGCCAAAAACAGAAAAGAAAACCCACACATATTTAATGACGAGTGTATGAAAATGCTAACACATCATGGAAAAGGAAGGAAAAATGGCATTTTAATCCAGCTTTGAACTTTTAAGTATAATGTTGTATAACTTGTTTTAAAATGTACTCACTGTGTATTGTAATAGATTGCCATCTGTTTCTTTGCTGGGGACGGTGAAAGAGCACAGATACAATATAATAAAAGTGCAAGATGCAGGTCTGACACCAACTTTTCTTTTTATAATTCAGAGGGAAGATCTCTAGAGGGCGCACTACCAGAGCTGAAGTAGCTTTTACTTAGGTTATTTTTGACCTCCTGCTAACCTTTCACCTTCCCCAAAGCATTTTGAAGGATTCCTCTGCCTGAGCAGAACAGTGGTCAGAGTTGTGTGGAAGACAACAAAAGTTTCCTCATAAAAGAGTGAAGCGGAATGGAAAGACTTTTTTGAAATTACTGCAAAAGACGCTGTCTGTGAGAAACACAGGGGTTTAGGGAGGTATCTAAAGTGATGATATTTATAACATCATTATTTGTCATTAAAATGTAAGCAAACCATGTAAAGGAACAAACTCTCACTGTGACAGGCATAGAATGTACCAGTCTTAACAGAACTGAGTGTAATGGGATAAGAGAGGTGGGACAGAATGTCAAAATTGATTTGGTCTTATAAAATGCATCCTTCACTGCCCTGTTGTATTCAGCTGTTCTACATGAACCCCAGATAACACAAATATTCCAGAAAGAGCAACTTTTACTTTTTTTATTATTGTGAATCTTTATTGTGATATGTCCAATTCTTGGTCCTGATGGGAGTGTGGGCCGTGCCATTCCCGACATCATTAAACACAGGTATTGAACAGCCCAGGACATGATGACAGTCCATTTTAGCACCTACTGATGCACACACCCACACAGGGCCACAATAGGATAACCATTTAACAAAACCTACTTGTACTATGTTGGGGATGTGGCAGGAAAACCAGAGAACTTGGAAGTAAACCCACACAAACAGAAAGGGAACATTCAAACTTCATGTAAACAATGACCATGTGTGAGATTCAAACCCACGGACAATGGATCCAAGTCATGTCAAGTGCTTTTATTGTCATACCATCTATACACTGTATGGTGGCATACTGTGGCAGAAAAAGACATTCCCCGGGACCTCAGAGCAACATATACATAAACTCAGGACAGGTGCAAGACAAGTACAAAACATACTTTACTATACTGTAAGAAATACAAACTAAATAAGAGATAGTGAATAGTAATACATTGAAATAGACAGTAATATATACATAAATCTATACTAATAAAAGGCAAAGCCCTCACTGACTCACTGACTCACTCATCATTAATTCTCCAACTTTCTGTGTAGGTAGAAGGCTGAAATTTGGCAGGCTCATTCCTTACAGCTTACTTACAAAAGTTAAGCAGGTTTCATTTTGAAATTCTACGCGTAACGGTCATAACGGTTGACAATGTCCGCCATGTTAAACTTTCTTATTTATGGCCCCATCTTCACAAAATTTGGTAGGCAGCTTCCCTGTGCTAAACCGATGTACGTACTTATTTCGGTGGTATGACGCCACTGTCGGCTGCCATTTTGAACTTTCCAACGGTCTTTGTTACTTATGGGCCCATCTTCAAGAAATTTGGTACACGGGTTCCCAACGCTAACTGAATCCTACTTACGTACATATATACGTCCATAGCCTGCAGCTCGGTCACTGTGTGAGGCGGCGTTGGGTCCCCCATTCCCACGCCTCCCATGTAGTTGGCTGCCTGCCTATATAAGGCCATCCGTCGCTCCGGTCTCTTCATTCCCTTCCTTGCTTCGCCATGGTATTCACGTCTCCCTGCTGATAACTGCAGCCTTTTAATTTAATCCACGGCTTCTCCGCTGTTTTATTGTTAGTTTATTACGATTATAGTTATTGTGTAGGTATTTTAAACTTAGTTTACATTGTTCAGGTACCCATTTCCTTTATTGTTCCAACCGTACCCCCATTAACATGTCTATCGAGGTGATCACCATCGATCAAAGAACTGTCACTTACCGAGTGCTTTCCACGCCCGGAGATGGCGACTGACTTTTCCATTCTCTGTTACATATTGCACGGCCATATCAGGCTCACTCTTGATATCCGGAGGAACATTGTGTCTTATGTATTGAATGACTGGGACAGGTTCAAGGTGTGGACTGATGATGGTACAGGAGATAATTATACTACATAGGAGCACTATAAGAGTGAAATGCTTAGGCCCTTCACCTATGGTTCTGCATCTGAGTTGATGGCTGCCGCTGAATTGTTCGGTTGTCACTTTCAAGTGCACCGAAATGGCCAAATATTTTACACCTTTGGACAACCGCCAATGCCTTTTAAACATCTTAGATTCACAGGTGACGATTTGAGTAGTGGACACTTTGATGTTTATGAATGTTTAAACTCTCAAAAGCTGGATGCGAAGTTATCGATGAAACCCATTTCAATTCAAATGTGTCCAATTTCCAGTAAGGCTCTGCTTCGCAATGACAATTAATAAGTCTCAGGGACAGACCCTACAAAAGGTTGGCATTGATTTGAGGCAAGATTGCTTTTCACATGGCCAACTATACGTTGCATGCTCAAGAGTAAGCTCAGCGCACAGCTTGGTCATATTAGAACCGGAGGGCCGAACTGACAACGTGGTATACAAAGAGATCCTTAACAAATAATTATTGGTATATTTTCCCTCAGTTTAAAAAGGTTTACTTTTCTTCTTAATAAAAATTGTAAAGCAGTACTTCGCCGCTGCAAAGCGCTGGTATTTTGCTAGTAAATAATAACAGACTAATAATAAAAACAACAGTAGCAACAAATGTAATCAATGTACAACATATTAATAAAATACTAGGAGCAGATCTCAGGGGAGGTGGGCAGCACAGAGTTCATAGTGGTAGAAGCTATTGCAGGACCTGGCAGAGCTGGTTCAAATACTTCAGTAGTTTCTTCCAGGACAAAGAGACCATGGAAAAGGTGAGACCGGTCATTCAAAATGCTGTAGGCTTTGTGGATGAAAGACTTAATTAAGATCTCTTTAAAGAAGATCCTAATTAAATTATCTGCTATGTGTTCTATCAGATGTAGGACCTTAAGGTCAGAGGCACCACCTTTCCCAAATTAAACAGTGATGCAGCTGGTCAGAACACACTCAATGGTGCCTCTGTACAATCTGATGAGAATGGAAGGAAGTAGGCCTGTCTTTCTCAGTTACTGAAGGAAATGGAGATGTTGCTACGCCTTCTTGGCTATGGAGGTGGTGTTAATTGACCAAGTAAGGTCAGCTGCCAGGTGTAAACTAAGGATTTTGGTGCTCTTGACCAATTCCACCTCAGAACCCTTGATGTGCAGAGCGCTGTGAACAACACGGGCCTTTCTGAAGTCAACATTAATTTCTTTCATCTTGTCCATGGCACTTCCACCAGTCCATTAATCGTCATATCTATATTTTGTAAGATGACACATTCCCATTAGTGATGAGATCTGCCACCATTCCGTCATCAGCAAACGTAATGATGGTGTTGCAGCTGTATGCAGCCGTAGTCTTGGGTCAGTTGAGTGAACAGAAGTTGGCTGAGTATGCAGCTCAGGGGAGCTCCAACGCTCAGCATGATGGTACTGGAGATAGTGTTTCTGATGTAGACTGTCTGGCGTCTCTGTCAGTAAGTCCAGGATCTAGCTGCATATATAAGAGCTTCTGAGGGTTGATGGTGTTAAATGCTGAACAGAAGTGAATGAACAGCACTCTAGCATCAACGCCATTTTTTTCCAGATAGGACAGAGCCAGATAAACAGTAGATGATATGACATCCTCAGTAACACACCTTCATGCTGCCTACATTAATTTCTTTATTGGGCATTTAAGCCTCTGTCAAGCCTCATCACATCTTAATGTTAGTACACAATGAAAATACTTGCTGACCTGTTTATTTAGTCCCTATCTGCAAGAACAGCAACAACATGGGCACGCCAGTCCGTCTAACACATCCACTTATACAAACCCAGTTTAGAGGCATAATTCATTTGACGTTTTTTAGGATATAGGAAAAAATGTAAGTATCTCAGAAAATACCTGGAGAAAATGCAAACTCCACACCGCAATTGAACCTGGTCTTCAAGAGATGTGAGATAAACATACCAGAAGAGTGCTGCCTGGGCTAATGTATGGGTTATGTAAGCATCAGTTCAATAATACTGCTTCTCAACTTAATTAAAATCTTTTTTTTTCACTAAATGTTCCAATCAACTGTAAAAATGGCATATGGGAAGGCTTGTCAGTTGGATCTCTTGTTCATTAATTTGTTGCATTCATTTTTTATAAATACATAGCACTATTTCTTCTCCAGGGATGATGAATATCCCTGAATGCAGATGTACAGTATGACAAGTGAATGAGCTGCTGAAAATATTACATGTCATGTATCAAACTACCCTGGGGCTTCATTCCACTTAGTGTTCAGGCACCGACTGCTTTTGGGATGCAGGTGTTCAACAGGTGACAAGCTGACTTTTGATTTACTAGGTTTCAAATTTGTGTAACTCTCCCTATTTTTCATTCAGTCACTCCCCCATCATGTCCAACCCAGCTTAATGATAGAGCATTGCTATTAAACAGAATAAGGTAAATTCCCCTTTAAAGGCGTGTTTCTAGATTTATTATTCTCAGTTTTTGATAGCTGTGTATAAAGATTCAGATTGTAATCTACCAATGGTTACATGATAACCTTGGAATTAATTGCTTCACTATCACCCAGTATTAAACACTTTGTTATGTTTTCTTGATTTCTTTAAACTTTGGGGCCTTTGAATGCCGTAACACTTTCTTTAACAACATGTCCTTATAGAGTCTTAGGTTTTTCTTTTAATGATGAACATGCTTACATACTGTATAGGATGATCTGTCCTCAAGGTGTGCCTATATGTCTGTATTTCTCCATTCATTCTTACAGTGCATGTGGAAATGCTCAAGAGCCAGCAGGCCAAACATCTCTGCCATTATTTTTGCTGTATATTTTGTACAGCTTCAACATATTTTTTTGACTTTCATGAAAACCATTATTAGGAAATATGTTAATTGATAGTTTCAGCAATTTTGTTGGCTAATGCCGTAATGATAAGGACAAGAATATAATTGGTCTAAACAAAAATATAATCAACACACGTTAGGTTTGCAGATGATACCAGACTAGGTAGAAGGGTGTGAAGGGTTGTGTCATGGAGTCAGTTTAGATTTATGTCCAACTATTTATAGACTTATTTTTCACTTGTTTAAATAGTTATGCAGCTAAGAAGTGCTTGCCTTGGCAGTTAGAAGGTGGTGCAGATGGAAGCTCCAGTGAAGCAAACAGCTGTACAGGTATGTGTGTCTATGACACATGTGAGACTGGGACATGAAGCGCTACATGGCGTATACGTGCCTATGGACAGAAGAAAACAGAGTGAGTGTTAGAGAGTCTGTGAACAAAGAGCATGTATACTTAACAGAGAGTGATTGAAGTTCTGGTGTCCGCAGACATACGTGTGGGGATATATTATGTTCCTTCCTGATTGAAGTGTGTAGCAAAACCTACGTGAAGGTGCACAAAGTCAGTGGAAGAGGCTGGAAAGGCAGCAATGGGGATTTGAGGAAGGAGTCACCTGGTTGAATAAAATGGGAAAATTGACACTAGAGGTCATCTTTTTCGCCTTGTGTCTGTTGTTGGTGAATGGTACCTTGAAGGATTTCTGAGGACTGAATATAGTGGTGAGAGTGGCGGTAATCTGGTGAGCTGGACGTTGGTTTATTTTTATTCATGTAACTTTTCTTTTGGAAATCCTTTTTTTAATATCCTGTTGAGAAAATAAAGAATTTGAGATATCGTCAGTTTTTCTTGTTGGTTTTGTTTCTTGCTTTTGAATTTTTAACTCATTCACCACAACAAAATTATTTAATGGACATGAATTATTCCAGTGCACAGAACTTCAATTTTGACATTTTGATATATTTTCTTAGTAAAGATCAGTCATTTCTTTTCATTTTACCATCAACTGTATTTCTAGGAAGGTTGTAGGAGTCATAGCGGACACAACACTATCAACTTCCAGACAGTGTTCAGAGGCCATTAAGAAGGCTAACAGAATGTCATGTTGTATAGCACCCTGATATGTAGAGTACAGGTCCAGGGAGGTTCTGCTCAAGCTTTATAATGCACTGATGAGGCCTCATCTGGAGTACTATGTGCAGTTTTGATCTTCAGGCTAGCAATCAGGAAGGCTAATAGGAAGTTAGGTTACATATCAAGGTATATAGAGTACAAGGAAAGGGAGATTATGCTTAAGTTTTATAACACACTGGGCCTCACCTTGAGTACCTTGTACAGTTTTGGTTTCCACATTACAAATAAGACGAAACAGAGCTAAAGGAAGTCTAGAAAAGAGAGACTAGGCTAATTTTGGGACTAAGGTATGAGCTATAAGGACAGACTGAAGAAAGTGAGTTTAAGTAAATGGTGATTAAGAAGTGATATCATTAAAGTGCTTAAAATTATGAAAGAAATTAGAAGAGAGGATTCTATTTGTTACTTACTGTATATACTTGTAGAGATAAGTTCTCCCACGGATAGGTCTGGACTTGATTTTACTGTATAATTTCTGGTATTTAATAATGTTGGTTGTATAACTTGAATGCGGAAAACTCATGCTATTGGTCCAAGAGATTATGAAATGCTTAGCCCACCTGAGAGAGTAACCACAGAGCACACTGCCTTTTTTTCTATGTATGTGCAGCAATGCGCTGTATCAGCACGTGCTCATAACTTTTCTCTCTCTCTGTCTATTGTACCTATTGTGACCACACGGTAATACCCAAACTATTCCAAAGCGACGTTTGCACTGGTTTGTGTTTTTTGTATCTCACACCCTCATACACCTTTATCGTAAGAGCATCCCTTTGTAACTGCCAGACTGCAACAAAATGTGATGCATCTGAGAAACTGATGCAAGATCGGAGGAGGCAAGAAGATGTAAAAAAAAAAAAATTAAGGGTCACGTTTTTGAACAGGCGTATAAGTCAGGTCTGATTTTATGATTGATTTTTTGGGTTTCAAGACCCGACTTATATGTGACTATATATGGTAAATATAAATTAGGCATCAAGATCACAGGGACATGGTTGGAAACTTGTTAAGGGCAGATTCCTCACAAACATGAAAAAGAGCCATAGACACATGGAATAAGTTACCAAATAGTGTGGTGGAGTGCAGGACTTCAGGGACTTACAGGTGTCAACTTGATGCTATTTTAGACAATCTATGTGAATAGGATGGATGAGCTTGCTGGGCTGAATGGCCTGTTCTCATTACAATTGTTTTAATGTTCTAATAATGCTACACAACTATACAATTTCTGAATTTACTAATGACTTTATTTTGTGATGTCTGTGCACAGGATCCATTAATGTTGAAATTATTGTCTACTGTATCTTTGACTATTGGGAGACCTATAATGATATTCTCGCTGGTCTGACTATTTGTATGCTGAGTGTATAAGATTGGCTGATATTACTTGCCTAAAATCACAGCTGCTTACAAAACAGACTCATTTTTTCTATCAGGTAAAACTTTACATACTGAATTATGTGCCAGGTTTATGTATATAGCCATAAAGGAATAAATAATCAGGTATCAGTTTCTGTTTGAAGGCAACAATCAGAGAAGAAGAAGAGGCGAGGTTAGCAATAAGCCAAGTGGAGTAAAATCGTAAACCATTAGACAAACAGAAGAAAACTAACAGAAAGAAAGACAAGCAGACCTATGTAGATAAATATATTCCTTTGTATTAACTGTGATGGGTGGCCACAGTCACTACCTGACCGGGACACAAACAGAGTGGAAAGACCAGGGGAGAGGGCATTGGTGAGGCAATACCTCCCCTGGGACACTAGAGGGCAGCCCTCCTGGGTGGTTGTGGCACCACAGATTCCTGCAAGGCATGTTGGGAGCTGGAGTTTGGTGAAGCCCTGTTGGGTTCTGTGGGGGTCGCCAGGGGGAGCTGCAGAGCCCTATAGAGAACCTTCAATTCACCTGGGAGTGATTCCAGGTAATACTGATGAGCCACCTGGAACACTCCTGAGACCTGAATAAGATGAGCCACCTCATTCCATTGAATGGCCAGAGTCCAGAGGAAGAAGACAAAGCCTGAGGAGGAGTGGAGGCGGTTGGACTGGCGGCAAGAAGGGACTGTATATTGGTATGTTGGTGCTGGTGATTGTGGACTTTAAACTGTAAATAAACCGGGAATTGAGTTTGAGCCTGTGTCCTGCCTGTGTGTGTCTGGGTTAGGGTGGCAGTACGCCCCCAGGTGGCTACACATAACTTTATTTTGTTTATCATTTCTAGATGAGGGTAATGCAATTTTGTGACTCTTTTGCACTGTTGGAGAGAGACTGTTGCCTTCTTCTAACTAGACGAGGTTGAATTGTGTGATGTCATCATACTGACAATATAAATAATAGCAGCACCTTCTTGTCCATGTCAAAGTTTATACTGTTCTCAAGAGACAGACATGCACTTAGATATTCAAACTCTTTTGGAGAGTTAGGATTTTTGCATGTGTTTTTGACTTTGCAATCCTGGCTTGTGTATGGGGCCTTGGGATTTTTTTATTTTTTTTATTTTTGATTTTGGACTTTTTTTGTATTTTTTTGGCCTTGTTTACTCCAATCTCCTGGTCATGCTGATATTTCTGAGCTGTCATTTCTCTCTGGCAGAACCTAACAGAAACAGAACTGTGTACGTTAGCCACGTGGATCACAAAAGTCATATACAAAGATCATTTCAAAATAACAAAACAATAGTTGCATTAAGTCCAGGTTAAGTTTATTGTCCTGTGTACATACTACAACAAAATTCTTATTTGCACATATCCTTAAATAATGACAATACAATGAAATAAATAAATGAAAATTATTGTATTATAATATATAAATTATTGTATATTATAAATCCGAGACCATGGTCCTCAGCCGGAATAGGGTGGAGTGCCTTCTCAGGGTTGGTAGCGAGATCCTGCCCCAAGTGGAGGAGTTCAAGTATCTCGGGGTCTTGTTCACGAGTGAGGGAAGAATGGAGCGTGAGATCGACAGGCGGATCGGTGCGGCATCCGCAGTAATGCGGGCTCTGCATCGGTCTGTCGTGGTGAAAAAGGAGCTGAGCCGCAAGTCGAAACTCTCAATTTACCAGTCGATCTATGTTCCTACCCTCACCTATGGTCATGAGCTATGGGTAGTGACCGAAAGAACGAGATCGCGAATACAAGCGGCTGAAATGAGTTTCCTCCGCAGGGTGTCTTGGCTTTTCCTTAAAGATAGGGTGAGAAGCTCAGTCATCCGGGAGGGGCTCAGAGTAGAGCTGCTGCTCCTCCGCATCGAGAGGAGTCAGATGAGGTGGCTCGGGCATCTGATCAGGATGCCTCCTGGACGCCTCCCTGGTGAGGTGTTCCGGGCACGTCTAACCGGGAGGAGGCCCCGGGGAAGACCCAGGACACGCTGGAGGGACTATGTCTCTCGGCTGGCCTGGGAACGCCTTGGGATTCTCCTGGAAGAGCTAGAAGAAGTGGCCGGGGAGAGGGAAGTCTGGGCATCTCTGCTCAAGCTGCTGCCCCCACGACCCGACCTCGGATAAGCGGAAGAGGATGGATGGATGGATGGATGAAAATTATTGTAAATAAAATACAAAGAAACTGGAAAAGGGTTGGTGTTCCATAGGAATCCCATTTAATGCCCAAGGATTGAAAGGCAAAAGATGAAAGGCAAAAGATGAGAAGATGTCAGAGTCAAAGACTCACTGAAGACCTGGGTTTCAAGATTCCTGCTCTGTCTCTTGTCGAAGCTTATTCCACAGTGAATGGTGATTTCTGGTACTTAGTTGGTTTATTATATCCACTGGACTGTAAGGGGGCCTAGCGTAAATGAGGCATGATAAGGCTTCTTCTTGTTACTACTTCTCCATTATATAGATGAAAGTATGTAAATGTGCAACCTTCTTAGGAAACCCCCTGTGTTTCACCTCTCCATTGCCCGTGAGACTCTCCCCATGCTCACATGTATGACAGTCTACATAGCATGAAACACATATAATTATGTACATTACATACAACATGTATTTGCAAGTCTCATCTCATTTTCTGAAACCAATTTCCTGGTGATTGTCACTTTGGCAATAGACCAAGCAGGTCATCCCAGACTTCCCTGTCCCCAGTTACAGATTCTATCTCTTCCTCAGAAATTCCCAGGCTTTCCCAAGCCAACCACTCCAGCATGTCCGGGATCTACTGCAGGGTCTGTGGGATGTACCTGGAGCAGCATTAGGCAAAGCTGTGTGGGGGGCACCACAACCACCTCAGCTGGCTCCGCTCAATGTAGAGGAGCAGCGATTCTACTCTGAGGCTCTGGATCAAGACTGTTATTTTAAAATGAGCTCATCAAGAACATAGGGACACAGGTGTAAACTTGTTAAAGATGAATTTCCCATGAATGTTAGGAAGTTTTTCTTTACACTGAGAACCATAGATACATGGAATTAGGTACCAGGTAGTGGGGTAGACAGTAGGACTTTAGGGATCTTCAAAACTAAACTTGATATTATTTTGGAATAATTAAGAGGATAGGACTGGTGAGCTTTGTCCGGCTGAATGTCCTGTTCTCGTCTAGATTGTTCTAAGGCTGTAAAAAAATATTTCATACAATGACATCATATGCACTGTCATTGTTGAGTCACATCCTTGACAATATAAGTAGTTGCTGTCAAAAACATAGCTTGAAACAATGAAACATGAAACAATGTTACAAAAGGGCAGCGATCATACAAAAACAACAAACAGTAAACAATAATAATAATAATGCACACATTTGGGATGTGAATGAGTGCCTCTGGACTTGTGAGAGTGTTCTGTCTGCCCCAGGCAACCATTCCAGTTAGATGAAAGCACTCCTGTTCATAAATCTACTCTGTCACTCCATTTAGTTCTGAATATAGACAGTAGCACAAGATATAGTGCAAGAGGCAGTGTAACAAAGTAACAATGAAGAATCAGGACTTCACATATATGACTTCACACGCACATCCATCATATTTCTAGCTACTGTTTTTTTCATGCCATCTTTGGCAGCCATTTCTGCCAAGAGAGTGTTAACATGTACGTTATCTCTCATGCTTCGACCCTTCTGGATCTGGCAGAACTGTGCACAGCACAGTGATATTTACTTTCGATGGTTCATAGGGCAAATCCAAAAGCAACAGCCTTTGTCCTTTCTGCTGTAGACACAATTGCAGAACCCTGGGTAAATGAAACCAAACTATTTAAGGAAACAAACCCTATTGAGATGTGTGGTTTAGCCCTCCAACCCAAGAAAGTAACATTTCCAATAAAAACTTAACTGTTATTCTTGTTAGGCTAAAGAGTAAGTAATAATGATGTTGTCTCTAATCTGATTGCAATAAGTCTTGGACATAAAGTAGAATTAATAGAATTTTTGTAGGTCTATACAAACAATTGCATATAATTTAACAGATTGCACTGATACAATGCAGGACTGTTACTCTCGTAAAAACACACAAAAAAAGAAAATCTTGTTTGTAGATTGAAGAAAAGAAAACAAATAACGTTTTTGTTTTGGCAAAGCCGTGAAAATGGTATTCCCAGGACATCTCAAAGATGTTGATAGCTCTTACTGCAGCGTTCCAGGGGATATGTGATACTCTGGTCTTTGTACAGAGAACGTCACCAGATTTTACTGCTTCCTGATTATTTCCATATGGGGCTCCTTCTCTGGATGTCTTCAGGCTCTGATCCCCTTACAGCGGGCATTTCCAGCAATCGGAAAGCAGGCAGCTTTTAGCAGCTTGTCAAAGCGAAGATCATCAATCGAGCACAAATGACCATGTTGCTGTTGAAATGCCTTTGAATTATAATTTTACAGCTTCTCATCACTTAGAAGAACATAAAGTTTTAAGACAAGAAAGTCCTTCCTCCCATCCAGTCCTATCATAATATGTAACACGTAATCTTTGTAACACGTCTGTCACTTTCAATACAGCGTTTAGTCAGACACAGAAGAGAGGCAGAAGTAAAATAAAAAAGCAGAGCCTCATATCATTCCCTTTCACCTGAGCTTGCCATATTTCTAATAAACCTTCCAACTGATTCTTGCCAAAACATTTTACTGCAGATTTTTGGGAGCTACCAGAAGGTGACTACAACTCCAAACCCATGCAAGAAAAATAATCATAAATTGCAGTTCATGGTGTGCACGCCTAGACTAAAACACAAGCCTACTTTTAGTCTTAGGAAGAAATGGCAGGATGACAAGTAGATAGGATGGGGATGAGACAGAGATAGCACCCATGTCCTCTAATTTTCATTCCTCTCAAGCTCTTTCGCAATTAGCCGGTTTGTGGTTGTTCCTTTGTGGGTATTTTGTGGGTAAAGTTTAAGTTTCACAACGATGACATGAATAACACTTGCCTTGCCACTTTTTTGCACTTTGATTATTCATTATAAAAAGCTTGACTTTAGGGAGGATGGGAGGAACAGCAAGTTACTATTTTACTGGAGATTTGCAGGAATGAGATATAGACTTATTTTAAAAAGTAAAAGTCCATCATTACTTATGTCCCAGACCTTTTTTCTTGATACTAAATGTCTTCTCCCACATTCCAGTGATGCAGTAACATGAGTCACTTCTGCTCAAGGACTCAAGGAATATTTGTCTCTGCTTCTCTTATTAAAACTGATCTTGTGGTTAAAGTGGCTAGCACTGCTTCTTTGCTTCTTCAGCAAACAGGGTTTGAACTCCAGGTCAGAATGTTTAAAATTTGAATGTTCTCCCTGGGTGTTTATGTGTGCATTTCTCTATTGATACATCACTTTAATACTCTCAAATCCTGAACACAACTGTGTTAAGGCTATGTCACATTACACAACTTTCCCAGCAATTTTCAGTCATAGCCTTCATTTACATTGTCTTAGCGAGTCAGAGGCATTCAGCATCACATTCATATGTCACCTAATCTGACATACCCAGTGACTCACTCCAACTCCAACAGGTTTTATTTTGTCTTGAGTTGTATGGGCAGGCTGTGTGTACATGACATGTACATGACAGCTGACAACCAATGAATGCTCATGCAGATGTACAATGCATGAAATACAGTGATGAGGAATAAGGAACATGTGTTTTGGACATTACAGATAGAACAGAACCTCATCTGTCTGATGTCTCATGTTTTATGTACTGTGAAAGAATGGAAAAATGAATAAAGAAAGGGCAAGGATGTTGCTGAACTTGCCATAGCTGTTAACCGAAAAAGGGACGAGCACATTTGTACTAGATGGCTGGCACTCAGTCTCTAGATGTGACATAGGCAGTGATCACCATCTGCCTTCAGCAAATCTGACACACCCCACAACTAGAATTTGTTTAATGTGAAATCGACTTTAATTACCCACAGTTTATTCAGGCCATTGAACCCTTGTTCTGCTTCCCAGCAACCTTGGATTGGATTACACAAGTTCAGAAAATCACTGGATGGGATGATACAAAATGCAATGTTGAATAAAGTGCTGAAAAATTTTTCCCGGATGTTTTCTCCTCTTCCTAGTATGTTATTTAGTTAGATATGGGCCCCAGTTATGTTACATGCTTTTTTTTGCTGGATTCTGTCCCTTTTTTTTAAATGAAGCATGTCTTTAACCTCAACCATTTAGCATTTACCATACTGTACTGCATTAAAATTCTCTAAGTCTGATTCCCATAATCCCTTTTTTTCATAATTTACCCAGTTCAGGATAATGGGGGAGCTGGAGAGTATGCTAGCAGCATGGACTACGAGACTGAACCAACTCTGGATCAAGTGCACCAGTTCATCTCAAAGCCCATTCCACATACCCCACATTTACATGAATTGCCATTCAACCCAACATATGTGACCTGTAAAATGTGGAAGAACACCAGGAGAAAGCATGCAAATGCTGCCAATGCAGTGACAAGGCTGGAACTTGACCACAGCACTCTGGGACTGTGAAGCAGCAGGACTAACCTATGCACTTTCACTTTCTAAACCCTTAGACCAATTCTGGCTCACTGGAGTACAGCCTGGATGTTTTGGGTGTAAGTCAGAAACCACTTATACACTTTGGTGTAGACTTGTGCTTCAGTTTTATGATAGCAGACATGTCGGGTAAGTTTAATTTTACTGCATGATGTTGCGTATTACTCCATCATATAACATAACCTTATTTCTCAAATCACACGTCTACTGTCTTATCTCCTAAAGCTATTTATTAATATGTTCATTTTAGAATATGTGATTAACATTTACTGTATATGTCAAAGTTAGGGTATCCAGAACCATCGCATTGAGAAGAGCCATCACTTTTGTTGTGTAAGATTAGAGACTTCATCCTCAGTCTCACAAGACTCTGCTGTTTGTTTTTTGCCATTGCTGTATGTGTTCATCTGATCACAGGTAAATTTACATCTTGTTTTCCTTTTTCAACTGCTGTACTATCATGTGTGCAAGGGGCTTTCTCTAGTTTAGGCAAATTGTGTATCATTTGTAGCTATGTACATTGTGGTCACCTGAGGCGCTGCAGCTCCCTAAACTCCCAATACACACACTTGGCCACAAGCTCACAAGTGAACCAAAGGGATTTTATTGTGTAAAACTCTTTATAGTCATGCATTTCCCACAGCACACAGCAATTCTCTCTTTCTTTAGCTGTTCGGTCTCCTTCTTCTCTGCTCCTGTTGCAAGCTTAGTACTCCTCCTCCCAACTCTGGCTCCCAGAGATGCAGTAGGCAGCTCATTTTATGTATCAGCTGGAAGCACTTCCAGTGTCCTGAAGCTGGGGCTCAGAAGCACTTCTGTGTGAGGTGGGATCCCGACAAATTAGGACTCGCCAGGCGTCTCAGCAAACCCTGGCGGCACCCACAGAACCAACAGGGCTGAGTCACCAAACTCCATTTCCCAAGATGCCCTGTGTAAATCCCTGACCATGCTATAACACAGGTGGACTGCCATCTAGCATTCCAGAGAAGACAAAGCCCTGTGCAAGCTGTCTCCCACCAGTCCACTCAGACTGTGGGCTTCCCTGCCATCCCTCACAACATTTTTAAATTTACATTTTTATAGTCTGTGAATGAAATTCCTTACCGATATCAGATGCTTAACGTGATGGCCACAGCATGGACAATTTCACCCATAATGCACAGTATTTCCTTTAGTTAGGTCTATCCAGTGTCAGATCACATTCACACTGAATTGGGACCACCATTTCCACAGAGTCTCTTGTTTTGGTATTCATCAAGTGTAATTGGCATGTTCACATCTACCTAAACAAACTGGACTTTTGAAGAAGTCACACCAAAGTTTGAAAAAATGCAAAAGGGGTGGTGACCTTATTCTAATCTCAGGTCACAGGACCCTGGAGTACCAGGAGATAACTCCTTGTAGACACAGGCAGAACATGCCGACTCCAGACAGGCAGTGCTTTGGAAGGTTTTGGCCATAGGACATTGGAACTGTGAGTCAGTAAACCCGAACCAATCCAAATCAACTTTTCCAATGAGGCACCAGAGAATAGAGGGCTGAATATTAAAGAAAAGAAAAGACATGAAGACCAGAGATTCTCATTTAATTTTTAGAATACACTCATTATATATATATATAAGGTATATGCATCTATTGGAGATTTCTCTTCGGCAGGCTCAGCATGAACAGGAAAAATGAAGAAAGGGGAACTCTGAAAGGCAGGGCAGCATAGCCTTCATTGCCTGCCCATTTCCTTTGATATATGAGAGTAATTTCCAGTCCAATATTTCTGCCTGACTCGGTCACTGGCCTACAGCAGAGACTCAGGGAGCATGGCAGGGTTGTGTTTTTGGAGACATTTGGAGTCTGATGCATGCTGTGTCCTCAGCAGGGAAGGCTGCATGCACTGCTGGTGTGTTAATTGCCGAGTCGTCAAGCATTTCTACCTAGAAGCCACTCCAAGTCATCAGTTCTGGGTTTACATTTTGCAAAAATGCAAAGAAAAGAATTGAAAGAATGGTATTTATTTCATTATGCATATGAAACTAGGTTTTCCCTTCTTGGTGCTAATGAGCATGAGTCAATACACCATCCACTTTCTGAACCCCCTTTAAGGGTCTCAGTCATATAAGGGAGACATGGACCACATTTTAGTTCAATCTATGGCTGTTTGGGTATGTACCCAGAGAATGTCCACATGGATATGGGGACAACATACAAACTGGGCAATGAACTTATGTTCATCACCTCTGACCACTATGTCAGCATACTGCCCTGCTGATAAGTTTAAGTAAACTATTAACACTTTTTTGATAGATTCAAGGCAATGTGTTCACTGCTGAATTTTAAACATGAATCACTCATGATTAAGACGTAAGCATATGTGAAATCACCCAAAATGATGGAATATTTACTTCATTACTTCGTGTCTGCTGTAATGGGGGAACTGAGCCAATCACCTCCTGCTTTGCAAGCAGAACTGAGAACTGCTGCGCTAAAGCTTAAAACACCTTAAACAGTTGCATATTCCCTGAGCTGTGCCACTACTTTCCAGAAGGGCAATATAATAAAGACTCATCAATTGCATTATTACATTACATTCATCCATTATTAACCCTAATTGTCCAGTTCAAGGTTGCAGGTGGCTGGAGCCAAACCTAGCATTAAACTCAAAGCAGGAACCCAACCTGGATGAAGTGTCACTCTATCAGTGGTCAGTCTCATATGGAGCTAATCTAGAGTTGCAAATTAACCTAACATGGACATTTTGGAAATGCAGGAGTAAAAGTGGTGTATAGCAGTGTAGGTAAACGACTGCTAAAGTGTGACATATCACATATGTTGTGAGACTTGCCCGGACACCATCAGACAGACACCGCATCTTTATCCAAAACACATGTTTATTAAGCATTCTTTTCACAGTCCCGCACAATACACTGTGCTTCCCAGCACCAATCACCTTCATTCTGGGCCTTTCTCTCACTGTCCATGGGCCGCTTTTCCACTCTCCACGGGAGCTTCGTCCTGCTCCCAAGTCCCGACTCCAGCTCCCTGATTGGAGGGAGGCAGCCCCTTTTATTCTTACCCGGATGAGCTCCAGGTGCTCTGCCTGACGACATTTCCTGGTGTGGCGGAAGTGTCAGGAAAGCACCCGGAAGCACTCTGGGTGTCCCTGGAAGGATCATCCTCCATGAGTGTGGCAGAAGTAAATGTGTCCCGGGCTCCATGAGGCTCGGGCGCCCCCTGGCGGTGGGCACGGGTTCCAATGGGCTTGAGCCTCCCTGCTCCCCTTCTGTAGCCCTCTTCCGACCCAGGGCGGTTGCCCAGAGGACAAATGCACCACCTCTCGGTCCTTCCAGGCGTCCTGGCCGGGTCTGACCCCCAGCATCCTGCGACAATGTTTAAATAGTACCAAAAGTAATTACAACATGAGGACTGAACTGTTAGATGGAGGTCATGGAGAGTAAAAGACCCCTAAAATTTCAATTGAAAGCAGAGGGTGCAGCCCTTGTGCATATTTCATAAAAAAGCAATTTTAGTTTTTTTTTTTTTTGGAGTCTTTAAATTAAGAATAAGGGATTTAGGGTAATTAGGGGAGAATGGGGAAACTCTGGCAAAAAGGCCAGAAAACTTTCAGAGGGTGTTTAAATTCTGGTCATTGTTCTGTAAATAACATCAGGGTTGGGTTTAAATGCCACTGCCTTCCAGACACTCACTGAGCATGGATTTAAGGAGGCAATTTGGACCAAGGCTCAACTGGCATGATGATAGCGCAGCCAGAGTAGGAAAAAGAAAAGTAAGGACAGATTATTTAGAAGGTAAATAGTGAGTTTCAGGGATGATAAGCAAGTGGGCTAGCCACCTCACCTAACATTTAGAGTCATGATCCTATTTAGATAGACAGAGTGGGTCAGGTTGTAGCAGGTCTACATAATAGTAGGTATTTTTTGTGTTTGTGCTGAGTCGTGTTTTGTTCACATTGTTCCGTTTACTATCGTGTGTATGTGTAAGTAAATCTTGTCCCCGGGAAACAAACGGGGAAGGACGATGTGGGGAGACCACGACCCTGAGACTGGAATTTCTTGTTTCCACAACCATTACATTTGGGATATTTGTTATTTAAACTAGAGGAGTGAAGAACAAAAAAGGGCAAGAAGATTGAAAAGAAGGGAGAGACGGAGAGGAGAAAGGGGTCATTTTCACATTCATCTTCCAAATCATCACCTTCAACCACTGAGAAACATTTTCATTTTCCGGAACTGCATTGTGACAGCCAGTGAGAATAAATCCCGGGGTTCGAATTTCATTCAGCCTGCCAAGGACTCAAATGGTGAGATCGTTTTGTGTTTTTGTTGGGAACGAGCAAAATATAATTTCCGACAGTATTCATTTAATTCGGGACTTTAATAACTCTGGACTCATATATCACATCCATTCTAATTGCCGTTTGTTTTGATCTGTGTTTGTGTTTTGTGTTCTGTGTGTATTCATTTATTGTTTAGGGGCAAGGGAGGGCTTTGTATTTTCTTTTATTACTATATATTCGTGTGCTCCGGGTAAATAGGTTATATGTATAATTTTTCACCTGTGTCTTTGGGATAGGGGGAGTTGTGTACAATATATAATACTGAGTATTTGTCTGTCCTTGTATATATATTTTCATTCACTTTCAATATATCTGCAATTGATTTAACATCTCTGATTTGCATTGCCTGTTATTTTGTTGTTTGTGGAAAAGGGACTGTTTGTAAAGAGTAGGGTTTGTTATTATCTGGAGAATCCTCAGGTTAGCCAAGTCAATAGTCTTGGTTGTGCAGTTGCTGGTCTGAGTGAAGGCCGTTACAAGGTAGTGATCTTGATTCTCTTTATTTTGTTTTTACTTGATCTTTTCTCCTTTGACCTACAGTACTTAGCTTTCTGTTCTTTTATTTATGGATTCTTTATGTAAGAGACATTATAGTTTAGCTGCTGTGATGCAACAGTACAAAATAACAGGTCTCAGAACAAATGAAAATCTGACTAGGTCTTTAGTGGTCAGCATCAGAAGCAGACCTCACCCCGGCAGCCAGATTCCAAACTCAAGAGGCAGGCTTTCAGGCCTGTATAGGACCAAAATGGGCCATTGATTTTAAAAATTCAAAACTCAATACAAGCAAGTCTAAATCTGAAATCCAACAGCAACAACCCAGAAAACCACAGAACACCAGACAATTCAACAACCATACTTATTGTTATGCATCTTTCTCCAACAGCAACAATGAACCTCTGAGAGACTCTCTCTCCCCATCCTGAAATACAGTCTTGATCCAGAGCCTCAGAGTAGAATCGCTGCTCCTCTACATTGAGCGGAGCAAGCTGAGGTCTCTTGAGGTTTCTCCTATAGAACACAAGGAACGTATCCTTTAAGCAAATATACTGAGTACATCAATCCATCCATCTATTTTCTTAACCCACTTATCCAGGGCATGGTCACAGGGCACTTGGAGCCTATCCCAGCAAACACAGGGTGCAAAGCAGAAAAAAAAAAACAACAGGAAGAGGCACCAGTCCATCACAGAGCAAACACACACACACACAATAACATGTTGGTGTCAATTCATTTTCTACCTGTACATTGCTGTTAGTTTGACATAAAATAAAGGCTCTATGGCACATTGGACTGATGGGTAGTAATGGGAGGAAGGAAGCCCAAAGACCACCATGGACACAGGGGATACAATTCGAACAGTAGGAGTGTGCTGGAGCTGATGGTAGGACACCTTCAGTGTGCACAAAGTTTTGTACAAGCCAAACTTTGATCTTATTTAAGACCACAAGCACAATTGCAGCATTAAAATTTGGATAACAGTTTAATTATCTCACTGGATTACAGCTTTGGATAAGAGCACTATTCTTTGTTTTATCATGGGTTGTGTTTAGCCATGTTGAATTTCCAAAAGACAGTTATCACCTGCTTTTTTATACCCAGTCAATAGATATGGGTAGTCAGAAATAAATAAGCATAAAAGTATTACAAAAATACATTAAAACCAAAAAAAAAATTAAAAAATGACAAAAATATAACACAAACATAAGCCAGGGGACAAACCCTGACTGAAATCTAACAATAGCACAATATAAATGTTGCTAACTACTGTATATCTCACTTTTTCCCATTACTTACCGCATGACTTATGCCATATATTTTCTCTAAACTCCTCCTCATATTAGGAGACTTTGATTGGCAAGCATTGAGATTGGTAACATGATGGTCTTGGAACCTCATTAAGCTTCGTTCTATTTTTAGATGAGTTTCCTTTTGTGTGGAGCTTGCATGCTTTTGTTGTTTTTCTGTATGTCTTCTCCTTGGACTTTAGTCTCTTTCTACAGACCAAAGGCATGCAAGTAGATGGAGTGACTACACTGAATGGGATGTATGAGGGTGTGTGGATGACTGTGCCCTGTAATGAACTTATAATATGTTGCTTTCATGCCTAGACGTTATAAATGACGTAACATAAATGAAATGATTTAAATTAACACTAACCAAACGCATCTGAAGTTCCATGTCTGCTGATACTCCTAACTATTTTTATGGATCATCTCTTTCTATATATGTACTTTCAAAGGTTCTTTTGTCTCTGTAAAAGTTAACACTGATAATTATGCTGTCTACTTACACATAACAGCAGCTTTATAAAGCTGAAGCACTTTGCCTGAGATTAATTAACGACAGATTGTTTGGAAATGAATGGACCCAAAAAGATTAACAAATAAAAAAAAATTGCTAACAGACCAAACAAATATGAGTTAAATTATCATAATCATCAAACAGTAAATGCAAAAGATCCCTTTTTTATTACTTTCTAACAGAAACCCTTCCTACTTTTTGAAGGGTCTTGTCCTCTATTAAAAACATCAATTTTCCCTAAGAAAACATACATTTTTAAAACTTCTTTTTTCTTGCTATTGAGGTCACGTATAGTGCAACCTAATGACTAGAAGCAATAAAATGCACATAAAGCTGACAATGGATGTGCCTCTCCAAGCTCTCTGGATTTCACATAGTGCTTGAGATATGTAGAGGCGATTAACGGAATTCCTAAAGTTGGATTTATGAAAGTATGTAAGCTAACCTCAGTTAAATCCTGCTGGAGCTGTTCAGCACCCAACTGCTTACTGAAATCACTTTTTGCCCTCTTTTGTTTTCTATTTCTTTTTTGCAGTAATTAATTTTCCTTTCATAACAAAATATGCGTTCTCCAGCTCCCTTTCAAAATCATTGTGTTTCAAAGAACTTTGAATTTTTTTCTGTGAAGTACATTCTTGTCTTTATGACAAGGTGATGCCGTCCAAACTATTATTCCTCCAGTGCAGCATCACAAATATGGATTTGGCAAGCAGACAGAAAATCATGAATGTGCTATTAATTGTTAGACAATCGTGAAAAGGAAGATTAAGGTGATGGAGTCATTTTCGGTGCCTTTGGCAGAGGCAGGGGAGGAATTTGTCTGCTACCTCCCGGATAGCAAGGAAAAGATTAAAACACATACGTTAATTTGCAAGAGGCAAATCCTATGAAAGAGATGAAAACTGATGCCTGCACATGGTCTCACACAGCCTAACAGACGTAAGAAGCAAGGATGAGGCCACTGGGATTGAAGTGAATAATGCAGAGAGATGAAGGAAGGGTGTTACTGTACATGCAAAAAATAAAAGCACAACACCTCCCAGGTATGAAGGACAGAACAGAGGAGAAGCTGAGATGTTTCTAGAACAGACTTAGGATTTCAAATTAAAAATTTTAAGGGGGTGGGCTTACTCTTGACATTTGTTCAATTTGGGTCAGATTCTTAATATGGTGACCTGCCTTCACTGATAGATAGATAGATAGATAGATAGATAGATAGATAGATAGATAGATAGATAGATAGATAGATAGATAGATAGATAGATAGATAGATAGATAGATAGATAGATAGATAGATAGATAGATAGATAGATAGATAGATAGATAGATAGATAGATAGATACTTTACTGTATTTGTAAGCAGGGGGATATGTAGCTTTTCACAGAAGCTCAATAAATAAATATATTATAACAAACAGCAACTCCTTCTCAGATACACACCAGAATAACTAAAAGGAAAGAAAACTAAAAACAAAGAAAAACTTCATACTGGCTAAAGTTTAAATAGCTGTCACAGTCACAGTGAGGCATGATGCAGGCATATTGCTGTTGGTTTAAAGGATCCCCGGTAGTGTTTCTTGACACACTTCTGCTAATTAATAGATAGATTAATAAATATACCTGTATATATACACACACTATGGTCTGAACACACACCAGAAACACCAAAAAGGAAAAAATTTTAAAAGAAAAAAAAAGAAAGTAAACTTCTGATTCAGCAGTTACAGTCCCAGTGAGACATTATGCTGATGTATTGCCATTGGTATAAAGAAGTGAGAAATGTGGCTTTTTACAGAAGCTCCATAGACAGACAGACAGACAGACAGACAGACAGACAGACAGACAGACAGACAGACAGACAGACAGATAGATAGATAGATAGATAGATAGATAGATAGATAGATAGATAGATAGATAGATAGATAGATAGATAGATAGATAGAACAGCTTTTTTTAATTCTCTCTTTTGCTACGACCTACAGGGGGTCCAGAGTGTGTCCTATAACTGTGCCTGCCCTTTTAATTAATTTGTTAATTTGATGGGCCTCTCTTGAAGTGATGTTACCAGCCCAGCATAGTATAGAAAATCACACAGGTCATTACAGAGTTAAAGAATATGTGAAGGATGTCACTACTCACATTAAAGGAGCACAGTCCCCAACGAATAAAGCACCTGTTCTGTCCTTCCTTAGATACTGCAGTTCTTCTGTGTTATGAGACCGGTCCAGTTTGTTTTTAATGTGGACCCCAACATGCACCACCAAATCCTGCTATAGGGTGCTGCAATAGGCTATTACCCCACTGCCTTTAGTTGGTTTAGCAAGGATTTAGAGTGATGAGGCATAGTAAGGCAGGTGGATTTCAGTCATTCAGTTTTGTCTCTGACGTGCTTGCTTATATCACTCACTCTGTCACCAAAGCTGAATAGGCAAAACAGGAGACTTGCTGAAGGCTGAAACTCCTTTACCTACGAAACATGCAAGTTGAGAAACCTTTGTTCATCCATGTATTCATTTTTGATCAGCCAATACTGGCTTACTAAGTCCAAGGCAGTACAAAACCCTGAACAAGGTGCCTGCCTTTCACTTGGCACCTTCTTTCATAAAGTTACCTTGGATTTATATAGAAATGCTAGTCAAATTAAACTTTGTATTATGGAAAAGAAATCATTTAGGCATGGGAGAATGTGCAGGACCCACCAAGGCACTGAATGGGGTGGGGTTTACATACATGTCCCTGAACTGGTAAGCCAGCAGCATGTATAGTCTCTGAGTTAAATTTGTTTAATGAATTTATTTTCTTAACCCACTTATTGTAATATAGAGTAATGGGGGACCAAAACATGCAACAAAATGGTGAGAATCAGTCCAGCATGGTATGCCAAGCCATCACAAGACCCATTTGCTCACAGCCGGCCTTTTTAGACACGCCAATCACCTTAATCTTCGGGGAATCTGCAGAAGAAAACCCACATGAGCCAAGGGGTGGTGTGTGTTCATCACATGGGCAGTGCCCAGGCTGAGGTTTTATCCCAGGAGTTTTGATATGCCAGGTGACAGTGTTAACTTTTGTGTCCTCTGTCTTGGGAATAGAAATCACTAAATTCATTTGTAATCATTTTATTTATCCAACATAAATGATAGATTCCAAAGTTAATTAACACATTTTAGGTAGAAGCCTTTATGTTTTTTCTGTTAACCTGCACCAGAGGCTTTGTTCCATTTTTTTAAAAGACGTAATATCTGGGTACGGTGATTACCTGTGCCAAATATTTCCTTGCTGATGTCTCCTAACATAAACTTTAAAATTCACCTGGGAACTCCCCAGTCTGTGCTGGATGTTTTCTGGAGGCATTACAAGTACAAGCTTGTTTGTTTCGTTCTGCGCGCTTGCTCTTTCTACATAACAGTTATTTTAGACGTCAGTCAGAAAGAGCATGTCAAGTCGGGGCTGAGTGATCATGGGAGACAGATCCTCATATTTATGGGCTCTGTTGATTGATGTTTTAATGGGGGCCAGGAGTAAGCTGGACAGTTTTCAGTTTTTATTTTACGATTTCTGGTGCTTTTTTTATTTTCAATGTTTTGATATTTTTTGACCATGCACTTTCCAAAAGGATAGCATAACATTCTAAAACCAAAAACCCTCTAATCTAACCCTCGTGATCTGATTTAGTGTCATGGGGCATTGTGGTCTAAACCAGCAGCATCTGGTGCAAAGCAACATCCGACTAATAATGGAGCTTTGAAAATGAACAACAACAGAGATACCAAATACCAGTTTGATGAGCTCCAGTTTTCATTTTATTTCAGGTCATGGGATACAATACCAAGGCACCAGTCTGTCCCAATGTCCACATAATTACCTGGGCTCTGGCCGTAGCAGACTGTTTTATGAACTTGACACCCATTCAGCACCGATCAAACCAGTTTAGGATGAAAGAGGAACTTTAAATGATGGAGTCTGTTATTATAATAGGGTTGATTGACAGAAGGTAATGCAGAGCAAAAAAATGTGCAGAGCTCTCTAGCATCCTGTTTATGTGTATTGCATCTGAAGAAATTCTGGCTGACCCAACAAGATGAAGGCATCAAGGCCTTTTGTAAGATAAATATGAGTCACTTGAAATGGTTTGGAAGAATAAATTCTCCTTCCATCCATTTATAAAGGTATTTTTGTCTTTAAGCAAGGTGGTAGATAGTGATGAGTGAAATGATTCAAAGGGAATAGTGTTCACAGTGAAACTGAGTGTTTTGCTTAATAAATTGTGTTTCCTTTCCAACAAAATTTGTGACATTCACACAAAAAGAAAGGTATTTAGTACCTGTCTGAAAGTGTTTTGTGTATTAATTTCACATGTGCCTTCCTGTCAGTGTTTCAATTAAGATTTTTTGTGAAAAAAGAAATCACTATTAGTTTGCATATCCTCAACTAGGATAAAGTGATTACTAAGTAACAGAGGGTTAGCAGTGGCCACTTTCCACGTAGTGAGTTTACATGTGGAAAAGACACAGTAGTGTGCACAAAGGTGTTTTTTCAATGTCCTCGTATTGACAATATTAACTATGCTACATATATCTAAAACGCACCGAACTCCTTATGTTGATATGAACGATAGGCTTAAATAGAATTGATTTTACCGGTGTGGTATGGATTACATCTTTACAAACCTGCAGAAAATAACAAAGGTAAACATGGAAGTGTGCACAAGGCTTTAAGGAGCAATATTCTTTGTTTAATCACCCAACAAGAAAACATTAAAACCCCCAAAAAGCTCTTTAGTGAACAATTATAAACAATGCTGCACATCCTCTCTCTGACCCACTAACACTGAGGACTTTCAGCCAACAAATTATTCACCAGAAGTGTGTCAAGAAACACTAAGGGGGGCTATTTAATATCAACAGCAATACACCTGCATAATGGTGCACTGGGACTATGACTGGAAAGTCAGAAGTTTACTTTCTTTTGTAAATGTCTTCCTTTTTAGTCATTGTGGTGTGTGTTCAGACAATACTGTGTTGGTGTCTATCTATCTATCTATCTATCTATCTATCTATCTATCTATCTATCTATCTATCTATCTATCTATCTATCTATCTATCTATCTATCTATCTATCTATCTATCTATCTATCTATCTATCTATCTATCTATCTAAGGAGTTTCCATAAAAAGACATATTTCTCACTGGGGCCAAATAAACTTTAATCTATCTACCTATCTTCACATTTAACAATTGTTAAATAACCTGCGAAATTAATTTTAGAGTCAGTTTTGCAAAACTATATATGGGTCAGGACTTGCCTGTCTCACACATCACTAGTGGCAGATAATTTTGGCTTTCCTGGGTAACACTGAGTTGGAGACGGAATTAGTCATAGTCACAATGCCACTCAGTTACATGGTATACCCACAATCAGATCTAGACTGAATCAAGCCAGAGAAATTTACAACCATTCATAAATCATAATGGTCAGGTTTAGAATGAGAGAGGAACCTGAAATTCCTAGATTCATAGAAAACCCTACACAAACATTGTGGGAAAATTCAAACTCCCCGGGAGTGATTAAGTAAGAGGTTTAAATCACAGGGGAGATTAGTCCTGGAGGTATCCATGGCCCTGGGTTCACATCCAACAAGTAACAGAACTCTGGAAATGAATGACAGCAGAGATACTAAATAACAAATGTAGAGTCTGCATGTTCTCCCAGTCTTTAGGTAGGTTTTAACCTGGGTACTCCAGTTTCCACACCGAAATGTATGCATTTTATATTTTTTTCTACTCTTAATTGGCTCATTATGAGAGAAAGTAAAACTGAAAATGCACCTGTCCTGTGATGGACTAGTGTTCACCTGGGACTTGGTTCCTGCATGGTGTCAGTGTTAGATTCCTTGTGATTCCGAATTAGAATGATCAGACAAAAGAAACATGTCTGGATAGACATTGAGAGGGACACCCCTTAACCAAGCAAACACAACACAGACTCACCGACATCAGCACTACTGTAAACCAAAGAAATCTGTTTTGCAAAATTTACAAAGATTGTAGGCACTGGCATGAGTGTACCAGTGATGGGCTGACACCCCATCCAGAATTGCTCTTTGCAACTAAATAGCTGAGTTTGAGAGAAAACAAATTGTGATGGGACAAAAAATACCACTTAATAAATTTCTCCCTTTTGCACCTCAGGAAGGAAAAATTATCCACAGCCTTCTGTACTGGCCATCAGTCCTTGCTCTGAAATGCTACTGTGGTTTCAAGCTGTTCTTCCAACTAGTGATGAGCAAAACAGGCAAATTAAAAAAAAAATAGAAACTCTCCCTGGTTTAATGAAAACACTTGAGCTCTTAAATTAGAGTGTCGAAAACTGGAGCGCAGATGGAGAACAACAAAGCTACATGTCTTTCAAATTGCATGGACAGAGAGTGTTAATAAATATAAAAAGGCCCTCTTTAAAGCTCGCTCAGAATACTATTCAATAATAATAGATAGCAATAATAAAAATCCTCAGGTACTGTTAAGAACAGTGGCTAAATTAACAAATGGAAATTCAGATCAACAGTGCAAAATACCAACAAATATTAGCAGTACAGATTTTATGAACTTCTTCAATGAGAAAATTAAAAATATAAGATCCCAGATCTCAGCATCACAGTATAAACCACATACTAGCTTAGCAGACCCTGTCTCACATTGCATTCAGCACTTTAGTATTGTTAATCCTGTAACTGAGCAGGAAGTCTTAACTTTAATTTCTAAAATGAAGCCCACTACTTGTTCCCTATATTCAGTGCCAACAAAACTAGTAAAAAGTGCAATGGATGTTCTTGCAGCGAATATTCTAAACATTATCAATAGTTCATCATTGCATGGCACAGTACCTGATACACTAAAACTGTCAGTCATTAAACCATTATTTAAAAAGTCAGACCTAGACCCACACATACTAAATAATTATAGGCCTATTTCAAATTTACCGTTTCTCTCTAAAATACTAGAAAAAGTAGTCGCCAGTCAGCTTCAGTCACACCTTACGCATTACAATTTATTTGAGAAATTCCAGTCTGGTTTCCGTACTGGTCATAGTACAGAAACGGCACTAACACGGGTTGTAAATGACATTCTGATATCCTCTGATGAAGAAAACGCCACTGTAATTATGTTGTTGGACTTAAGTGCAGCATTTGACACCATCGACCATTCTATTTTACTGCACAGGCTAGAAAATGATGTTGGGCTTACAGTCACCGTGCTCACTTGGTTTAGTTCTTATTTATCAAATCGATTCCAATATGTACAGAAATGTGCTGACAGTACTCCATCATTATACACAGAAGTTCAATATGGTGTCCCGTAGGGCTCAGTACTAGGACCTTTACTGTTTTCACTTTACATGCTTCCACTGGGATCTCTCATTAGGAAACATAATGTTAATTTTCACTCGTATGCAGATGACACCCAGTTATACATTTCATTTAGATCAAATGAAGTTTCTCCGATGTTGTCTTTAATTAGTTGTGTTAGTGAATTAAAGGAGTGGATGAATGAGAACTACTTGTCTTTAAATACAGATAAAACAGAGATGTTAATTGTTGGAGGGAATGACGCTGATCATAACAATATTTTGTCATCATTTAACTCAGTTAGAATCCCCATTAATTTTACTGAATCAGACCGAAATCTAGGAGTTATCTTTGACTCTAGCATGCCATTTAAAGCGCATATTACAAAGTTGTTCAAAATATGTTCCCTCCATCTTAAAAATGTTAGGAAATTAAGGCGCTTTCTAAATAAACAGGATTCTGAGAAATTAATTAATGCATTTATTTCTAGTAGAATTGACTACCGCAATGCGGTGTTCACTGGATGTTCAAACTGTTCTTTATACAGCCTCCAGTTAATACAAAATGCGGCTGCAAGAATTATTACAAGAACAAGAAAATACGAACACATAACTCCAGTTCTTAAATCCTTACACTGGCTCCCGGTTAAGTTTAGGGTAGACTTCAAAATCCTCCTTTTAACATATAAAACATTAAATGGCCAAGGTCTGGCTTACTTGTCTGAACTTATCATGACTTACAAACCAGAGCGCACATTAAGATCTCAAGATGCTGGTCTGCTTATGATTCCAAAGATTAATAAAATAACAGTGGGATGTCAAGCTTTTTAGTTGCAGGGCCCCTAAACTGTGGAATGGTATGCTTGCTACTATAAGAGATGCCCCTTCGGTCTCAGCTTTTAAATCCCGGCTGAAGACTCACTACTTCAGTTTAGCATATCCTGACTAGAGCTGCTGATTAACTGTACATACTGCATCTCTGTTGTTAGTCATTAGCACTAAAACATAAGTAACATACTGTAGATAGTTATAATTGGATACTAACCCTCACCTATTCTGTTTCTCTTCTCGGTACTCAAATGTGGCACTTGGTGCCATGGCCCACCTGCCAAGTTGTTTTGCCTGCCTAAGGTAAAGTCATCTCTGATGGAGAATCGCAGGAATCATGGGAAAGAGTGGTCCTTTCATTGGATTGGCTGGCCCAGTGCTGTTTGGAATGCCCAAATGGGGGAGGCAGCTTGATGGATGAGGTCTCCAGGACTCTAAACAAATCCAAATCTTATTATGTGATATCATCTACTGTTAAATTCTGCTCTGTAGATCTAAAATTTTTATTTCTATACTGTATTGAGGATTTGTTCTGTTCTGTGTATTGTATTGTATTGTATTGTATTGACCCCCTTCTTTTGACACCCACTGCAACCCCAACCTACCTGGAAAGGGGCCTCTCTTTGAACTGCCTTTCCCAAGTTTTCTTCCATTTTTTCCCTACAAGGTATTTTTTGGGGGAGTTTTTCCTTGTCTTCTTAGAGAGTCAAGGCTGGGGGGCTGTCAAGAGGCAGGGCCTGTTAAAGCCCATTGCTGGCACTTCTTGTGTGATTTTGGGCTATACAAAAATAAATTGTATTGTATTGTATTTTGATTTGCATACAGTTTAACAAAATTGCAACTATCTGCAAAACTCACTAAAGACTTTTTTTGGGTTTTAAAGGTATTTTTGGGATGGAAAACATTGAACACTGCAGCAAGAAAATAAATGCATAAAAATGCCTCCAAACAGGAATGAAATGCCTTTCTTACTGTGTGAATGGCATAAATTTCACTGGATGTGTAACAAAAATTATTTTATAATTTTGTTTGGAAAGTGAAACACTGGAAAGTTAGATAAACTCCCATTCAGTTGTTGTCGCTTTGCCCAATGAATATTTTCTCACAAACATTTGACATTGGCATTTAAAATTTCACTGTGTTTATAAATACCACCATGGAGGTAACAGTCCAGAAAAGAGCTTCTACACTAACTAATTTTGCCTGAAGAAGGGGCCTGAGTTGCCTCGAAAGCTTGCATTTTGTAATCTTTTTAGTTAGCCAATAAAAGGTGTCATTTTGCTTGGCTTTTCTCTACATACACTAACTAATGTAAGGTATGAGCAAGGAGGACAGAACAAAGGAGCAAATCTTTATTTAGACTGCACAAATGTGTAAAAACAATAGTGGTGTTTTTAAATTATGAAGGAGATAAGGCAGATAACAGATATTACATTAAAATAAAGTCACAGTGGACATGTAGGTATAACTAGAAGTTGGTTAAGAAATCCATTTCATACAAATCTAAAATACTATTTCTTCACACACAAAACTTTTAATAATATTAGACACATTGTTAAGAAATTTAGATTAGATTAGATTAGATTGGATAAACTGAAAGAAAGGTAAAAAAAACAAGAATGCAGAGTCACAGGACAATCAATCAATTGATATTTATTTATTTATTTATAAAGCACTTTAAAAAAAAACACCAAGGCTGACCAAAGTGCTGTACAGTAAAAATCCAACGTATCAGACAAACAATAACCAAAGGGTAAAAGAAACAGAAACACATAAGAACTGAAGAGATTCATAATAAAAAGTACACAGATAGTCAACATAACATGCTGGGTTAAAGGCCAGGGAGTCAAAGTGTGTCTTTAAATAAGATTTAAAGACAGCAAGTGAAGAAGCTTGGCTAATGTGCAACGGCAAATAGTTCCAGAGTTTTGGAGCTGCAACTGAAAAAGCCTGATCACTTCAGAGTTTGCATCGTGCCTTAGGAACAAGTAAAAGCATCTGGTCTGCTGACCTGAGACAGCGAAATGGTACATAAGGGTGCAGCAGTTCCGACAAATAAAATGGGGCACAACCATTAAAGGATTTAAAAACAAATACAAGGATCTTAAAATGGATTCAAACTGGAAGCCAAAATCGGGGTAACGTGCTCATGCTTTCTTGTGCCAGTTAAAAATCGAGCAGTGGCATTTTGCACCAGCTGTAGGCAAACAATGGATTACTGGCTAATTTCAAAAAGAAGCGCATTGCAGTAATCTAGATGAGATAAACAAACAAACAAGCAAATAAATAAATAAATAAACTCATTGAGTACATATGGTGGATTGATTTGCATGATAGCAGTGGGTATAAAAGATCCCCAGAGGTGCTTCCTACCACACTGCGGTGGAACGAGCCTGTGGCTACAAGTGCTCCAAAAGAGTGCCACTTGGAGGGAATGGAGGGGATTTTTCATGATAGCTTCCAATGTGGGCATCATCCTCTTTTCCAGAATATCTAGAGCAGGTTTTCTTGATAAGTTTGTTCAGGCATTGTGCTTTCCTTGTGCTCGGGTTGTTTCCCAATGAGAACACAGCATAGAGCACCACACTGGTTACTATGGAGTGGTAGAACATTTCCAGCAGCTTGCTGCACACACCAAAAGACCTGAGTCTCCTTATCAAGTACAGCCTGCTCTGGCCCTTTTTGTACATCGTCACTGTGTTGTCAGACCAGTCCAATCAAGGTTGTAGTAGCTCTCCAGAACTTCTACGTCCTCCCTATTAATGGTTACTTGTCTCAGAGGCTTCTTGGCACACCTGAAGTCCACCACCAACTCTTTTGTCTTGCTGATGTTGAGTTGTAAGATGTTTTCTCTGCACCACAAGACAAAGTCCTCCATGACTCTGTACTCTGACTCATCTCCATTATTAAAGCAGCCTATGATGGACGAGTCATCTGAAAAGTTCCGTAGATGGCAAGGGCTGGTATTGTGCTGGAAATCTGTGTGGATTGTGAACTGGTAGAGAGATAGGACAGTTCCCTGAGGTGCTCCTGTATTATTCCACCATAACAGAATTTACCTAACAGAATCAGTTTGTGAACATTTAAAATCTCAATTTAATATTTTATTGGACTCATAAGGAGAATAAGAATTTACTAAATAAATGGCCTCAAAGAAATGGTTTTGGAAAAAAAAATCAAATATTCCTAAATCTAAAAATTTAAATCAGTTATATTTTGTGTGTGTTTTTCAGATTTAGACATACTGTCTTACCATTCCTAATCAATTACATGAAGATAATCCGTACTCATATGGAGGGCAGCGGGGTGATTGATCATTTACCTACAAAAAATCAGAAATACAAATAATATCATCAGTAACAATATGACACTGGTCTCCACCTGATGTCATTAACATCTCATGATGAGCCATGTTTTTGCTGCCAACTCCTAGAATTACGTCCTAGAATTATAATTAGTATAGAAAACAATCAAATAAATAGAAAGATTCAATTCACAGATTGAAGCGTCAGATATCTGTAATTGGTTTGTTCTACAAAAATAAATAAGTTTTAAGGTTCCAATCAAGTCATAAAAAGGAGAACATTCATGAAGCATTGTTATTGATTATTGTATTTTTTGTAATGGGGCAATTCCTGCAGATGCTGATACTTTATAATTAAGATTCCTTTAAACACTAGTGTAAAGCTAAACCTACAACTGGTGCAATGCATGACAAAACAGGAGAAGTAAAGTGGTGCCTAATTTTGGTGAACTTTTAAGAGGTTTTCTCTTGCATTTATTTAAATCATCATTATTACTATGCTTCACAGTGTGAAATTAATTCTTGAGATATTGGCCATTAACTTTCTTAAAACGAGATGTCAAAACAGTGGAAGGAGAAATCTGCACTCCATTCTTCCCACTGGTTAAGCTTCAAATATCTGGAAGGGTTTCCAGCAGCCATACCACATGCACTTCAGAACAGGTCATCCGCCTGAAGCTAAGCATGTTCAGGCAAAGCCAGTACTTGGATTGGAGAGCATCTTGGAAAAGCTTGGGTTGCTGCTGGAAGAGGTGCTGATGAGGCCAGCAAGGGGGGGCACTTACCCTGAGGTCTAAGCATGGATCTCAATGCACCAGTGCAGTGGTAGGGACACTGTGCTTTAAAACTGGTGCAGTCCTTCAGATGAGATGTAAAACCGAGGTCCTGACTCTCTGTGGTTATAAAAGATCCCTGGACATCCTTTGTAAAGGGCAGAGTGTATCCTAATGTGCATGCTAAATTGCCAACCACAGTCTGGTCATTCCAGACCCCAAATCATTCCCTGTCTCTAATTGGCTAGCTCTCTCGAGACTTCGCCGGCTAACATTGAATGTATGGTGAGCATACTGGTGCAAAAATGTCTGCCATCGCATCATCCTGGTGGATGCTATACATTAGTGGTGGCTAAAGTGGCTCCCCACTCACTGAAGTGCTTTGAGTAATGACAAAAGAGCTATATAAATGTAATAAAATATTATTATTATAAACTAACTGTGTAAGCCAGCACAGGGTCCTAGAAACTATTGAAATTGTCAGAAAAAATATTGAAATGTAGAGATGTCAGGTAATTTTAAAGGAACTACTCTGGGCATCTCTCTCCTAGGAGGATTCATGTTGCAGTCATCCTCGCATCGTTCGTGCATTAGCGGTGGAAGGAAAAGTAAAAGGGATACCGTTTTGCTGATGTGCTCACCTTGCTTCTGTATTAGCCGCTAAGCAAGTGACTCTTTCTTCGGAGATTTCGCTTTGCCGACGTGCTGGCCTCGCTTGTGTATCCTCAGAGGTGGAGCCCTTACCCCGACTCCACCTCTCACTTCCGGGCCGGACAGACACACACACTTACAATACAATACAATACAGTTTATTTTTGTATAGCCCAAAATCACACTTCAACATGTAGACGTTTTTATATAAGATAGGAAGAACAAAGTTACAAAGATTGGGCACCAGGTGATAAATATTTGCAATTTGTTGCTCTAAGTGTGTTGGATTTTTTTGTAGAGGGCAAAGGTTGATTTATATTTGGTAAGAGTGAATTATGAAGTGTCTGGAGAGAGAAAATATAGTGTGTGTAGAGACAGGGAGAAAAGCTGAGACAGAGATAATGAGTGGGAGGGAGGGTGCCACAAGTACACTGTGAAAATGAATGTGTAGCATAAAGGACAAAAGGGTCTAATCAGAGAAGGGCAGAAACATTTCATTAGTGTATTTAAATGAAAATGTGTTATTTCAGCTTAACATCTGCCTCTGACCCACCTCACGTCACATGGGACATGGTTCCACATTACAAGGTGCATAGTTTAATTAAATGAGCTAATCACCAGTGTCATCTGCATAATTTTTACATTATAAGGGGACTTTGGTTCAATGAAGGTCAATATTTGAATGTCATTTGTTTTTATAATGTTGACATTAGATATGAAGGCAAAGCAACAATATGGGAGATGAGTGTCATTTATAGTACTGTTGCAAACAATGGATATTATTCAATGACAAAACCAAATGCAATCTTGTCGGTTTGGCAGTTCAGGGTGCTTTACTGGAATGGGGCATCTGGTTCACTGGAGCATTGTAAGAGCACAATGGTAATATGGGAACAAGAGGGTTTTTTTTGAATGTCTGCTTTCTCCCATTGTATTTTTGTCTGTGTTTTTATTAAGGGTCATAGAAGTGTGGGTTAGGTTTGCTTTATATTTAAAGGTGGAAAACTGCTGCATTCACACTGAGCTAAAGGTAAGCAGAGAAGTGTTGCATGACAAAGTGACTGAGAACAACAAATGGACTAAATAAATCTATGCCTAGGCCAAAGTTATCATACTCAATAATATAAACTACAGATTACTGGAGATGACAGAGTTTACCTGCTCATCAAAGTTCAGGGAGTCTTTACCTAATATTATGTGCATACGTTGTGAAGGTCAGCAGGGCACAGAGGTTTGTTTTTGTGCCATCCAGAAGCTGGTTGGGACCACTGCCCAGATGGGAAGATACTGTGCTCTCCAGGGCTTTGTTGGGACTACTGCTTGAGACAGACACAAAGCAGCCATCTGGGTACTTGAGATCCCATCTCAGATGGATTTGTAAAAGTGACTTAAAGAAGACTAGTGGGTGCATAATAATACACCGGCCATGCAGAAATAACAGGAAGCTAATCTTCGGTTGTAACCACATATAGGTGCACCTGGCCCTTTGAGTAAACATTTTGTAGGCTTGCCAAAAGGTCAGTGATGACCTTGAACCAGTTGGTTATGACCTCCAGAAGTAGTTAAGGACTACACTTTAAAAGCAGCCTCCTTCCTCAGCAAGATGTACTTGGAATTGGGAATAAAATGGAGGCAAGGGCGCACCTGGTGAGGAAATAGAGAAAGAGGACAGAAACGTGCCAATATCATTGGTTAGACAGGAGAGAGGAGGAGAAAGGTAGGTCTGGCACCTCCAACATTGTTACAGACTGTGAAGTCAGATTCATCTGCTGTGACTTAAATGACTATTCAAACTGCACAAAAACATTTCCATCCACATTACTAACCGAGAATGATAAACCGGATGGACGCAGGGACATCCGGCAATGGGCCGTGGACGCAAAAGACGTACTGCGCAGGCGCCCCACAAAATACCCCACCCCCCCCCCCCCCCCACCCCCCGAAAGCAACGGGAACCGGATGGAATGCAACCTAAAATAAGAAATGAGGCACCGCACACAGAAAAAAGGAGTCAGACCACAGAAAAAAGGAGTCAGATGCCGGCGCTGTGCACGAAACCCATTGCACATGAAACGGGACACACACAAAGAGGAGGATTCAACAAGCCCCTACCACACAAAAAAAAAGAAGCCGCGAGCACCACACAAAACCCATTGGACACAAAACGGGACAGACTACGGACATAGCACACGAAACGTGCACAAAAACGACGATTCAGACTCACGACCACACTAACATAAATAACAAATGACACACAAAGACCCATTTCTAAATGAACCATCCCTATTAAACATACGTCATCTCAACACGTTCACACTATGCAGCATAGGTGGATCTCATTACAATGTGGCACTATTAACCGTTCAACCGCAGAAAAGGCTCCATATTAACAGTGAGTGTGATCCTCCTTATTACTTATCCATATATCTAATGCTGAAGAACAAACAAGTCATGAATTCACGATCACGGGTACAACATGAACGTAGACGCATGCAGCACGCGTCTCACAGTGCTGCATCGATACAGGCACGGGTTCAAAACGAAACACCTCCCATCTCAGACATACAGAAACGACAGCGAAGGGACAAAATAAATAAACGCAGATGTCTACACCGCGCGTCTGGAATGCCGGAAAACAAGCAGGCAAGGCTCCAAAAAGAGAAAGCTCAACTGACCTACATACAAAAACGGGCAAGGCTCAATACAAACAATGCACTCCGTAAACTACAACGGGCTTCTCACACAGCACAGGCAAATCGATTACAGCTCCAAAACAACACATCCCAAATACTGGACATACAACGACGCGCCTCTCAAACGGCACAAGCAAAACATACAGGTCACGGACATCAACGACAGACACCTGCTAAACGCTTACGCCAGTTAGCTGACAACGCGTTCAATAATGAGTCCACTATTCAGGAAAATTCATTCGGATTAATGAATGTCATTTGCCATCATTGTCATTCACTTAACTTCCCTGAAGAAACAACTGGCAATACAAGTAATACATTTACACGTTGTTGTCAAAAGGATCAAATTAGACTGCCTCCTTTACATTCATATCCTGAATATCTACAGAAGCTTCTAACTAACGATGTACCTGAAAGTAAAAACTTTATGAACTGCATTAGCTCCTACAAATCGGTTTCCACTATGAACATGAACAGTAGCACTGCACGTGACATCCGTCTTGCAAAACTGTTAATTATTGATGAATGTACAATGGCATCCAGTCACTTACTCAACATTGCTTTCAAAAGATACAGTTAGTACAAAACATGCGATGTCCAGATCCAGATCATAACAATTGGTTATTACAACTGGGAGATGGTACACTCACCAATACAGATAGACTTCACCCAGATATTATTACAATTCCTCAAGCCTTTATCTGTGACGACTTAGTTACAGAGATATTTGGAACAGCAATCTCATTAGACCAAATGCCCCTTTTAACACAACGCACTATATTATGTCCAAAAAATATTAATGTGTAAAACATAAATACCCAAGTCATTGCATTACTTCCTGGAGAGACACAACTCTTTCTAAGCTCTGACAAAGTTGACTCTGATCACGACAATGACCATCTTCATTGACCTTACAAGTTCTGACCTGGAATTACCTTTTACACTTAAACGGCGTTTACAAAGAAATTTTCCAATAAACCTTTACACAGTGCCACACACTTTATTGTTTGCTTTCTATATGCATCATCTACACCTTCACACTATTCTACATCTCATTCATACATCACGCTCTTTGTCATTTCCCAACACCAGGGGTTGGCGAGCGAAGCGAGCAGGGGGCGGAGCCCCCTAGTACATGGAAGAAGAGAAGGGAACCATATACACTGTAATAAGTGGGGCACCCAATAATGGTCCTAGTCATGGTCAGACAGAAGTGAAGTCTCCAACTGGATTTGAGTTGATGGCCACTATTGCAGGAGCCCAAGAAATGGTGAACAGAAGCATAATCCCCATAGGCTATGGATGTGGAAATCAGCATAGATTCTGGAAGGGCCAATGTCATTACATTTCACTTAAGTTTAAAAATAGGAAAAGATTTTGGAACACTACAAGGGATGTCAGAGGAGGATGTCATTATTGTCATGTGTACAGAATCCTTTGAAATTCTTACTTACTGTACATGTGCTAATCAACATGCATGCAGCACATCACCACCAGTGGAGTAGCTAGAATTTTTGTCGTCGCAGGTGGTCTTTGCGTTTGACACCCAAACTCCCCCCTCCACCCGCCTTACATATCATACAAAAAATGTAAAAAAATAAAATTTTAACTGCATTTTTAATCATTAATTACGATTGAGGTATTTCAGTAATGCCCCTTCATTCTTTTTTAATACTTCTTCCGTCACTTTTTAATTTTTTCTAAAAGCAGCACCTCTCTCTTTTGTTCACTTCACCTTAAGATTGAGAGAATAATAAAATATTAATAAAGAGATTGAAGGGTTTGTCCCCTTTCATTGGAATAAGTTGACAAAGAGAGTCTTTGATCAGAGTAAGTCAGTGGAGAGAGTCTTCAGTCTGAGTAAGTTGGTGAAATGGTCAAGATTTGTAAGATATGACTTTGCAACATATGTATTTGTCACAGTTTTTTTTAATCATTAAAAATTGTGTAATTTTGACATAGATAACACACATTCGCTTGCCAAAGTCCATCCATCCATCCATTATCCTAACACAGGGTCACGCGTGGGTCTGCTGGAGCCAATCCCAGCCAACACAGGGTGCAAGGCAGGAACAAAGACGGGCAGGGCGCCAGCCCACCACAGGACACACACAGCACACACTAGGGACAATTTAGGATCGCTAATGCACCTAACCTGCATGTCTTTGGATTGTGGGAGGAAACCGGAGCAAACCCACACAGACACGGGGAGAAGTGAACCCAGTTCTCCTTACTGAAAAGCAGCAGTGATATCACTGCACCACCGTGCCACCTCTTGCCAAAGTCCTATCAAATAAAATTGTCACAAAAAATTTTAACAGTCTAGTACTATAGTTTATTATAAAGTGCCACCCAGGGCAAACTGCCTCGACCCCCCCTTTCTCCCCCACGAGTGGACACCATGATTAATAAGTATAACAACCTTATGTCAAAATTTCTTTATTTCTTACCTGAAAAATCTCAGAACACGGTTTACAACACTGTTTACCATTAGGGCTCATTAGCACTCTGTTCATTGCTATTTTTGCACTTTTTATTTATTATGGTTAGTTTTTAATTTTTGTGTTTTTGACCTATCAACTTCAAATTATTTCAGTAATCCAAGATGGCTATCGTATTGTGAGATCATAGGATATTGCCACATAGAGAACAAACATGATATGTTGGCAAATCATTGTCATGAGTTCTAGACTATAATTTGAATGGTCTATTTAGATCAGCATCTCTTTGGTTCTGTGTGTTACACACTCTGTCTCTTGAATTAATATGTTCCTTTTTTTTAAATAATCTTATCCATCTCTGACTGTTTTTTTTTTAATTTGTTTTGTTTGACTCATTAGATTTGTTTTTGCTTTTCTGTTTTATTGTTTGTTGAATTGAGGCTGTTCGCCTTTTCATTATTTTCAGGATTGTTTTGTACTTTTAAAAAGATCTAGTGTACTTTAAGCAATCCATCACCTTTGTCCACACAAAATCAGAATCTTTTAGATTCAAGCGATAAATCCTCAGTACTTTACACCTTTTTAACTACTTGTTTATGGCTAGAGCTTAACAGAGCTTGACTAAGCTGCTTTTCTTTGTTTTTTAACATTTCTTCTGCATAAGGTAATAGTAATAAGGACAGGTCAGTGTCAGGTCAGAAAAAACAAGTCACAAGTCACAGTTATTAATATTTTAATATTGCTAAAACAAAAATGTTCCTTTTAACCAGTTTTTGGGTCACATTTTTTCTATGTTTTGTGTTTGAAATCAGTAAAAGCACCCTAAATTTCATCTGTTTAAGATGAAACTTTGTAGTCATTTCTATATTTCTCAATATTTAATGAATAGTACAAAAAGTTAAACATCTCATAATTTTTACAGTGCTAAAAACATTTACCATGCATTTCGGGTCAATTTTGACCCACAATTGACTAAAACGAATTATCTACTACATTTAGAGTATTTTATTTGTTCACATCTCATTAAACATTACAAATACTATCTTTTCATCTTATAGATGTTAAGACTTTTTAAGTGCACTGACTTTACAAAAAGCAAAAAAAAAAAGTTTCCAAATGTCACATAACCCTTTAGGTTATTTTGCCCACCATATTTCCATATTTCTTGAGATACTGTTAAAGCTAACTTTTCCCTTATGACAAGTAAAGATCTATCTATCTATCTATCTGTCTATCTATCTAAAAGAAGTGTTATCATCACTAAATGAAAACCTTGTGTGAATGGAAAACCAGACATAAATATGTAAAAGTTGCTTTCTGTAGTTTGTAAATTTAGAGGGCAATGGATAGCTGCTTATCTATTACCTTTCATATAATTCTATATATCTATTATATAGTGCCTTTCATATCTATCTATCTATCTATCTATCTATCTATCTATCTATCTATCTATCTATCTATCTATCTATCTATCTATCTATCTATCTATCTATCTATCTATCTATCTATCTATCTATCTAAAGCACAGAACAAATGTGCTGACATAGCCAGTTTCAAATGCAAATGTGTTATGTTGTGCAGATGTACTTTTAGGTCATATCATGTACAGTACTAGCTACTTTGAAATATTTGTCAGCAAAGAGTGTGGTGTGGTATCTGGCAGGTATTTTTTATATTTCCTACCACATATCATCCTAAACAGGGCGGAGTGGTGGCTCTGAGGCTAAGGATCTACGCTGGTGTTCCGAAGGTTGCCGGTTCGAATCCCCATCACTGCCAAAAGGCCACTGCTCTGCTGGGCCCTTGAGCAAGACCCTTAACCTGTAATTGCTCCAGGGGCACTGTACAATGGCTGACCCTGCGCTCTGACCCCAAGGGGTATGCGAAAACTACCAAATTCCTAATTCAAGAAATTGTATAAGGCGAAATAAAGAACAAAAAAAAAAAAAGCCAGGCTTAGGTATAATGGGAGTTCTGACCCAACAATGTATATTTTTTGAATTCTCCATCACTTACATAAGCTACTGTCACATATATACACCTCAGTATACACCCACCTGTTGGCATTAAGTGACTTAAGCATACTTGTTTCTCTGTTTTCACTCTCCTTGGCCTTTGGGGGTCTCCAGTAATTGGCTGTACTCTGGTGGGAGGTGGGGGGTTGGGCTCATTTCCCACTCAGCCTCATACAGAGCAGATTGAGGCAGTTAGAGTTTTCAGTTTGCTTCCTAGTAGCCTCTCAGCAGGGGTGATTCTCAGCCTATTAGAGAGACCCCTCCTGCTAGAGCCCTGCATTTCTATATGACACAGCCGAGTGAACATACAAGGCAGAACAAAACGATGACAATTGGTGACAAATGGACTGCATGGCATCCCGTGTCACTGTGGCCCCAGGAGACCATGGCTGACAGAGACCAAGGGAACCAGTGACCGTCAATAGCCCAGCAGGGCGTGTGGCACAGGTGGTCAAAAATCGATACAAATCTGTGCTCTGATTTAACCTGACAGTGTAGATGCAAAGAAAAGTGTGGGAATTCGCATAGCGGCACTAAATTGAATGATAGATGAGCTGAGCAGCAGCTCTCCAATAGGGGGACAGATGACATTATTCAGGCCTGCTGTCAGTAGCTGTGTTTTTCATGGATAACTACGGATGTTTTAATACTTGATGGCCAACATTGCATCCATCAGGTTATGGAAACTAATTAATAGCATTTACTGTGCAGAATTGCTGTGAGTTACAAAATCGTAAAATAATAGAATATTACAACTGTAATAAGTCTGTTAATTTTCTTTCTGTAATAAGTATTCAATGCACATTTGTATGTGGTTTATTTAATGAAAATTCAGAATACAGCAAGTATTTTAATTATTTTCACTCTGGCCCTGTAATCCATTATCAATTTTTTGGTTTGTTTTTACAGACAAAGGATCTTCTGTATTATTAAATGTATGCTGTTTGTTTTTGAACTAGTAGCAAATTTAACACCTTTGAAATTTGTTGAGTGTCTTAAAATTTAATTACCTTTATATTTTTTACCCACATTCTTTCTGTACGTATAAATGACTAAAAATCTTACTGTGTTATCACAATGTTACACTTGTCAGTGGAGTGTTGTCCAGATGTCCACACCAACCCAGTATAATGTAATAAGTGTGTTTACTGAAAAAAACAAAACAAACCAAAATGAACTTGACCCACCTTCAGGACTGGAGCTAGGGGGTAATAGAATGGCTGCAAGTGCACCAAGTTCCTGATCTAAAAGCCCCCACCTGCAGCAAGTTTTGTTTAATTCCTGAGAAAGAGCGAATGAAAAAGAGAGGGGGCACCTGTTTTGTCTAACAGCCATATTAGTTTGGTAACTTTTAAGAAAAAACGCAGTGATCTACTGAAGATGCTGGAGTGTGAATAATTTTTTAGTTGGTCATTTTAGGTGTGTTCTGTTTAAGCTAGGTGATTGCTTTTGGTTAATGCATGATTGTGTGACCTAACAACCTTACATTGTCATCACAGTATGATTATTAGTTTGCAGTTTGTGAAGACAATACAACAGTGTAAGTAAGGTAGTGAGAAACATAAAGAGCAGAAAAGACAATTTGAAAACATAGAAAACAGTATAAAGTTCCTGGCTTACAATTCCCCATATACTGTAGCAGTAGCACATGCCTTTGAGTGCCAAAATTAGTCAGCAAACAATGATAGCCAGGGTGGCACCCATTTAGTCAGTACATCCACCAGACAGGCGACAACACTGCAAAGGCAACTGGGGTCAAAGTTGGGAAAGTTGTAGCAGGAGGTAGTAGAAATAATTCTAATATGACAGATTGTTTGACCCTGCTCTTTGGCCAGACTTCGTAGCTAGTATCATTAGAAATGGGAATAGTAAAATATATAAACCCTTGCAAATGTAAGATGTTACATTCCCAAAAACAAATGGACATTGTTTCATGTCAACTAGTTATTTTTTTCAAGGTGGGCTTTCACACTGTTCCTAGACCATGGCTAGTCTATCCGTGCTATAAACACACTCTTTTTATTTATTTATATTTTTGCAAGCTATTTGGGGTGGAAAAGAGTGTTGTTTCTCATTTTTTTTCTAAAAGAGTGATTGATTCAAGTTGTAAGGTAAGCACTTTTTTTTAATAACTAGCAGCCTAATAAGCATCAAGTTCATTATATTATCACATATACATTTTCTTTTTTTGTTTACTAGCATGCTAGCAGGTGAAGTACCCAGTGTAAACCATGTATGGGTTGCACTGGCACTGTCCACCTTGCACAAGTTTGGCCACTGATTGACAAGTGTATGTCTTTTCCAATATCCCACCATTGAGAGTACCACCAAAGTCTCCTCATTTTGTCATTCTCTCATCACTTTTTGCCTCTACTCACCTCCCAGCACCAGTACGGGACGGACCCAGCTACCCACCCAGCTTACGTATTTAACTGAGGGGGACGATATTGAATCATATTTTTTGGTTTTTGAGCGTACCGCTAAGCGGAACTCATGACCGAGGTTGGAGTGGGTGTACCTACTGGCCACCTACCTGAAGGGGATAGTGCAGAGGGCCTACTATGATTTAACTGAGGAGCAGGCCACCGATTATGATGTTCTAAAAATGGAAGTGTTCAAACGCTATGACATCTCTCCGGAACAGCAGGCGAGAGAATGGAGGGAGTGGAAATTCGACCCCAAACGGCCTCTCCGCACGCAGGTGTTTGAGGAGTGGAGTAAAGTGTGTCATTGGCTATGGCCCGACATTAACAACTTCCATAAGATGGCCAAGCTGTTAGCGTGCGAGACCTTTGTGCATGCCCTCCCTGAACATATCTGGAAGCAAAATTTTGATAATATGGACACTCTGATAAAGATCGTGGAACGTCACTAGGCGGCTTGTAAATCAGAGCAATCAGAACTGTCCTCTCGCCGAACCCAACGGGCACATGGGGCAGCCCCTGAGCCCTCTCGACGAGCTCCCGATCCTGCCATCCGTCAAAGGGACAAACATTTTGGCCTTCCCCGCTGTTTCAAGTGTGGGGAGGTTAGGCATCTGTCACCAGCCTGCACCACTGAGCCTATGGACTGTTCGTTAGTGAAGGGAGAAAGGTACTGTGCTGTTGTGATTAACCCTTTATCTCTTCCTTACACAGGTGCAGTTCTTATAAATGGTGTGAAGGTAAGGGTAATGTCTGATTCCGGGAGTAACATTTCCATTGTTGCTTCCCGATTTGTTTTACCACAACAATTACTTAAAATAAAAACTAGCCTCAGGTGTATTCATTTGGACATCCAGTATTATAAGACTGCCACCTGCGTGTTAACGGTAGATCACATTATTAAAAAATTAACCATGGCAGTATTACCGGATCCCCCATTTCCAGTCATAATTGGAAGTGAATGGAAGAAAATTAACAGCGGTACAAACACAACTGCTACTGAGAAAAATTTGGGCTTATTAATGGAGAGTTCTTCTACTCCAACTGCCTCCACGCCATGTACAATGGCCACTAGGACCCATACGGGTACACAGTACGAGGGAGTTGATGTCCCATCATCCTCTGCGGGAGCTAGCCCGGTTAACATAGAGGACGTGGTGGCAGAAACTCATTGAGGTCACCCAAGATCCTATTCAGAATTTATCTTCCCAATTCTTAATTATCCCATCCTCCTTTAAAAGGGAACAATGGAATGATTATTCCTTAAAATTTGCAAGGAATGCAATAGTGTCAACTGAGGGACATACGTCCGTAGATCCCATGCCATGAATGCCTTTCTTTGTAATAAAAAATGAACTCTTATATCGAGTGGCAGAACATGGGGGTGAAGTGAGGACATTGCTCCTAGTACCACGTACTTATCAGCGACAAGTATGTGAACTAACGCATGCCCACCTTCTGTGAGCCCATCTGGGCTCCAAAAAAACACTAGAGAGAATTAAACTCCAATTTTATTGGCCAGGGATAAATGAGGCGGTCCAACAATTTTGCACATCTTGTCCTGAATGCCAACTTCGTCAGATTCCTAGGAGGGACCGTGCTCCTCTTGTCCCTCTTCCCCTTTTTGATATTCCTTTTGAATGAGTCGGCATCGACCTCGTAGGACCTTTACCATCCTTGTTAAGAGGTCATAAATATATATTAGTTCTAGTAGATTATGCCACTTGATTCCCAGAAGCTGTTCCGTTGCACTCAGCTACTTCTAAAAATATTGCACGGGAATTAGTAGGGATATTCGCTTGTGTAGGGATCCCCAAAGAGGTTCTTATGCATCAAGGGACTCCCTTCACTTCGGAGACGTTCAGGGAGGTGGCTAAATTACTCAAGATAAAACATCTGAAAACATCGGTCTATCATCCGCAAACAGACAGATTGGTAGAAGGATTTAATCAAATTTTAAAACAGATGTTACGAAAAGTAATTAATGAGGATGGGAGAAACTGGGATCAGTTCCTTCCCCTCGTATTGTTTGCCTATCGGGAAGTCCCACAGGTCTCTATAGGTTTTTCTCCTTTTGAATTACTGTATGGAAGACAACCCCATGGGCTATTGGATATGTTAAAAGAAGGATGGGAAGAAGAGGTCCTTCCTACCTCAAATATACTAGAATATATTGCTCAATTACGCGATAGATTGAAAAAAATTAGACCAGTACTAAAAGAAAATTTGGAAAAAGCTCAAGCAGCGCAGTCTCGTTATTATAATAGAAACACCACCATTCGGGAATTTGTCCCGGGTGATCGTGTAATGGTGCTCGTTCCTAGTTCCCATTCCAAATTATTGGCACATTGGCAAGACCCTTATGAAATTAAGGAGAGAAAAGGACTCGTAGATTACTTGGTAAAACAACTAAATCGATGGCCGAGTGAGCGAGTGTATCATATAAATTTGATGAAGCCATGGAAGGAAAGGGAAATTGATCCCTCCTCTGGTCAGCCTCGCTCCCTTTTCATATCAAAGTCACGCCTTAATTTTGGACATGATTTAACACTGGGACAAAAACAGGACCTAGAGGTGGCTATCCTGTCAGAACTGGAAGTAGTGAACGAGTTATCTGGACGGACTGCTCTGATTGAACATGACATTATCATTGACCCGGGGGTAATTGTCAGAGAAAGACCCTATAGGATCCAGGAGGCAAAGAAGACAGAAGTTGACTTGGAAATTAGACGAATGCTGGAATTAAGGGTTATTAAAGAAAGTTAAAGCCCCTGGTCTAGTCCAATTGTTTTAGTTCCTAAACCTGATGGGTCATGGAGGTTTTGCAGTGACTTCCGATGACTTAATCAGGTCTCTAAATTTGACGCGTATCCGATGCTGCGAGTGGATGATCTACTCGATTGGCTAGGTAACGCTCAATTCCTAACTACGCTCGATATGACGAAAGGGTATTGGCAAATTCCTTTAACGGCCTCAGCTAAAGAAAAGATCGTTTTAAGCACTTCAAGTGGACATTGGCAGTACAGTGGAACCTCGGTTCACGAATGTCTCGGTACAAATCGGTTTACGACCAAAAAGTTCGCCAAACTTTTGCCTCAGTTCACGACCACACACTCGGTATACGAACAAGCCAGTTTCCCTTTCGGTTTGTACATGTTCAGTTTCTCCCTGTGCATTTCCTGTGCAGCGAGCAAGAGAGAGAGAGCGAGAGAGCGCGACACACAGACACACACACACAGGCAGCGCGAGAGACAGACACACACACACAGGCAGCGCGAGAGAGAGAGAGACGTGCACACACACAGGCAGCGCAAGAGAGAGAGACACGCACACACACAGGCAGCGCGAGAGAGAGACAGACACACACACACACAGGCAGCACGAGAGAGAGGGGGCTAGATGCATAAGGTAGGAAGGCAGTTAAAGAATGCACTGGGCTTGATTTTGTTTTCACTTCTGTTTACAGCGATCAGTTCGTAGTGTGCACTGTTGCAATGTTACTTTTCTTGGTGGTTTATTAAATTACGGATTTTTTCAGATGTTCATTTTTTTTCCCTGTGCTTAAAACTCATTAAAAAAAAAGTGTTTTTAGCCAGCGGTTGGTAGCGCTATAACGCGATCTATTGCAGTGTTAGTTTTCTCTGTTGTTCAAGGTTTTCTCAGTGTTATTCAATGTTTTTACATTTAGTTTACTATTACGCTGTGCATTCTATGGTTTAATTAACTATATTTGTGCTTAAAAACTTAAAAAATATATACATTTACATACAGTTCGTATGGTCTGGAACGGGTTAATTGTATTTACATACAATCCTATGGGAGAAATTGCTTCAGTTCACGACCAAATCGGTTTACGACCAGAGTTTTGGAATGAATTATGGTCGTGAACCAAGGTTCCACTGTACACTGTTCTCCCTTTTGGCTTGCACGGGGCACTAGAGACCTTCCACCATCTGGTAGATACACTGTTGCGACCCCACAATTCATTTAATGCCGCCTATCTATATGATGCTGTCATCTATTCCGGCACATGGGAGGAACATGTGCTGCAGGTTAAAACAGTGCTCTCCACACTAGCACGAGCCGGACTTGGTATTAATCCCAAGAAATGTTTCTTTGGGTTAAAAGAAGCTAAATATTTGGGCTATCTGGTGGGTGGGGGCACTGTTAAACTGCAATGCTCCAAAATTGATGCCATCATAAATTGGCCCCGTCCAGTGACTAAGAGGCAGGTACAAGCATTTCTGGGTTTAGCGGGCTACTATCGCAGTTTCGTACCTCATTTCTCAGAGATTGCTTCGCCCTTATCTAATCTAACAAAGAAAAGAGCACCCTTAAAAGTGGTATAGGATAATCATGCTGATACTGCATTCAGTGACTTGAAGTTGGCCCTTACGTCAGCACCTATTGTGAAATCTCCTGATTTTTCTTTTCCTTTCATATTCCAGATCGATGCATCGGACACAGGATTAGGTGCCAATTTGAGCCAATGCATCAATGGTGCTGAACACCCCATTATGTACCTCAGACGGAAAAAACTGCTGGACCGGAAGACCAGGTATGCCGCGGTGGAGTGAGAAGCCTTGGTGATCAACTAGGCTGTCACGCAGTTAAGGTGCTACCTATTGGGGCGGGAGTTTACTCTGGTGATGGTTCATGCTGCCATACAGTGGATGTCCGTTCACCGAGAGTCTAATCCCCGCGTCACTAGGTACTTTTTAGACCTTCAACCTTATCATTTTAGTGTTGTTTATCATAAAGGTTCCTTGCAGGCCAACGCAGATGCTCTCTCCTGTGTTCACAACCTCTTGGTGCAGGTCGCCCGACCCGACGGATCTGGGCTGGGGTGGGGGGGGTCATGTCACACACAAGTGTTTAGGAGGTAGTCAAAAGGCCTAAAGGTGAGTGAAACATCGCGAGACAAGGGGTTGTCACATGATACTTACCCAGATCTCTCAATCTCTCAGCAGGAAAACCGAGGAGAAATAAAACAACATACTTCCGGGTTCCAAAATGGTCACCGAGACGTCACTTCCGGCACCAGACATGACGTTACTCCTGACCCCTACTGATGACATCACTTCCGGGTTTCTGTTAAGATGACATCGCTTCCGTCTCTCCATTTCGACGTCATATCCTGTCAACCATTTCCTGTCTTAATTTTCATTTACTGTATAAAAATGCCATTTTGTTCACTGTAATTCATTAACTGCTTAAAAATACGTTGCTTTTGATCAAACAATGTTTCTTTTTTGCTTTTCTTTTGTCTGGTGGACAATATACGGGGATGGTCCCCAAAACTTTTGGTGAAGCTTCTTTTTATTTACAAAGAAGATATATATATATAAAACAGTTAATTGTTGATTAAATATTTATCTGAAAGAAATAATGCAATATATTATAGATATGCCATTCACTTCCCGTTATGGTGTTTACCCTCCTTTCAGCCAGCCCCTCAACCTATTCTGAGTGAAAGGTCAGCAATTGCATATAATTAGCCAGAGAAATGGAACAAGGTCCTGTGTTCAAAGAATACTTTTTAACTGCAACAGAGCTGTCAACTAGTTTAAGCTCATAAAACAGACAAGCGTAGAAGTCTTTTTTCAGACATACTGTACTTTTATTTTTTTGTTTCATCCATTCACAGATATTCATTCAGTCAAGGACAAAATTGTGCCAGCTACCTGTGGGTAACAAATGGCTGAAGGATAATTAATCTCTCATTCTCTCCATCACATTATATTCATCATTTTCTTCCTACATCTTTCTACTGAGGGTTGAGGTAGTAACAACTTTCTCCAAATCTTCCAAAATGTTCATAGCTTTTTTTAATTTTCTGCAACAACTGTTGTCTTTTAAGGATTCTGAATTATTCAGTGTATACAAATGTTAAATGATTAAGAGCTTTGAGGATGGAAAAACACTTTATAACACAATTATTATTATTATTTTTATTATTAGTAATAGTAGTAGTAGTAGTAGTAGTAGTAGTAGTATAGTTTGGTACATTTCACCTCTGTTGCACTCCTGCTCAGTCACATATCTTAGTGCCAGCCCACTTTCCCCTTCGTGTGAAATGCTTACAGCCAGCATTACTAAAGGGTTAAGCGGGGCAGCTGGCCGCCAAATGCCTGTGAAAGTATGTAGTGAAACGTGCTGGCAGAATCAGCTGTCATTCTGAACAATGGAGGGAAGCCAGTCAAGCACACACATAGATTCAAACACGTGCACGCACGCACACTCTGGGCCCAGCACTTAGTCGACCACAGGCACAACAATACAACCCCCCTCCCAATCCCCCCACAATCTCCTGCCCCATTAGGACCTAGCTAAAGAATTAAGCTGCTATGATGCATGCAGGCTGAACTGGTGGAGGTTTTGTAGCGCTCTGATGATCACATCAACAGTCACAGTTTCCCCTAGAGAGCCTGATTAAATTGTGTTATATAATTACTTGCATGGTGCATGTCAAAATGCTGAAAGAAAGAAAGAAAGAAAGAAAGAAAGAAAGAAAGAAAGAAAGAAAGAAAGAAAGAAAGAAAGAAAGAAAGAAAGAAATTGTTATATTAATCAGTATTGCTGGACAGTTTTACAATCCTTTGAAACACAATTGAAGTGACTCTTCTTTAAAATTTAAGATCTAGTCTGCCCATTCAGAATTCATGTACAATAATTACACTTCATTAGGTCTTGTGTTATTTGCAATCACTACAAAGTACATGTAGATATACAATAGATCTACAGTCCTTACTGTGTAAAGCACTAATTCATGAAGACAAATTATGAGTAGATCTAATATATAACTACATAAAATAAAAATGTATCAATTAGATTACTTGAAAAGTATAACCAATTACAGCTCATTCATTCATTTCTTATACCTGCTAGACACAATGTAATTACTTCAAATACTGATACTGTAATGTAGTTAGAGCCTAATTGTGTTGAAATGAAGAACAATTTCATATTTAATGCCTGCTGTGGTTAATCTCCACATGGCAGCAAATCCAGTTTTCATGCCCACAAGCCCACTGGGCACACAAGGAACTTTGGCAGATAAGCAAAAAAAGATCTTTTATTATTTTTGGATGGTTAATGTTACTGCAATCACTTGTAGATGAGACTGTCACTTGTTGATAAGAGGTTCACACAGCCAACACTGTTAGGCTCTTGATAGGAATAAATTCTTGCTCTCTGAAGCCCTGATGTTGAGAGTGGAATGGGCTTAATCTTCTATAGCTGGACGGATAACATTGTTGTTATCTGTGACTATATCATTGTTATTATATTACTACAGACTTGCACGTCAAATACTGTGGAGAGAGATTTCTCATTATTCACTAAAATAATGACACAGAACCGAGGTACTCATTCCAAGAGGGCCACAGCTACTGTAAGGTTATAAAAATTGTGACCTCTTCCTGTCTTCTTCATGACTCTTTAGACCAGCTGGACTAATTGCATTTTCTCCATTTTAATTCATGCTTCTTTTTGTCGTTTAATTATAACAGATTCAGTATACAAAGGATTTGTAATCATTCTGAGGGGCTTGGTAATATGTCCCTTTCTGTTCAATTAGCTCTTGAATTTTTGGGAACTTTTGGCGAAATGACAACAGCATCACCAGCAGAAGAGCAGTGTACCCACCATTACTTTCAGCTGCCCGTTGCAAAGAGCACTGGGGTCAAATGAAATGAGGGAAAATGAAAGTAGTCCACAAACAGGAAGCCTGCTCGAACAGAGATATGCTTTTGAATTGAAGACCCGCAGTCCCCCTCATTTATTGGTGAAGAGTCCTGTCTTCAGTTCAAGAACAATACCCCATGTAAACGGGCTTCCTGTTTGTGGACTACTTTCATTTTCCAGAAGTATTTATTTATCAAAATTTAGCAACAAATGCATGTGTTTTGCGTGCTGTGAGCATACAACTGGGTGACTTCAAATGTGGATTATGATTTTTTTTATATTGTTTGCTGTTGTCCAGTACTAGTCACCATAGGCTCCCATTTTGTCAGACATGTTATGTTATAGTATCTGCATTCTCTACAAAAATATGAGAATAAACTTTTCTCTTGGCCATCACTATAAACTAAATGGGGTAAGTAACATACACTGTAAAGGCTAACCCCAACATAGACAGGCACTGGAGGTACAAGTACAAAAAGCACACGTGATTTATTTACAGTTCAGTGTCCTCAACAGCCCAAACACACACTTTCTTTCCTCTTTTCTTCTTTCTTTGTCTCCTATTCTTCCTTTTCTCCCAGTCCTTCTTTCTCTCTTTCTCCTCCACTCCTCCTCAGCAAGCTTCGTCCTCCTCCTCCTAACTCTGGCTCCCAAAGTAGTGTCTGCTGGTCCCTTATATAGGGCACCCGGAAGTGCGGGTGTGGTGGAAAAGCTGTTCTCCAGGTCTCAGCAGTAACTGTAGCACCCCCTGGCGGCACCCACAGATCCCAACAGGGCTGCACCAAACTCCAACTCCTGTGAAGCCTGACAGGAGTCCGAGGCACCACTACATCCCATGGGTGTGCCATCTAATGTTCTGGGGGAGATGACGTTCTGGCCACACTTGCTCCCCCGGTCCTCCTAGCATAGAGGTGTCCTGACTGGGCAAGGGCCCCGGCCATCCGCCACAATACACAAAATATCAATTATGGTGGAGTATTCCTTTAAGTCAAAATCCTCTTGACTGAAACTCTTACAAATAAGACCTCTGTCTGCTTACACTGCTGTTTGTTTGGTTTTTTTTTTTTGCATGTTCTTCACTCCTGAATTCTGCAGTTTCTTGTAGGTGACTTTTGCTGCACCCCAAACTTTAATTTTAATTTTCTGACCAGCTGAGAACTACTTATATCATTACATTCTGAAACCTATTATATCCAGTTCTGGGTTGCAAGGGGATGGAGCATATTCTAACAACATTTATCATTTAGCAAGAACCAACCTGGACAAGGTATGCCGTTCAACCAAAATTCAAATATTTAACATTAATGTTGAGTCATCCTTGCTCTATGCCTGTGACTCATGGGAAATGACAAAGCAAACCAGCTCTAAGATGTGAGTATTTGTAAACTGATACCTGAGAAGGACCTGTCAAACATATTGGTCTGAATAAATTTCAAATACAGAACTCTGATAAAGAAAAAATCAGGGCAACACTACGACTGAAATCAAACAATATAAATGAGGTTGGATAGGACATTACTTTCATAGTGGAGACTCAACAGCAATGTGTTTGAGTAGAATCCAAGAGTCCAAGAAGAATGGGAAGACCAGTAAAAGAAGAAGTCACATCGGAAAATCATGGGGTGAAATAAAAAACTTGGCTTGTAATAAGTCAGAACAGAGAAAGTTTTAGAGACCCTATGCTCTTTATAGGAGTTGTAGGAATTATTATTTTCATTATTAACCTGGACTTGCAGCCACAGCATCACAAGGTTAACTTATCCACATAGAACCAACTTAGAGTCACATATCAATTTAACTTTTATCTTTTAGATGTAGGAGGAACCAAAATATCCATAGAAAAACCTAGCAGACATGGGGAGAACATGCATCTAGTGCATAAACGACAGTCAGGTGAGGAATTTGGGTCCAGGATGCTGGAACAATCCACCTAGAATTGCTGATGTTGAGCATAATAAAAACCTTTAATTTAATCGAATATTTTCGTAGTGACTTAAGAAGCAGCAGCAGACCCCCGTGACCCTGTAGTTAGGATATAGCGGGTTGAATAATGGATGATGGATGGACTTAAGAATTTAAGCACCACAGGAAGGTGTTCCTTCATCTAGGGTGCCTCTTCATGATTTTTGCTCATACTTAGAAGTGTAAATTAAAAGGAGAGACAGTGTCCACACAAATTAAGGAAAGCCCTCAATAATGTAAATTTCCATGCCTTTCATGGCATTACTGTTTCTCTTCTCATCTGTTCATTGATCTCAGAGTGCAGCGTTTTACAGGGTAAGTCTCATGTAAAAAGATGAAAGCCAAACGGCGTTAAAGAAATAACTCACTTTCTTTCAAAAGAGTCAGTACATGGCATCAGAAGTCCTACGGAGTCATCACTTGTCCATTACTTATGTCAAATGTGTAAGTAGCTACAGAGGAAATCACCACTGCTGTGGCCTCTGTTTTATGCTGCTGTTTCTTATACTTTCCCAGATAAATTGAGAACATTTATATCTCTTAAGGAGAAATTAAAATATTGGAATAATTTGGGTAGAAAGTTGTGAGAAGATGCCAGAAGCAAATGAGCCATGAAATTTCAACAGGAACCTTTGGGAAAAAAATATTTAAACAGGAACTTGACTTGGCCTGATCCCTGCAGCTAGTGGAAAGGCTATGTAGTAGAAATCCTTCAACTGTGGTATATTACTAAAGGATTTAACACTAATGATGAAATTTTAAAATTGTGCTTGATTACACTTACATAATTTATGATGATATAATATATGGAGCTTACAGGCCTTGCCCTCAGTGCTGCTGACAATGATTCTGGAGCTCTCTAATGGGAGCTCCATTTTGCTAGGCTTGTTGTTAGACATACATAGTCCCCTCTGTAAAAGATAACAGGAGAAATAGAGATGCAGAAAGCCAGGTGCCTTGCTTCCATCTGCATTCCTGAAGAATTCATTTTCATCTTGCAGTGCATCCAACAGTTTGCTTTCTGAGTTTCATCTGATAAGTGATGTTAAATCAAAGATAACTTGACATTTCTGTAGGCAAAAAGGTGCGTTGAATTGAAAGACAGATGGCTATAATTCAGTCTTTGCAACTGTGATGTACAAAACGTTGTGCTAACTGTCAACCCAAAGCTTGGGCCCTTGTGGACATAAAGACCACAGTGGCAAAAAATCCACTTTTTCCACTATAACCCAGTGTCAGCACTAGCTCTCTTTGTGTCAGCTGCACTCTTTCCTCTGCACTATTTCCTCTGCATCAGCCAAGCCTGGATTTGGCTTCTGGTCGATAGCAGCACACTTTATTGCCTAAAATGTGGCTTGCAACAAAAAAGATGGATGCTGCTCTGTTCTTTGCAACAGGACATTCTGGCATCTGTCTGAACACCACAGGATGTTCACTAGTTTAGATATGCACTCTTTCAGGCATAAGTTCATTCTCAGCGATTGAGCCCACTTTGGGAAGACTGAGAAGCAGAATAACTTCAAGAAAGGAACTTCTACAGACAGAAAGAGTTATGCTTTTCCATATGAAATTAATGAAGATATGGTGAAGGGTCAAATAGTGAACTGAGGAAGAAATGTATGCACTACAGACAGAAAGATCCACAGACTCCCCTCAAACCCTAAACAATGACATGCAAGTCTACACAGCATCAGACATTATCTGTAACAGTTTGGCACTCTAAAACTGTTTATCTGTGCCAAGATACTTATAGTAAGTTAGAACTCTGAGTAGCTAATAAACAGCCAGCTAAAGACCTGCTTTCTCAAGTTTGATTGTTCACAATTAAGTGTGTCAGGTAAACCTCTAGCTTTTACAAGCTTTTAATTAATTTAGGGATAAAAATCCTTGAATTGCAGCAAAGCAATCTAGTCTTCTGTTGTCCACAGAAGTGCATTCCAGAAAGAGTGAGTTGACCGTGACACTACACTAAAATTTTGAAAGGAATATTAAATGAAAAACCTTGAAACATCATGAAAATCAGCAAATCCCCAAACAAAAAAAATTAAATGTTTGTTTCGTTCATCTTACAGCCCAACAATTATGTTGCTATATAAGCAGTTATCATATTTCACTAATCCCTATGTTTGTCAATAAATTGTATTATTATGTTACCTAAAACAAGTGTTCTTTAGTTACCTTTATATGAGCCTAATTTCTAGGAACTCTATCTACAGAGAAACGTGAGGAAAATAATGAGAGGGCCTTACTGAGCTGTCTAATTAACTGTTAGCATTCTCAAAAGCAAAGCTAAAATTTCACTAATTGATCGATTAACATCAGTTGACCCATTTCTCTTATTTCCTAAATCTTTTACTTCTCAGTTATTCTGAAATGGATTAAGCAGATTTGAAAATATACTGCATTTAAAGTATACAGTATGTGTCATAGTCAAGGAAACATGCAATGGAGCTTTATCAGAAAGAGCCTAAAAATATTTGTGAAAAATAGTACATTCCTCTCCAACTAACTTACCTTACTGAAAAATTCCTATACTAATTGAATGAAACCACTTTTCCAATTTGTCTAAGACATAATATATATATATATTTACACGTATATAATATATACACATATATATATATATATTTTATATATATATATATATATGTATATATTGGCTTCTCTCACCAACCCTCCCGCTTACGTGTGTGGATTTCACTTTCACCAAACAACAAATCTTTACTTTCTCGCGGAAACGCCTCTTCATTGGGAAGAAACATTACTTTTCTATGATGGCAACATGAATTAGATGATCTACAAGTCTCCAACTTAAAGTTTAAATCCGAACAATATCTACATACTTCAGTCATATCACCTATGTCCATATATCTCTTTTCGCTGTTCCGTTATTTCACTGAGTAATAATTTCTGTTTGTTAGCGCAAATGCAATCTTTACTATCAGTTTTTTAAGACTTTCGAATTTTAGTACTTTCATAATCTCTAACCTGTTCTGCATGTGTATCGCGGCAATGTTTTTGAACCTCTTTATGACACTCTACGTTGTCATCTACTCTTTGTCTTTTATTTCTGACCCCGTTGGAGCAGAGAGCGCAGGAACTGTGTCTGACAATAGCATTCACATGAATGAGAAGTGATTGGAACATGGGCATGGTTTTAAATGTTTGAGTCCTTATTTGGGCTCATCAGGCGTACACACTCACTGCACCCCTCTCGGGGATCGAACCTCGGACGTCAGTGGCGAAGCCTCTCTACATTGCGCCACAGTATGTGGTTTGTTTATTTGACAGCCTGGAGATCGAGGTAATTACATTAATAGCATTCGTAGTCTGAATCACAATCTGATTGTATGGGTGGTTACCTACCAGGTAACGCTTGTGGCTGGTCTGTAAGTTGGCAAACATCCACCATGGTGCTCTCTCAGTTGCGAGAAACAGATCATAGAATGTTGCATAGTTTACTGTCAAATAATGCAAAGAGTGTATGCGACACGTATTTCACCCTTTTTTGGGCTCATCAGGCGTACACACTCACAGCTACCCCTGTGACCTTGTGTTAGGATGTAGCAGGTTGGAAATTGACTGACATGACTGACTACATATATATATATATATATACAGTATATATAGTAACAACCTTGGAGTTGTGCGAGAGACAGAGGAATAGAATTAACCTTTTTATGACAATCGCTCACAACTGCTTTGTTCCTTTTTCACACATGCCACTCTACTCCACCTTACTCTGCTCACTTCTGGTCAGAGGTACCCTGCATACTGTATTGTTCCCCTTGCTGGTAGCTTTGCATTTCGGCTGATGGGCTTTCACAGCTGAATGACACATCTAAACTGCTAAGTGAATATTAATGCCGCCTCCTCACCTATTGATCAAGGGGACACTTTATGGCCATCTTGTCCAGGTATTTCAGCCCTCTCAGACAGTCCACTGCCACCGCCACCTGAAGCGTGTGTCCTACTGAGGTCCAGACCCAAAGGCATTGTAATACTGCGGATAGTACTAACAAGAAACAAGATGAAGTATCAGGGTCTCTCAGATTTCTCCATTTATTAACAACAATGCTATGTACAGTTAAACACAAAGAAAAAGGGAAGAACCAAAAAAGGTATTCTGTTTTCTTCATAATGTGAGCTTCTGTGAGTTAACATGGCTCCAGAAAATTTGGATATTATAATGAATACCAACCTATGATCACCTTGTTTCTTATAAAGGGAAGGGACCGAAAGGGACAGGACTTCTGGATTGGTCCGGAAATGAGGCCACTGCTCTTCTGTGGGCAACTTGGAAGAGGAAAATAGGTTAGTAACTGCACTTCATCCAAACCCATCACCAAGTTCAACTTTTGTGGAAAGCCTCCAACACATTCCAATAGTGCAAGTGCATGAAAATATATAAAATCTCAAGAGAGACAGCAAAAGGGAGCATGCAGACTTCTACAGTGGTTTCATAATTTATGAACCTCATGGTATTATAATGGGTCATAATTGGCTTTTACAAAAGAAAAAAGGTTGATGAGTTTAATAGGCTAGCCATGTATTTGAGGATCTCCCCTATGGCGGGTCCACTATCAAGGTGATTAGATGCACACACCGGGGTCCTGATCACAAAATGGACTACACATATGCAAGAAAAAAATGCCTTGTGACAGGAAAAGTCCACATTTTTGACTACAGTACATCACCCAGATCAATCCGCTATCCAGCACAAACCCCAGACCCACTTCAAATCCTCACAATTTTGCCTGTTCTCAGCTGGTCATAGTTCAACAATTAATGGACAGATATTGTTGGTTTCCATGTAGGCCAATTAGTTTCTGCTTTGGTTCCTGTGTATTTTAACAATTATGTGTCTTTCAGTGTACTAATCCTGCAATTTGTAAAATTTATACTTGTATTTGTATTTAAAGTTCACCAGAGAACTTGTCAATTCACTCTGCGCCTGTATTCAGTGAAGAGTGCTATTCAAAAATAAACTGAATTGAATTGAAATTGAAGTAAATAAACCTATCTATTTACACTTCAGTAAAAACCTTTTATAAACCTCTTGGTTGATTGATATGGGTGGAGCATGGTCAGAGTAGGTGTCTAATAGGCTAATTTTATGAAAATGTACAAGTGACATGTTTCCAGGCTTCAAGAAAGAAAAAGTCCAAATGGGTGGTTATTCAAAACAAGAGCCCAGTCGCTCAGAAAAAAGAAAAATAAAAAAAAAATCAATAAATAATACAAGTAAAAGACACTGTTCTGATGAAAACTATTCCTGTCTTTAAAAAAAATGACAGCTGCTGTAGCTGTAAATACTGCAGTTCTGACTAATAAGACAGACCTTATAGAAAGGCAGGTCAGGAAAAGTCTAACATGGCCGCAGTCCAATTCGGTGGTGCCCCATAACATTGACATAGAGATGACCAACAGTGTGGAGGACAATGCAAGAAAGATGACACACCAAATAATGGCAGCCTAAAACTCACTGTCTTTTATTTTATTTGGTGTAAATATGTGAACATTCAGTTACATATCAACTTTTGCCTCAAAGTGGCATAGTCCTTTTAAAATGTTTAATAGAAGTTGTCACACACATGCGCATGGGAGGCAGCTAAAGAGCCTGAAAGAGAGTAATCCCATGCCAGACCAGGGGGTGGCAGAGTGCATTGACTCATTTTCTCACTTTCCTGCAGACCGTTCATGTGAAATTCCCTGGCCCTGATGATATTATTTCCAGTTCCGGTCCATTTGAGGACATCACTTCTGGTTCCAGCCCTTTTGATGACATCACTTCCCGTCCCAAACCCATGGAGGAGGGCCCTTTCAGTTCCGGCAATTCTGATAATGTCACGTGCGGGTCTGAACCTATAGAGGAAGATCCTTCCAGTTCCAGTTTTTTGATGACATCATATTCTGTTTTGGCCTTAAAAGCCATCATCTTACAACCAGTGAATCAGTTCTGTGTTGGACTCTGCCTTGTGCAGATCTGTGTGATTCTATCATAACCCATTTGCAGCCATAGAGAACATATGGGTGGCTGCCCCAAACCTTTTTATGGCTTCTTGGTCTAATTCTTGTGATAATGTTCATTAACTGTGCTATCAGGAGACAGTTAATTTCCCATAGATGTGATGTTGCGCTCATTGATTTGTTTGTTGCATTCAAGAAAATAAGCTAATGAATAAAAAAGGAAGGTGTAGTAGTAGTAGTAGTAGTATATAAAACTCCATTTTTTTCTACCTCAAACCCTGCACCACATTATTGGCATATGTGATGTTCATAATGTATGAGTATATGTGTATATGAGCCGGGTAAGGTGAGGGAACCTTTTGAGATTCTACACCCATGGGTCAGTAGGGGTCTTCATCTGGCCATGACCTACCCTGATTATAAACATTGGACTTACTTGGAGGCATCAGAAATGCAATGACAACTGAAGGGAATATCTTTAGAATTGTCAAAGAGGCAGGGGTCCAAAACAAGACTGCTATGAAATGAAACCCTTAAGCCAAAACAGAAAACAAAATCAACGCAAAAAAAACAAACAAAATTTATATACTAAAGCTCAAATTAATTTTATGACATAATTTGTCTTTTAATAAGAGACTTCCCTTTAAACAAAACAAAGTTCTGATAGTCTAGAAAGTGAACTGTCATCTTAAATATCTATGGTGTAATGTTGTCATGTGTAACGCAATTCTGAAAAACACGACTTACAAATTAAAAACAACATGGCAACATCTAGGACAATTAACACAAAGATGGCAGCTTTCCCAGAAAGCAAATTCCAATTAAGTGACACCACACTAACATCATATAACTCAAAAATATACAAAAAGGGAAAAATAGTAATTTTATGATCTATTAAGAAAATTAAAAATGATGCCCTCACATTCCCAGCAACACCCTTGCTAATGAAGTAATAATATTGTAAACTGAAAACAGTTAAACAGAATTTGAAAAAGTTTCCATCCATTCAATGAACTTACTTGGTCTAGTTGCCGGATGGTACTGAGCCATGGTCTATCATTAGAACATTCTAAACAAGAACAGGCCATTCAGCCCCACAGTGCTATCCATTTAATTCTTCTAAAATAACATCAAGTTGAGTTTTGAAAGCCCATAAAGTTCTACCACACTACTTGGTCACTTATTCCATGTGTCTGTGGTTCTTTGTAGGAAGAAAAACTTCCTAATATTTGTGAGAAATTTACCCTTAACAAGTTTTCATCTGTGCCCCTGTGTTCTTGATGAGCTTATTTTAAAGTAACAGTCTCAATCTACTATACTAATTCCCTTCATAATTTTAAATATTTCAGTCATGTCTCTGCTTAATCTTCTTTTGCTTAAACTTCTTTTAATTGCTGTATCCCGGGAATCAGCTTCATTGTTCTTTTTAAAATAAGTGTCTTGATCCACTGTAATTATTCTCGTAATAATTTTAAGCACACATCTCCTCTTAATTTCTTTTTGCTTAAACTGAAGAGGCTTACCTCTTTTAATCTCTCCTCATAATTCATCTCATCCCCTGTAGCCCTGGAATCAGTCTAGTTGTTCTTCTCTGGACACTTTCTAGAGCTGCTATGTCCATTTTGTAGCCTGGAGACCAAAACTGCACACAGTACTCCAGATGAGGCCTCACCATTGTGTAATAAAGCTCGAGCAGAACCTCCTTGGACTTGTACTCCACGCATCAAGGCGCTATATGACCTCACATTCTGTTAACCTTCTTAATGGCTCCTGAACGCTGTATGGCAGTTGATAGTGCTGAGTCCACTTTGAATCCAAAATCGTTCTCATAAGGTGTACTTTCAACTTTTACACCTCCCAATGTGTGTTCAAACCTAACATTTTTACTTCCTACATGTGTTACATTACATTTATTTACATTTAATTACATCTGTCACAAATCTGCCTAAGCCTGTATGCTGTCCAAGTTGACAGATTCTTGATTATCTGCCAATCCACCTATCTTGGTATCATCTGCAAATTTAACTAGCTTGTTACTTCTATTCTTTTATATATATTAGAAAGAGTAGCGGCCACAGCACTGACCCCTGAAGGATACCACTCTTTATATTAACCTATTATGACAGGGTCCCTCACTCCACCATCCACTGCTTCCTGAGTCTAAGACAATTTTGTGTCCATCTGCAAACAACACCCTGCATTCCCACTTCTTTTAGTTTGATGCCCATGCAGTCATGTGGCACCTTATGAAATGCTTTTTGAAAGTCAAGATAAATAATATCATATGCTCCACTTTGATTGTATCTTTGCAAAATCTGTTATGAAGCATGGAACAGACATGAGCAGGGCACTGGCTCATTCATATCAAGCTAATTTAGGGTTTCCAGTCAGCCGAAAGCTGGTGGTACATAACACAGCTTCTAGTTTGAGGGGATGTCAAACTTACTGACTTTAGTAGTTGATCTCCTCAGTTTACAAAATGAAATATCGTAGGACATGACAAATTACATGACTCCGTAACGACTTTCCAGCACTGTGTCACATTTTCAAAGTATCCCATGATTGCTCCTTTTTCTGACAGCCAACAGCATGCTGCCTGACAGAGCCACTGCTCTATGACTGCTTTACAGATACGGCAAGTTCAGATGCAATTTCTATCACCTTGTTTCTCCTTTTTTCATTCTGTTGTGGTATGCAAATCATGAGACATCAGACAAACAAGCCTCTTGGAATGGATATGTGAGAGTGCAAACTCCACACAATCAGTTTGATCACAGTTTTCTGTGTGAGTAATGTAAAATCTAAATAGTCATTGCTAGACTGTGAATAATTAGGGGTGTATTCTTTGGAGAATGGTTGAGAATTTAGATGTAAGATCTGCTTGACAGAGATATTGCATGAGAAGGAGTTGTCTGTTATACATGGAGATCTACAGAGTCATTTGCAGGCATGGTCTATGATGTCATTTTTTCTATCTTTTTTTTTCATCATGTGTTATATTATCTTTCTATTTCTGTTTGTGTTTTAAGGAACTGAGGCCTCTGTCATCTTGAGGAGCAGCAAAGGAGCCAACCCTGGCTAGCTCACCAGTCCATTTCATGGCAAATGTTCACATTTAACTTATTCCAGTTAATTTTGTGGTGTTACCAATCCACATACCTTACACATCTGTGGGGTCTGTGAGAAAAATTAAACCTACCAATAAATTCTGTAACTGGCCTGGTCTCTACTCTAGCTTCCTGGATCTGTGAAGCAGCAGAGGTAATCACTGTCCTACCCCACTGCAATGTGGGATTCTTTAGTAATCAATACTACTTGTTCAACAAGTGTTTTTTTTTAAGAAGCTGTTGTCAGTTAATAGAGGTGCCCTCTACTTAGATAAACAAATTGCTGACTTGGCCCTTTTTATCATACAAATTGTCCAGTGTCCCAGTGGTTGAGTTCCTTCTCTTCTCAATCTCCAAAGTCAGTGGCCCTTCTCTGGTCTTCTGCCTCCTTCATATGGTTCCAGTGACTGAAAGAGGAAGCTCTCCATTATCTAATCTTACTGGCCATGTCAGACTCCCTTGAACATCAGATGAGCTTCTGGGGTGCCTATGTGCTCCCTTTTGAGGCTTATGGTCTGTGCTTTGAGACATCCAGAATTCCATGTCCTTTTCTGTTAGGGTTTTCCATTATGCTACTGACTTAGACCGCAGGGTGAGGGAACTATATAAATATAAAATCTTAAATAAAAAAAAACAAAATGTGTAGAAAGTATTAGATGGGGCAGCAAAGTTAAATTTTCATCATGGGCTAAGAGGAGTTGGAAAATATTTTGGGAAGCCTTTCTGGAAATATTGAGCAAGAATATTTAATTATGATTCAATAAATAAGGTGAAGCACATTTAATCCACATATCTAAAATAAAGGAAAACGTCACTCTTAACCTTCATCTCGCCAATGGCACTTTTCAAGGAATTTAATGTACATACAGTCAGTGAGTCATAAAGCTGATACTACATTCCAAAGCACAGGTGAGAAAAGAGCTCCTAACCCACAATGTTCTTTATCTGACAACACTTCAGCATTTCTTTTTTTTATTTTTCTTATTCCAGTCTGAACTGTCATTAAGGAAAAGTCTACCCCATGAGCAACTAGGCCGAAGAAAAGGAGCCAACTCTGGATGGAATACAAGTCCATTGTGAAAACATCCATGGTCACTTATACTTGGCCAGATTACATAAACTGCAAGTCTCTTTGTGACAGAATCAGAACTTAATACACAAATCTGGAGTTGTGAGACAGAAGCAGCTATCCATTGCCCTCTAAATTTACAAACTACAGAAAGCAACGTTTACATATTTATGTCTGGTTTTCCATTCACACAAGGTTTTCATTTAGTGATGATAACACTTCTTTTAGATAGATAGATAGATAGATAGATAGATAGATAGATAGATAGATAGATAGATAGATAGATAGATAGATAGATAGATAGATAGATAGATAGATAGATAGATAGATAGATAGATAGATGCTAAATATAATATGCTAGGATTGACAAATATACTCAAAATGTCTTAGAGGCAAGAATTGTAGATAGAATGTGTTTATGTACTGTATATATATCTGTTTGTTCGCCAGACTCATATTCCCAAATTAAAATGAAGTGTTCTGTGGGGACTCCTCCTTTATTTTCACCCCAATAAATTTTCTTCCGCCTGTTACCCAGTTTTGCTCATTTTCACCAGAGTGCAATTAAAAAGGAGAGAGAAAGAGAGAGAGAGAGAGAGATCAAGATGGAATCAGCTGTGCACAGGTTGCCCGTCGCAGAGGGGGGTGTACGAGGACACACTCGGCTGTGTGGGAAACCCGCACTCCTCACTTCTCATACATTGTTCCCACCCTTCCACAAGCCGTTCAGGCTACAAAGGATGCTCAGGCTATTGTGGGCTTGGACAGCTGAGGTGATGGGGGATGGAAGCGGGGCAGAGCTGGAGTGTTAGAGCTGGCTGTTCATGGCTTTGCTCACTCTTTTTCTCTCCCTCGCTCTGTGTCTCTCAAGGGGAATGCATTGGTCGAATTAGGAGCCGATGCTTATCATACAAAGGAATTAAACCAATTTGAGACCCTGGCTTTCTCCCGTGTGCTTGCTACTAATCTGGGAATGCTAAGAAGGAGGGCTTAAATAACGTTACATTTTCATTGGGGATCTGATCGCAAATGTGCTTCCATTAGTGTGCGCAGAGCCCACCATTGTGATGGAGATTTATTTTTTTAAGTTAAAAAGAGGAGAGGAGGGCGGTACTTATAGATTGTAGTGTCTACTTATTCCCCAGACTTTTTATTCATTATATTGTCTCAATCTGGATTCCAGTGTAGGTCTGGCAAGTCACTGTGCAAGACAGACAACTGTGGACCAAAAGCATTTGAAACTGTCCAGAACGTATTCAATTCAACTGAAAAAAGAGACATAGAGTCTCATATACATTATGGTGAAGATAATAATAATTTTATGTGATTCCATTTTTTTATGCTTCTGGTACATAGCCTTAGCCTGCTTCTGCTGATTATCTGGCTAATTTAACAAATAAAAATATACCCATCCATCCATGCAATGGTGAACCTGCTCAGTCCAGTTCATGGTCAAGGGGAACAGAACATAAGTTTATATCTGTATTTACAAATACATAAATGTGCATATATTTCATTATCAAAATATGCATATAATTGTGTGCAAATGCATATACAATGTATACTGCAAATAAATTTGCAACCTGTAACTATGCATATTTAAATATATATATATATATATATATATATATATATATATATATATATATATATATATATATATATATATATATTCTGTATATATACTGTATGGGTGATTATTATATTATGAAATAAATGTACAGATAACATTGTATGTAAATATAGGCACATACATTTATAGCGATTATGTGCCTTTAATTATGCATATACTGTATAATTATTATGTATACATTTAAAAAGTTTAGATAGCCTATGCATAAATGCAAAGATTATAGTTTAATAGTGTGATTATTGCCATTTATGTAGAATACAATGAAATAACTCAAAACTTTAACTTTCTAAGATTGGCTCTTACAACTATAATAAACATATAAATATAAAATGGGTAGATATGTTGGCACCATGTCCTGTTTTTTACTTTCTTCTATTCACTGTTGCTTGGAAAGGCATCAACTCCCTGCAGCCTGGATAAGTGGGTTACATAGGCAAGGATGTATAGATAAACATAAATATAATACATTATATATGGGATTATATTTATATGTTTGTATGTAAGCTTTACATGAGTAAATGTATAAATATATGTATTTAAATAGTTATATTTACATGTATATGTGGTACTGAAGTAGATTATCACTCACATATCCAGCATCCTGGGTTTGAATGTCCTGCCCAGTGGTTGTCTGTATGAAGTGTGTATGTTCTCTACATTTCTGGGAGAGTTTGCCTCTGGATGTTTGGGTTTTTCTCCCACATACCTCAAGATGTGGTTAGTTTATATGGCGATTCCAAATTGGCCCAGTGAGTGTGTGTGTGAGATGACCATGTGATAGGCTAGTATCTCAACCATGGATGTTTGCTTCCTTACACCCAGTGCCACCAAGACAAGGGTAGCCATGCATATCCCTGAATAGAAATAAGTGGGTCACAGAGTGTAATTTAAAGTTTTATGTATCCTGTCTCTCTCTCTCTCTCTGTCTATGCAAGCTTATATTGTCAAGTATGCATGCTTCAGTGGTATCTTCAAGGCTTAAGTAAGTTAAACAATACCATCCTGATTCGGGGTGGGGGGGTTGTAGTTGTGTGGAGTCACTCTCATTAATTCCATTTTTTCCCTGTCCATAGTTTAGAAGCTCACTGGCAGGATGACATGTGACCCACTTTCTGCTTCAGATGTGAAGTCCTGCCCCTTCTGAGACAGCAATATAAAATTCTCAAAGCCACTGGAAGTAGCCATTCAGCAAAGGACTCATCTTGGAGGAAGGCAGAATGATTCTCCTGTGCTATTTTCTTTTCAAACAACTGATACCAATCTTTTTGCGCATTTTGCTTTCTCTTTTCTTCCAACCAATATTAAAAAAGGTTTACTAACTGGTATCCCCGTTCATTTTTCTGCCTAACGGTCATTTTTCCTCTTACAATATACATTACAATATAATAATTATATACACGGTATATGGGACACAAGAATCATTAAAAAAAAAAACTTTATTATATAGCTTACAGCAATTCCCTTTTACTTTTTGTCAAAATACTTCCTTGAGATGTGATACACTTGTCCCAGCACTTCTTCCATTCCTGGAAAGATTTCCTGTACTCATCATTTGTTATTATGTCCAGGGTCTCCTCTGATTTTTTTTCCTGGATTTCTAACATGGTAGCAAGTTTTCTTCCTTTCAGTCACAATAAAAAAAAGTCAAAGGGAGTGAGATCTCAAGAATACAAAAGTTGTGATGCAATGACTACATTGCTTTGTCAAAAAGTCTTCGATAACGCAGTGTGTGCATATGTGTTGTCATAGTGCAGTGGTGCGCACAGTTGCATGTCATGGTGCAAAGTGCAGTTGTGTATGGGTCTCTGCTCCAGGTGCTTTTTATTTCACAATGCTTTCCAGTAGACACCTCAGAAGTTCAGGGTCAGTCAGTCAGTCATTGTCCAACCCGCTATATCCTAACACAAGGTCACGGGGATCTGCAAAGTTCAGGGTAGTATTGCTAATTAACAATTTCTTCATAGGGAACAAACTCTCTCATCATTGTCTTGATATTCGATATGATCTGACTTCAATTCCTCAGATTGTAGAAATGAAAATTGCTGAAGTCACATGCATGACTGTAGAGCAAACGTCAGAAATAGATATCTCCATCAACTCAGCACAGTACCACTCGGTGAATGGAAAAATAAGACTGTAGGCATGAAATACCTAGCAGCACAGTAAAGAACTACACACTAATCCCATGCGATTAACTGACTCAAGGAATTTTTGAGTTCCCCCTCATATATATCTACTATATGATAAAACACTAAGCTCTGTGTATCCGGTCCCTCAGAGAAATCTGTTTGGTCAGTTTGGCTTTGGTGTGATTAGTTAGTTTTTCAATTAGATAGATAGATAGATAGATAGATAGATAGATAGATAGATAGATAGATAGATAGATAGATAGATAGATAGATAGATAGATAGATAGATAGATAGATAGATAGATAGATAGATAGATAGATAGATAGATAGATAGATGCTAAATCTAATACGCTAGCTTTGACAAATATACTCAAAATGTCTTAGAGGCAAGAATTGTAGATAGAATGTGTTCATGTACTGATATATATCTGTTTGATTGCCAGACTCATATTCCCAAATTAAAATGAAGTGTTCTGTGGGGACTCCTCCTTTATTTTCACAAATTTCCTTACCATTATTTTTCTCATTAAATTAAAGTAATGAATTGAAACCACTTATTGATATTTATCTGTAACAAGAACAAAACTTTCATAAAGAAATACCTTAGGTCTCATCATCAGAATAGACATGCTAAAAATTCTATTTACAGTAACTTCACTGACACCAAAATGCATGAATTTTTTATACATGATGTAAAGTAAATTCATTAATCCTAGAACATTTTGCTCATCGATTTTATACTTTACAGGTTATGCCACTGTAGAACGATTTAAAAAAAAATATGGGCTGCTCATGTGAAAAAGGTACATGAGAGATCCAGAGAAGAAGTGATTCAGCACAGCCGAGGGCGTATTGAGTAACTTAGAGCAGGAAGGCACCCTGGGAGTCTTTATCCTGGAACACTCAATAGAGATGGCCAGGGCAGCCAAAAGAATATTTAGAAATAATGAAAACAAAAAACTGCATGTAATAAGGTAATTTCATATGTTAACTGATGATGACTTTTTTCCCATTGCCATACTATCTTTCAACTACTGTAATGAACAGAATATTCTTTTGAACTGCAGTTTTCTAATTACAACTTTCCTCACTGTAGGGCTATTAAATGTCATCGTATAGAAAAGCCAATACTTTACATCTCTCAGCACGGTGGACCATTGGCTACCTTTGATTAAATGACAATTTTTGCAATATTTTTAAAACCGCAGAACAATTTTGTTGTTTTTGTTCCAAGCCCCGAACAACACTTGCATGCTTATTAACAGACCTGACGCGCTTAGCCATAACTCCAAGTGCCGTGCTCAGATAAGGCTGCCATGATTGCCAAAAGTGCAATGCAGTTCCACTTCCTGTGCTCCAGGTCACACTAAGGTCAATATGGGAAGTCTCCCAATCAGATTAGAGAAGATGTTTTGCACGCATTTCTCTTGAATCACAAAATTAGACACGTTAATAAAATGTTTCTTTCGTCTGTTTTATGCTTTTATGCAAATTTAATTGAGATTATTATTCTAATAAAATCTATCGCTAGCACAGTATGCCCTGAGTTGACCATCCTCAAAGTTGTTTCATAACCTCTCCCTAAATGCATGGAGAAAGCGCACAAGAGAATTTGCCAAGCTCTGCCATTTTGTTTGCGTTTACTTTCTTGGTAATTGCTCTCAGATGAATTTTATGCAAAGTGAACTACTTAATATGCCAGTGGAGGAGGCCTAGGCAGGCTGATAGGTTAGGAACTATATTAATTAGAAAAAAGGAGCTCCGGCATAATGGCTGGCATGCTAATTTTGCTCTTGCTGGAGCTCGTAAACAAGTTGGCAGGCTTGAAAAAAAAAAAAAAAGAAAGACATTGTACCTCTGGCTGAGAACTTCAAGAACCTAAGCATCAATACTTCCCAGATGATTGTCCGCCTTAGCGCTCAGAGGCATTCATAATTACATTATTTCTGAATTCTGGAATTCATTGAAACATCATGTTGGTTTTGTTTTTTTTTTTTTTTTTTTTTGAGCAACAAGCACCAAGCAGCTGGGGAGCCACAGCCCGGCATTATTTAGAAGATATTAAATGGTAGAGCGCTATGCAAATGAGATACTTGTGTTTTTTTGTTTTAATGGGTGCAGATTATTTAAGGCTAACCCTTCCTGATTGAGTTTTTTTTTATTCTTCCTGGGGGCCCTGAGAAAGTTTTTTCTTTTTTTTCATTCCTTCCCCCCACTGTTGTTGCTGGGCTGGAACACTGTGTGTCACCTCCTGCAGATTAAGCCGCTGTCTTGTTTTGTCCCCTACACAACAGTCTGTGGCGTTCCATTACAGCAAAGCTCGCTGGCATGTCACATGGGAGAGATTAGCCAAACTAAGACTTCAATAGAATGCTCACTTTACAGAACGGAACCCCCACGCCCCCTGCCCATTCCGTGTATTAAAAAAAGGGGGTGCCGGTGTTAACCCTTTGCTGTCTGGGCTCCTCAATCTTGCCACTCTTAATGGCTACTGAACCTCTGGGTATTATGGTGTCAGATTGTTCTGTTCATTTGCCGCACCACCAGGAAAATCTACTTACAGGCTAAACTAAGATTGCTAAACCAATTGCATTTGTGACCTAAACAGCATTCAGTGCCAGACCTCAAGGGGTCCTGGGGTGATGCAGACCTGAACAGCTTGGTAATCCCAGATGGTGCAGTGTCACAGATATCTGGAGCAACGGACACTGAGTGGCGAGCACTCCGAGGTGCCTGGGAATGGGGACAGCATGGCGGGGAAGTGGGGGTGAGGAGGGAAAGGCTTGCGATCGATCTGCTCTACACACTTGGTTATATCGCTAAATGCTAGAGGGATGAAAAAAACAAAGCCAGATGACTACATTTCAAAATACATATGCTATGGGTTTATACCATGTCAGCGCCCATGCCAGCACTTTTATTCTAATATCCGAGTTGCTTTATCCCAGCTTGTCTTATTTAAACTCTTAAAACAATTTGTGCTGCTTACTTTAGACCTGAAAAGTCCAATGAACCTTTACAGTTTTGTGTACTTTATGACTTTTTCAGAATATGCCTTGCCATTTTCAGCAGAACTCTTGCCAGGTAATATGGCAAAGGCTGTGGGGCGGCCACTTATCTTAAATGCACATGGGTATTTTGAGTATTTTGTGGCACTGGAACAGAGTAAAACATGCTGAAGATTCATGGCTGTTTTAATATATCAAAGGGAAGATCTAACCCTGGTAGGAATGATGACCTGAAGTGAGGCAGCAAAGCAGTGGTCAGCAAATATAAGATAAGAGCAAGCAGAATTTGTTTAGGTGGACAGGTGGATGTGCGTTCATATACTACTCGTTGGGGAGAAGGTGGGAGAGAATGATTATAATGAAATAGAGTCTCCAACTCACTAAGCCCAAATTGTGAGACTTTGCAAAGCATCCACTCTTCCATTTTTTTAACATGATTTGCACAGTTTTAGATTTCTCTGTCCTTTCAGCATTGGGCCCTATGAAGAAAAACAGCCTTGGATGGGGTGCCAGTGTATCACAGGGCACAATAACACTGAGAAAATTTTAAAAATTAGAAACACCAAGCAACCTAACAAGATTTCTTTGGGAATAGGAAAGAAATTAAAGCATTTTGGAGAAACAGCTCAAGCACTCCAAAGCTGTATTTGAACCAACGTCTCTGGATTAGTGCAATCTGCTGCACGCTTATTAAATCAGAGCAAGGAGGGATGAACTAAAGGAGTAGTGAAAATAGGAGTGTAACTTTTCTGCGTTCTGTTTAAGTATGTGTTATGGGTAGTTTTGTGTGTTTGTCTGCTCTTTAGGCATACTTGAGTCAATGCAAACAAAGCTGGCAGAAAGTTACACAATAGATTGTTTTGTTTAGACTCACACTATGAAGCATCTTAGTCTGAAGATTTGCACTATGGTGAGCTGCCAGTGCACATTGTCTGGCACAGAAGCAATCTCATTGCAGTACAAGCTACAGTAAAAGGCGAGCAGTGTCCACAGCAACTCCTTTGGCGATGAGGATTGGATTTGCACTGTGGGCAGGTCAAGTGTAGTGCCGGAACTGTGCAGGAAAGGTGGGAGGGTGGGGGGTGGTGGGGTATGACAGAGAGAGAGAAACCAGAAAGCTCTCAGCTCAAAATATTCATAAGCAGTCTCCGTGTGGCTGACTAAAGGAGTTCTTCTTTTAGCTTACAATGTAAGGAGGCTGCTTCTGAGTCAGACTTGTAGGTTCACAGCTGACATTGGCAGGTTACCACAGGGAAAATCTTTGAACTGAGATTCTTCATAATGTGAGTCCACACAAAACAAGTTGTATTGTAACTTTCTGACAACTTTGTTTGCATCAGCTCAGGAAAAAGAACAAACAGGCAAACATACAAAATTGCCCACAACATAACATGGTGTGAGTTTACAACTATAAGCGGAGAACCGCCTTCTGTGAACCATCAACACTGCACCTCTTTATCTGGAGAATCTTGGATTTCGTATGGGCAGCTTGATTTTGTTTGATGAAAATAAAATTAAAGTGTCAATTAAACAGCATCATATACTAAAACACCTAGCAATATAAATCAAATCTAATATTTGAAAGGTGTGTTTCATTTTCTGTGATTACTATCAGATATGTTGGCTAGTAAATTTCAGAGTGCCGATAGCATTTGTTGCTGCATGCCGCCATGCTCTTTTATATGTGATTTTAATTCTTTGCAAAGGGTCTGCTTCAGTTAAATGAATAGAATTAGGTGTACAGGGATTCATTTTACCAAAGTGGATGAATGAATACAGAAAACGTGTGGCTAGATGGGTATCTTTTGGTGAGTTTTCATTGGTTCATTCAGATACATGACACTCATGGGTTTAAATTTGAAGCAAAAAGGAGTAGATGATCAGCAGCAACCATATTTGTTTTTTTGGTTGCCAAGAGTTTCAGTACTTTCCAGATGTTTATGACCGGGTGGTAGACTTTGGCTAGTTGTCATCTTAGCTATCCAGCTAAAGTTACACAATAGATTGTTTTGTTTAGACTCACACTATTAACCATCTTAGTTTGAAGATTTGCACTATGGTGAGCTGCCAGTGGTCAGCTGTGAGCACACAGTGTCTGGCACAGAAGCAATCTCATTGCAGTACGAGCTACAGTAAAAGGCGATCAGTGTCCACAGCAACTCGTTTAGTGATGAGGATTGGATTTGCACCACTCTTAGGCATGGTGAAAAGAGGCAGAGCCCTGCTGACATCTGTTTATTTTAAACACATGCATCAAGAGACCAAAAATTATTGAAAATTTAACTTTTTAAAGACTTTGGAATGAAAAAGTCAAAAGAAAAATGATTCAGTATAGCTTAAAGATGATGATGAAAAACTGTATGGAAGGCACATTTTTGCAATTTCAGGCAGTTTGAAACAGTGGAGGACGAGAACTGTTTCACCATGCAGTAGAAGGCCGAGTGTTTTTTTTCCATTACACTGTGAGGTAGAACTGAATGTATGTGCTTACAGTTCATAAAACTAAACTTTGACTATTATGGTACGACCAGTGTTTCAGCCCTGACTCAAATGTCTTTTTTCCTTTTGTTTAATTGTTGTGTTATTATGTTTATAGATAATGTTTTTTACTTCATTGCCACTTATTTTATATGAATACATTGTTCAATGAATAGTTATATTATTTACTGCTTTTGTTATGTATCTTAAGCACTTAAAAGGGATGCCAGCAGAGGGACCATCTTCTATCTTTCCTTGCTGGGACATTACATTATATCAGCTTATACTTCTGTTCAACAGCTTTCTTTATGGAATTATGGATTTTGGATATTGTTTTTTGAATTAATTTCTCTAAGTGCTTCTTTTTCTCTTTTTGGTATACTGAACATTTGATGTGTTTTTGAACTTTCAGTTTTGCAGTTTTTGCCCTGATGTTCGCCTTTTTGGCAATACCACATTAGCATGTCTTTATTTTTTATCTGGAAGACAAAATGTAAGTGAATTCTTTAAATTTTAAGAATCCTTTGTTTAGTTATTGTAGGCCAGGGTTTTCTTTTTGCTTCCCTCCTCTTTTCCTGGCTTTTTAAATACTCACGCTTTTGCCTCTGTTTGTTAGGCCAGCTTTTCAATTTTGGGGTAAGGCTCACACTAACCCCTTTAGATCTCATGAGAGCAGTGAAGCCTATTCTAGAGGCAAAGCCACGGCTTTGAGTTTCTTGAGCTTTCACAGATTGTAACATTAACATATGTAAGGCACTTTTCCAGGTTGAGAATGTCCTCTTTTGGCTTCTTTTCCTCTGTGTAGAGGGAGCACAAAAACACCTTTCCTTTGATGGCTTTTTTAAAATTTAGTGCCATCAGTTAGAGATAACAGTCATCACTGTTATGTTTCAGCCAAGGTTTATTTCCTACATATGACAATCCGGGTTGGCTCCATTCCTCCATGAATCCCAAACCCTAGATAGTCATGAACCGATATGTGCTAGTGCAAATGAGAAGCAATGAACAAGCAAGGGGTGGTGCAAAGTGCTCAAGTGCTTTTATTTAAAATAAACAGTGTTCTCAAATATGCAGTGCTCCATCCATTAAATAAATGTTTAATAAACAATCAATAAAAACAGGTGCTCTTCCGTGAAAGGTAAAATCACTATTCCATTAAAATGGTACACAAATTAAGCTTCTTTCTCACCTAGCCCAGTACATCTTCCACTCTCCATCCCAACAGCTCACCCTGTTTGAGTCTTACAGCCAGCGTAGACACCAGGAGCTATGGTCATATCCTCTGGTTCTTACCATTACTGTCTCTGTGTCTTCTTCACACCCTTCTGGCTCCTACGAGATCTGAAAGAGGGCTTGTTTTTTGTCCCCACTCCTTCTAGTGCTCAGCAGGGAACATTCCGCCCTAAAATGCCTTGCTCAAATCACTTGCTCTTCCATGGGCCTACCAACTGCCTATTTCCCATCACCGTGCTGGCTTAAGATTTTGCTTTCACTGTCTTTTTTTTCCATTTCTTCCCTGAAGTCTAACTTGTACTTCACGAGTCCATTATGGATGCAAGGGCTTCAGGTTGGAAATGACGGCAGATTTAGAAAGACGCTTGTATCCAAAATGGGGAATTTCAAGGATAGGCTGGTTATGTGGGTACTAGAATGATGAATGAAGAGCTGAAAATAATGCAGTAGGTCATCAGAACTCAAGGACAACATGCAAAAACATTTGAAATGCATCTGTTCATCAAATAGGTGACCTATACATGAGAATATTATACTCACCCTTTCTTTGGTCAATAGGTCTGACACCTTCTCTCCCTCTTAAAGTTTGTCATAGCAGGCACAGCTCTTCTTCCATCAGCAGAGTCTCACATCCTCTGCAGTTACTTTATTAGCTGAGCAACTTCTTCTTCTTCTTCTTCTTCTTCTTCTTCTTCTTCTTCTTCTTCTTCTTCTTCTTCTTCTTCTTCTTCTTCTTCTTTCTGCTGCTCCCTTTAGGGGTTGCCACAGCTGATCCTTTTCTTCCATATCTTTCTGTCCTCTGCATCTTGCTCTGTTACACCCACCACCAGCATGTCCTCTCTCACCACATCCATAAACCTCCTCTTAGGCCTTCCTCTTTTCCTCTTCCCTGGCAGCTCTATCCTTAGCATCCTTCTCCCAATATACTCAGCATCTCTCCTCTGCATATGTCCAAACCAACACAATTTCGGCTCTCTGACTTTGTCTCCCAACAATCCAACCTGAGCCGACCCTCTAATGTACTCATTTCAAATTCTGTCCATCCTCGTCACACCCAGTGAAAATCTTAGCATGTTTAACTCTGCTCTGTTTCCTGCTTTCTGGTTAGTGCCACCATCTCCAACCCATTTGACATAGCTGGTCTCACTACCGTCCTGTAAGACCTTCCCTTTCACTCTTGCTGATACCCGCCTGTCACAAATTACTCGTGACCCTCTTCTCCACCAATTCCACCCTGCCAGCACTCTCTTTCTCACCTCTCTTCCACAATCCCCATTACTCTGTACTGTTGATCCCAAGTATTTAAACTCATCCACCTGCACCAACTCTACTCCTTGCATCCTCACCATTCCACTGACCTCCCTCTCATTTACACACATGTATTCTGTCTTC